>NC_091327.1:32192958-32565713 GCF_038502225.1 Cherax quadricarinatus
TTCTAATAATTATAATACTAGCGTGTGTTAACAAGTCACTCTTTCACTACCTTTTTACTACATGTGTACCCAATACTTGCTTCTCAGATTGTACTGTCTTTGTGTCCTAAAACATTATCTCTCGAAACTGTTGTCAGGGCTGTAGTCCCATTAGTCCTTGCTCCTACAAATTTTATCTTCCTACTACTGCTAGGTGTTTTGTGTATGATAATCGCCCTGGAGCAGGGTTAAAGATAGCCAGCTACCAGTGTCCGCCGGGCCGGTTCTACCCTCAGACTTCCCGCCACCACAGACAAGTGAGATTTGTACGTTACTCAGAGGGGACGTCCATCCAGATGCCTGATGTACGATGCTCGCTGTACGATGCTCGTTGTATGATGACTCGTACACCTCGCCCTTCCGCCTCTGACTTCTTCGGCTATACTTATCTCTTGCCCTTTTGAGTCCTCATTTACCACACTTATCACTTGTATACTGCTACTTTTATAATTTTCACTCCACTTTTGGTAAGTACCCTACTTATTTGTGATGACACCCAACCTGTTATGGCGGCCTACTCCCTCAGGCCTACTGCTGCCACCACCTCTGCTTATATATATTTATGTATACATATATATATCCCCTTTCTGGCTAGCTTGTTCACGCTGTGTGATACATCACATTTTGTCGTTACCACCCTCTCTTAATTCTATTTGGTCTTTTCTCTTTAGTCACTCGCTTTGTACTTTGTATATATGTAACAATGTGGCAACAGGTGCCCACTAGGCCTCAACGAACTGGCACTTTGAAATTTTGTTGTATAATTTCAGGCTTTCTCTCGCCTTAACTTTATTTATTTTTTCTAACACATTGGTTATCACTTGTAGGGTTGTTCACTGACGTTGTCACTAACACTGGATGCTTCTAGCTGCTAAAAACACGCCCTAAAAGCACTAAGATCCTCGGAGCCTGGCGCTTGTGACCCACTACACTGTCTGCGTGTGTGTGTGTATGTGTGTTTGTATGTGTGTGTGTATGTGTGTGTGTATGTGTGTGTATGTGTTTGTGTATGTGTGTGTATGTGTGTATGTGTGTATGTGTGTGTGTGTGTGTGTGTGTGTGTGTGTGTGTGTGTGTGTGTGTGTGTGCATGCGTGTGTGTGTGTGTGTGTGTGTGTGTGTGTGTGTCTGTGTGTGTGTGTGTCTGTGTGTGTGTGTGTCTGTGTGTGTGTGTGTCTGTGTGTGTGTGTCTGTGTGTGTGTACTCACCTATTTGTGGTTGCAGAGGTCGAGTCATAGCTCCTGGCCCCGCCTCTTCACTGATTGCTACTAGGTCCTCTCTCTCCCTGCTCCATGAGCTTTATCATACCTCGCCTTAAAACTATGTATGGTTCCCGCCTCCACTACTTCACTTTCTAGGCTATTCCACGGCTTGACTACTCTATGACTGAAGAAATACTTCCTAACATCCCTTTGATTCATCTGAGTCTTCAACTTCCAATTGTGACCTCTTGTGTCTGTGTCCCATCTCTGGAACATCCCGTCTTTGTCCACCTCGTCTATTCCGCGCAGTATTTTATATGTCGTTATCATGTCTCCCCTGACCCTCCTGGCCTCCAGTGTCGTCAGGCCGATTTCCCTCAACCTTTCTTCGTAGGACAATCCCCGTAGCTCTGGGACTAGTCTTGTGTGTGTGTGTGTGTGTGTGTACTCACCTAGTTGTACTCACCTAGTTGAGGTTGTGGGGGTCGAGTCCGAGCTCCTGGCCCCGCCTCTTCACTGATCGCTACTAGGTCACTCTCCCTGAGCCGTGAGCTTTATCATACCTCTGCTTAAAGCTATGTATGGATCCTGCCTCCACTACATCACTTCCCAAACTATTCCATTTACTGACTACTCTGTGGCTGAAGAAATACTTCCTAACATCCCTGTGATTCATCTGTGTCTTCAGCTTCCAACTGTGTCCCCTTGTTACTGTGTCCAATCTCTGGAACATCCTGTCTTTGTCCACCTTGTCAATTCCTCTCAGTATTTTGTATGTCGTTATCATGTCCCCCCTATCTCTCCTGTCCTCCAGTGTCGTCAGGTTGATTTCCCTTAACCTCTCCTCGTAGGACATACCTCTTAGCTCTGGGACTAGTCTTGTTGCAAACCTTTGCACTTTCTCTAGTTTCTTCACGTGCTTGGCTAGGTGTGGGTTCCAAACTGGTGCCGCATACTCCAATATGGGCCTAACATACACGGTGTACAGGGTCCTGAATGATTCCTTATTAAGATGTCGGAATGCTGTTCTGAAGTTTGCTAGGCGCCCATATGCTGCAGCAGTTATTTGGTTGATGTGCACTTCAGGAGATGTGCCTGGTGTTATACTCACCCCAAGATCTTTTTCCTTGAGTGAGGTTTGTAGTCTCTGACCCCCTAGACTGTACTCCGTCTGCGGCCTTCTTTGCCCTTCCCCAATCTTCATGACTTTGCACTTGGTGGGATTGAACTCCAGGAGCCAATTGCTGGACCAGGTCTGCAGCCTGTCCAGATCCCTTTGTAGTTCTGCCTGGTCTTCGATCGAGTGAATTCTTCTCATCAACTTCACGTCATCTGCAAACAGGGACACCTCAGAGTCTATTCCTTCCGTTATGTCGTTCACAAATACCAGAAACAGCACTGGTCCTAGGACTGACCCCTGCGGGACCCCGCTGGTCACAGGTGCCCACTCTGACACCTCGCCATGTACCATGACTCGCTGCTGTCTTCCTGACAAGTATTCCCTGATCAAATTGTAGTGCCTTCCCTGTTATCCCTGCTTGGTTCTCCAGTTTTTGCACCAATCTCTTGTGTGGAACTGTGTCAAACGCCTTCTTGCAGTCCAAGAAAATGCAATCCACCCACCCCTCTCTCTCTTGTCTTACTGCTGTCACCATGTCATAGAACTCCAGTAGGTTTGTGACACAGGATTTCCCGTCCCTGAAACCATGTTGGCTGCTGTTGATGAGATCGTTCCTCTCTAGGTGTTCCACCACTCTTCTGATAATCTTCTCCATGATTTTGCATACTATACATGTCAGTGACACTGGTCTGTAGTTTAATGCTTCATGTCTGTCTCCTTTTTTAAAGATTGGGACTACATTTGCTGTCTTCCATGCCTCAGGCAATCTCCCTGTTTCGATAGATGTATTGAATATTGTTGTTAGGGGTACACATAGCGCCTCTGCTCCCTCTCTCAATACCCATGGGGAGATGTTATCTGGCCCCATTGCCTTTGAGGTATCTAGCTCACTCAGAAGCCTCTTCACTTCTTCCTCGGTTGTGTGCACTGTGTCCAGCACTTGGTGGTGTGCCCCACCTCTCCGTCTTTCTGGAGTCCCTTCTGTCTCCTCTGTGAACACTTCTTTGAATCTCTTGTTGAGTTCTTCACATAATTCACGGTCATTTCTTGTTGTCTTTCCTCCTTCCTTCCTTAGCCTGATTACCTGGTCCTTGACTGTTGTTTTCCTCCTGATGTGGCTGTACAACAGTTTCGGGTCAGATTTGGCTTTCGCTGCTATGTCATTTTCATATTGTCTTTGGGCCTCCCTTCTTATCTGTGCATATTCGTTTCTGGCTCTACGACTGTTCTCCTTATTCTCCTGGGTCCTTTGCCTTCTATATTTCTTCCATTCCCTAGCACACTTGGTTTTTGCCTCCCTGCACCTTTGGGTAAACCATGGGCTCATCCTGGCTTTTTCATTATTCCTGTTACCCTTGGGTACAAACCTCTCCTCAGCCTCCTTGCATTTTGTTGCTACATATTCCATCATCTCATTAACTGGCTTCCCTGCCAGTTCTCTGTCCCACTGAACCCCGTTCAGGTAGTTCCTCATTCCTGTGTAGTCCCCTTTCTTGTAGTTTGGCTTCATTCGTCCTGGCCTTCCTGCTTCTCCCTCCACTTGTAGCTCTACTGTGTACTCACCTAGTTGTACTCACCTAGTTGAGGTTGCGGGGGTCGAGTCCGAGCTCCTGGCCCCGCCTCTTCACTGATCGCTACTAGGTCACTCTCCCTGAGCCGTGAGCTTTATCATACCTCTGCTTAAAGCTATGTATGGATCCTGCCTCCACTACATCGCTTCCCAAACTATTCCACTTACTGACTACTCTGTGGCTGAAGAAATACGTAATGTGTGTGTGTGTCTGTGTGTGTGTGTGTCTGTGTGTGTGTGTGTGTCTGTGTGTGTGTGTGTGTCTGTGTGTGTGTGTGTGTGTGTGTCTGTGTGTGTGTGTGTGTCTGTGTGTGTGTGTGTGTCTGTGTGTGTGTGTGTGTGTACTCACCTATTTGTACTCACCTATTTGTGGTTGCAGGGGTCGAGTCTTAGCTCCTGGCCCCGCCTCTTCACCGGTTGCTACTAGGCCCTCTCTCCCCCCGCTCCATGAGCTTTATCAAACCTCGTCTTAAAACTGTGTATGGTTCCTGCCTCCACTACGTCATTTTCTAGGCTATTCCACTGCCTTACAACTCTATGACTGAAGAAATACTTCCTACTATCTCTCTGACTCATTTGTGTCTTCAACTTCCAATTGTGGCCTCTTGTTTCTGTGTCCCCTCCCTGGAACATCCTGTCTTTGTCCACCTTGTCTATTCCACGCAGTATTTTATATGTCGTTATCATGTCTCCCCTGACCCTCCTGTCCTCCAGTGTCGTCAGGCCGATTTCCCTTAATCTTTCTTCATAGGACATTCCCCTTAGCTCTGGAACTAACCTTGTCGCAAACCTTTGTACTTTCTGTAGTTTCTTGACGTGCTTTATCAAGTGAGGGTTCCAAACAGGTGCTGCATACTCCAGTATGGGCCTGACATACACGGTGTACAGTGTCTTGAATGATTCCTTACTAAGGTATCGGAATGCTGTTCTCAGGTTTGCCAGGCGCCCATATGCTGCAGCAGTTATCTGATTGATGTGTGCTTCCGGAGACATGCTCGGTGTTATACTCACCCCAAGATCTTTCTCCTTGAGTGAGGTTTGCAGTCTTTGGCCACCTAGCCTATACTCTGTCTGTGGTCTTCTGTGCCCTTCCCCTATCTTCATGACTTTGCATTTGGCAGGATTAAATGTGTGTGTGTGTGTGTGTGTGTGTGTGTGTGTGTGTGTGTGTGTGTGTGTGTGTGTGTGAGAGAGAGAGAGAGAGACTCAACAATCAATATTTGCACCAATAACTCATTACAGTTGTGACCGGGTGTAGAAGTGTGAATTGCTCATTACACTATAATTTGTTCATGATTGTTGCCATGTATGAACGTAAGTAACCATTCTTACAGAATTCATTACCTTTGTAACTTGTGAGCTCATTACCTTTGTACCTAGTTCAGCTATCAAAACTTTGGAGGCCCAGTCCCTGGACCCATTACGTACCACTGTAATCTGTAAATACCTTTGTAACTTGTCATGATTGTGACCAGACCTACCTGGAGTTCATTACCTTTGTAAATTGTGAGTTCATTACCTCTGTAACTTGCTCAGCTATCAAAACTTCGGAGTCCAGTCCCTGGACCAATTATGTACCTCTGTAATCTTTTGATTACCGCCCACAGGATGGGTATGGGGTGCATAATAAACCTATTAAACTAACTTGGTTCTTGCTGGCATAGCCTACCAGCACTATAACAGAAAACTGACATTACAATACGCTCAATGCAACACGAAGTAGTAGCACATGACTTCGCAAATTTGCAAAGCAATACTGTTTGCAGAGACGAAGACTCCCAGCAGAGGCGTCGCTAGAGTTGGTGTCACCCGAGGCAGCATCTTTGGTGTCACCCCCATGAAATTCAAGGGCGGGGGGATGGGGAAGGGGGGTAAACTCCAGTTATGTCACTACTGCATGCCCAGTAACTAATGTTTAACAATGAGAACGTTTAAGGGCCATAAACTGAACAGGAGAATACTTCTCAACTTTATTAATGATAAAATAAATAATCGTAGTAATATTGAGGAAACAAATTCAAATACTACTTTGAGTATAGCCAACAGATCCTACGTTCATTTATCTTCAACAATACCAAAAAAAATTAAAAATAAAGAAAAACATTGCAATATCAGAGAAACACTAGTTCCGATTTAACGTTGAGTACAGGAAACATCTTAGCGAATCTGATCTTACATTTCCTTGCCTTCAGTTACGCAAAATCATCTGTCACATCATCAAAATCAATGATTTTCCATATATAGGCTTATCTGTACTTTGTTAATATATAACAGGTTATATAGAAACGAAGGATTCTTCTCTTATATTGGTGAAGCACTGTTTTGGGCATTAGTGTCACCTTCTTTAGAGGCTGTATGGTGTCACCCCCTAAATGGTGTCACCCGGGGCAGCCCGCCCACCCCCTTACAACGCCCCTGACTCCCAGACAGGTCCTCATTTTACGAACACAGGTGTCATTTAGTAGCCTGTACACCTGGTTGTAGCATGGTAACCAAAGAAGAAATGAGGAATGAGCAAACAGAGTAAATACTCTTATATTTAATTCACCATACAGCAAGCAATTATGTGTACAATAATTTTAGAGAATATGCACAGATTACAAGCAAGAGACACGGCGAAAACCGTCTTTGACCAGACAGAGGTAAATCTGCCAAGGTTGATTCACGAGTCTCTAATATCGCTTCACAGCTTTGACATGCTTCCTTGTCACTGGCTGGGTTGAACTAAGATACTAGCATAACAAGGGGTGGTCCCCTCTCATTATTCCATTGGCATCTGGCCCACTCGTCAGAAGGGCATGCCTATATGGGTGTGAGAGATAAGCCAAATAAAATGCAACATACTCTTAGCATACTACACAGCCTGTTGTGCATTTTTATTAAGTATTGGAAGTAGCAGTTAATTGTCATCGGCAGATTGTGAGACTGATGGTGTATCGTACTTCTTTGCAAAGAAGAATGGTAATCTTTATATATATATATATATATATATATATATATATATATATATATATATATATATATATATATATATATATATATATATATATATATATTATCACACAGTTTGAGGAATGGCAGATGATGAAGCCAGCCAGACACAAAGCCAGGGAAATAGTGCACCCAACAATGAAAGAGGTGGCACATGTCAGGTGTGTGGAGAGTTTCGAGCACTCAACAGGGATGGCCGCATTCGTGCACACAATGGGTGTGCGGGATCACATATGCCCCCAGCAGAGAGCAGTCCACAGCTTCCACAGGCAGATGACAATTCCAGTGGCAACTTCCTCACTTGCGATAACCTTCTTTTGGCATTCAAATCCACTGTTAGCAGTACCCTATCCCACATCCCTAAAGCAGCTCATCCATATGCAGCAGGGAAATTCAGACCTTCTTAAGCAGGTGAATGGAGGTTCCACCAACTTAGAAGCCCGAGGCACCATCCAAGCATGGCGCAACCTACTCCTGTTCGGAAATGTCTGTCTTGCAGTTCCTGAAGGACGAGGCAAACTGCTAACCACGTCAGTTATCAAGACAGTGCGCAACTACCCAAGAATGGATAATTGTGTCCCTCTGCCTCATCATCGCAGGAATCACAGAGGTAGACCCAAGAAACGTCCCACTGAAAACGAGAAAATTTGCGCAAAAAAATCGAAGGTAACACAGTGGGTGCAATCAGAATAATTACAAGTGACGACACTGTAGCTCCCAAAGATCAGACCACGGCCCAAGCACTAAGAGACAAGCATCCAACCAGGGACACCATAGCCATCAACAACAACCCTGAAGAAGACCCCATCACTGAACAATTAATTTTGCCAGAATCGGAAGTCTATAAGGCAATTGTGTCATTTCCAGCAGGATCTGCAGGTTACACTGGAATTCGACCTCAGCACCTCATCGAGATGGTAAATCCAGTACTTGGTGCATCTGCATCAATTCTTCTCACCGAGTTAACAACTTTCGTCAACAACTGTGTGGCTGGGCGAATCCCAGAAAAAATTAAACCTTTCTTTTTTGGAGCCTCACTATGTGCTTTGAAGAAGAAGGATGGAGGAATCAGACCCATTGCGGTTGGAAGCACTCTTCGCCGTTTCGTTGCCAAAGCAGCAGTAAGAAACATTTGCCTAGAAGCTGCCAGTTTACTCCAGCCACACCAACTGGGCTTTGGGGTCTCCCAAGGTAGTGAAGCCGCAGCTCATGCGGCAAGGGCCTACATCAGGGACCTACCAGAAGACAAGGCAGTAGTCAAACTTGATTTTAAAAATGCCTTTAATATGGTGAAGAGAGATGCTGTCTTGCCAGCTGTTCAGGATCGGTTCCTCAGTCTTTTTGCCTTCATTTCAGCCGGCTACAGCAAACCCTCAATTCTTTTGTTTGGAGAACATGAAATTCTCTCATCAGAAGGTGTTCAGCAGGGTGACCCACTCGCTCCACTTCTCTTCTGCTTGGCAGTAAGAGAACTAACTTCCAGCCTACGCAGCGAGCTCAACATCTGGTACCCGGATGACGGCACTCTGGCAGGTACTGAGGAGTCCCTGGTAGGGGACCTACAACTGGTGAAAACACAGGGAGAAGACTTGGGACTCATCCTCAATCCCTCCAAGTGTGAAATCACAGCGAACCAGGAAATAATCATTGCTGTGCGAAGAATCCTCCTGGAAGCCTCTACTATCACTCCGGCCAACAGTACCCTCTTGGGAGCACCGCTGGGTCACCAGGCCATCAACACTGTCCTCAATGACAAATTGAATGACCTGATGAGAATGGAGGAGAGAATAAGTGATCTTGATGCCCATGATGCTCTGTATCTCCTCACAAGGTGTCTTACTATGCCAAGACTCACTTCCTGAGGTGTGCACCCTCTTTTGACAACCCAACACTCGACGAATATGACGCACACCTGAGATCAACCTTTAAGAAGGCACTGAACCTGTCACTAGAGGATCAGCAATGGGATCAGGCAACCCTCCCAGTGCGACTGGGAGGTATAGGGGTGCACAAAGCAATGCATGTTGCTTTACCTGCTTTTCTGTCTTCGTGTTTGGCTTCCAGTGCATTAGTCAAGAAGATTGTTCCCGAACGCTTGAGAGACGTGGTAGGAGCTCAAGACCCCAGGTTTACTGAAGCAGAGATTCAGTGGGACACCCTTCCAGACTCCTCCAGTAGACTAGCTCCTCCCAAAGAGCACAAACAGTCCCACTGGGACAAACCGATCATGGAAAAAATCGCCAACACAATGCTCCCCAACGCTTCAGGAAAAGACAAAGCTTGTCTCCTGGCAGTGAAGGCACCACACTCAGGAGATTTCCTGTTAGCTGTTCCCAATTCCTCTCTGGGCACCTGTCTCGACCCACAGGCCATTTGGATTGGTATTGCTCTTTGCCTAGCCATCCCCATCCTCACCGAACATAGGCGTATTTGCAGTAGGGTGATAGCTGATCAATTCGGACTTCATGGTCTCGTGTGTCACACAGCAGAAGGGAAGTATGCCAGACATGAGGAGGTCAATGACATCACAAAGAGAAGCCTCGCCACAGCCTGTTGCCCAGCTCAATGGGAACCCCAAGTGCAGAGGTCTGACGGAAGTCAAAAGCATCCTGATGGAGCCACTATGCTACCCTGTGCCGCCACATTGGCAGACATGTACTTGCCATAGTCCGTAGTGGAAGAGGGTGGAGCTGCCAGCCACAGGGAGACCCAGAAGATCCGCAAATATGAAGACCTTCCCCCTTGCTATAACTTCATCCCATTAAGATCGAAGACCCTTGGAGCATGGGGCAAGTATGCTCTAAAGTTCCTCAAAGAGCTGGGTGAAAAGCTCATCATAGAAACCAAGGACCACAGGGCGACCAGCTTCCGATTCGTTCCGTTCGAGATGCATCCACGTGTGGCCTGAGCACGCCTCACTTGTCACGTGGGTGCAAGTGTTTACAAGCCAGCCACCGCGGTCGCATCCAAACATACAATTGGAACATTTCATATTATCACAGCGTTTTTAGTGATTGCACCTGCAAAATAAGTCACCATGGGCCCCAAGAAAGCTTCTAGTGCCAACCCTGTGGTAAAAAGGGTGAGAATTAGTATGGAAATTAAGGAAGATTTTGAAAGGTTTGGGGCTAACCCTGAGATGCCTATGCCAGTTGTGGAATCCTTTGTGCCTACTTCAAAGATTAAGGAAATGTGTGCAAAGTGGGTTGAACTGCAAACCTTTATGGATGAAAATCACCCTAACACAGCTATTGCAAGCCGTGCTTGTGACTATTACAATGACAATGTTATGGCCCATTTTAGACAAATCTTAAAGGAACGGGAGGTACAGAGCTCTATGGACAGATATGTTGTGCGACAGAGGTCATCCACTTTGCACACATTTCCTTAATCTTTGAAGTAGGCACAATGGATTCCACAACTGGCATAGGCTTCTCAGGGTTAGCCCCAAACCCTTCAAAAATCTTTCTTAATTTCCATACTAATTCTCACCCTTTTTACCACAGGGTTGGCAGTTAAAAGCACAAAAAACACTGGGATAAGGTGAAATGTACCGAATGTATGCGTGGATGCAACCGCACTGGCTGGCTTGTAAACACTGGCATGCACTAGGCAGCTGAGGCCACACGGGATGCGTCCCGGATGAATCACATGAGGTGAGGCAAAATTTTTGCGTTCAAATGCTTTGTATGGTGGATTTAACATAACGCGATGCGTTCGTAAGGCATGGGTCCACTGTACATTTGTTCAATGCATTGCAAGCCTATATTTACTAAGGCACATTTTGAAATACAGTGGTCCCTCAATTATCGTCCATAATCCGTTCCTGGAAGTGGGACTATTATCGAAATACACGATTTTCGAATCAATTTTCCCCATAAGAAATAATGTAAATAGTACAATTATTCCGTTCCTGACACCCAGAAGTGTTAAAACAAAAAAAAATTTTTACATGAAATATAGATGTAGTACATAAACAATACAATGGCACATGATGAATGAAACATTAACAGCATAACACTTACCTTTATTTGCGATTCTTCTTAGTGTATGGAAGACTGGAGGAGGAGAGAGATTGAATTACTGTTTGGAAGGGGAATCCCCTTCCATCAACACCTCACGTACCAAGTGCTTTTCTGGGGTTACTTCTCTTCTTTGTTTCTTAATGCCACTAGGACCAGCTTGAGAGTCACTGGGGTCCTGTCTCACAAAAAAACAGTCCAGAGAGCTGTTTCTGGCATCTCTTTAAAACTTCCCTAAAATGGGCCAAGACTCTGTCACTGTACAAGTTGCCGATATGGCTTGCAACATCCTTCTCAGGATGATGTTTCTCCGTAAATCTTTCCATCCTACCCCACATTTCAAAAATCTCCTTAATTTCTGAAGAAGGCACCTTCTTCTATCTCTCTTCCTCCTCCTCTGCAGCAAGATTCTGAGCTGCAATCTGTTACTCTTCCTGCTGAAGCTCTTGCAGCTTCTCAGTGGTTAGCTCTTCGTTGTGGTCGTCCACCAACTCTTCCACATCCTCCAAACTCACATCCAACCCCATGGACCTCGCCAATGCCACAATAGATTTCACAACTAACATAGGCTCATCAGGGTCAGCCACAAACCCTTCAAAATCCCTCTTGTGGACACAATCTGGCCACAATTTCTCCAAGCAACAACAGCTTCCTTGATTTCATTTTTCTATGCCACGATGGAAGATATGGTTGTATGGGGTTTGTTATACATCCTGGCCAGTTCGGCCACACGTATGCCACTTTCATATTGTTCAATGATGTTTTTCTTAACCCTTTGACTGTTTACGCCGTATATATACATCTTACGTGCCACTGTTTCTGACGTATTAATACGCGTAAATTCTAACGGCTTCAAATCAAGCGGGAGAAAGCTGGTAGGCCCACATGTGAGAGAATGGGTCTGTGTGGTCAGTGTGCACCACAAAAAAAAATCCTGCATCACGCAGTGCGTAATGAGAAAAAAATTGACCGTTTTTTTTGGATTAAAACGCCAACTTTGGGGTGTATTTTCATATTGTATTTATCATTGTATTCTCGTTTTCATGGTCTCAGGTGATAAAATGGAAAACATATTACAGAAATAGAGATGATTTTGATTAGTTTCACAATGAAAACGACCTTGAAATTGAGCTCAAAATAGCGGAAATGTTCAATTTTTACCAATGTTCAGGAGTAAGCAAATCACACCACATGTCCAATACACGTCAACTGGGGAGTCTAATATTCTTTCACTAGTACACTGATATTATTTATACCATTTTTACAATAATGCAGTAGTCTGCATAACAGTAAATTTTGTAGTTTTTTGAATGAATAAAAAATCAAAATAGAAAGCAATAGTAATATAAAAAGGGCCTAGAGACGTGACTAATGAACAGATATGTTATTTTAGTGCCAAGAATGTCTACATTGTTTATTCTGGACCCTATTTTGAAATTGGCACCTTTCTTAATTTACGTGAAATTGGCCAAATTGCCAATTTATGACCACTTTATTGGGTAGTTAATATCGGTAAATGGGCAGTTTCTTGTACTCAACTGATAGATAAAATGGAGTTCTAAAGAAATAGCTATGAGTTTGGTCAACTGGAACAACGGAATTGGCTAAAAACAGGGCTTAAAGTCGGCAAAATCGCCGATACATATATGTCACCGAGACCACTAACTTCGCGGGAGCATAATTCCGTGAGCTTTTGACCAAATTTCACACTTTTGGTGTCATTACCATCGGGAAAAGATTCTCTATCATTTCACGAGAAAAATAATTTTTTTTTTCCAAAAATTTATCGACATAGAATGACAGTTTCAGAAAGGGGCCTGCGACAGTCAAAGGGTTAAATTCAATTGTATTTCTCACCTTCTTTACCAAAGGCTTGGCACTAGGAGCTTTCTTTGGAGCCATGGTAGCTCGTTTAGCACTTGCAAGCACTAAAATGAATGAAATATATCATATGAACACGTGAGGGGACCGTCGCTCACTGGTAAACAATGGCAAACTGGCTGGGAAGGGAGGCCGAGGCGGCTGAGAGCCGTGAGAACACGTCCAGGACGAAAGATGATTAGCGAGTTAACGAATCATTTGCGAGCCAATGTTTAGACGAAATAACAGGACTTTCCGAAATGGACGACTTTCAAGCAGGATGATTATTGAGGGACCACTGTAAGTAGAATTTTGGTACTGTAGTACAATTCAAATTGCAGACAAGTGAGATTAGCATGTACTTGTGAGAAAGGTACAGACAAGTGAGAAACAACTGCATACTTATTTATTGATTTACTTATTACAGTACAAACAGCTTTTTCATTACTTTCCAAAAGATTTAATAATTTTTTTTCCTTAACAGCTCAGCATTATTACACTATTCTTGTGTTATTTGTACCTTCAACAGGAAAAACAAAAGGCCACAGCTGTAAGTTGGGAAAAATATGGAAATGAAGGTTTTTTTTTTTTTTTTTTTTTTTTGCAAAATGATTAAGCAAAGAAATAAATTATAGAACTGAGTAACAAGTGCTACAAACTGAAAAAATTATAAAATTATATAAGAATTATTGAGGATGATGCACAAGCTCAGGTAACTTCATAAAGGTAATTACATAAGGCACTTAAGCACTGCATAATCAGTGGATTTCTTTTGTGCCTACTATTATATAAATACATTTAACTACATTTTTTTGTATGGCTCACAGAAGTAAACATTATTATTATTGCTAATAAGATCATGATGATGATGATGATGATGAATGGAAAGACTGGAAGTTTTTGGTAAGGAAGGAAAATGAACCAAAGTTCCTTAACCGAAACAACAGCTGTGAATTTTCTTCGCGAAGTTTTGTCAAGTCATCGTTGGAGAGCGTTGTGGCATCTCCGCTCGAGTAACTCTCATTCTGGACAACCGACACTTGCAGACCTGGTACAAGAGAAGGCAATACTGTGAATGTAAAGTTTTGACATGTTATTAAATGTGTATGAGAATACATGTTAAAATAATGAAAACATTATTGTAATAACTGGTAGTAGTTTCACATAAAGGAAAGTGGCAAATTTAAATCATAGTTGATAAGCAATGTAAAACCTGCTTGTTAGTCTATGCTAATAAAAATGCTCAAGAAAAGACAATTTTATCAACCAATGAAATTGCAGTAGTAGTAGTCGTAGTGGATTTTGAAGTACAAACATATTTTAAGCACCAGCCAGCAATTATGCTATAGTTCATAATTAAATTTCTTGTCATGTGACCACCATAGTCCATTATTTAATTAACCCGTAAACGGTCCAAGCAGATCTTCGTTCACATGTGTAGTGCTACAAAAGTAGATCTACTTTCTTTTTACATATTTTCAAATATAACACATTTTCAAATGTAAAAAAACAAAAAGAAGATCTACTTTTTTTTACATGCTTTCAAATGTTGAAAAAACGTATATATACGTTTGGACCATTTACGGGTTAATGCACAAATTCAAATAACCTAGCCCAATATAATTTTGCATAACTAACCAAAATTGGGTAATGAAACTACAGTGGACCCCCGCATAACGATGGCATCACATAGCGATTTTTCCGCAGACCGCTTACTTTTATCGCAAAATTTTTGCCGCGCATACCGATTAAAAACCCGCTCACCGATTTTCGTCCGAGACGCGTCCAATGTGCCCTCAGCCAGCCTCACATGTGCCGCCCGTCCCATTGTTTACCAGCCAGCCTCCGCGGTAACATCCAAGCATACACTCGGAATATTTCGTATTATTACAGTGTTTTCGGTGCTGTTTCTGGAAAATAAGTGACCATGGGCCCCAAGAAAGCTTCTAGTGCCAACCCTGTGGTAAAAAGGGTGAGAATTAGTATGGAAATTAAGAAAGATTTTGAAGGGTTTGGGGCTAACCCTGAGAAGCCTATGCCAGTTGTGGAATCCATTGTGCCTACTTCAAAGATTAAGGAAATGT
Organism: Cherax quadricarinatus; assembly: GCF_038502225.1. NCBI lineage: Eukaryota > Metazoa > Arthropoda > Malacostraca > Decapoda > Parastacidae > Cherax > Cherax quadricarinatus. The sequence goes on from NC_091327.1 coordinate 32,207,846, forward strand.
GTGCACAGTGGGTTGAACTGCAAACCTTTATGGATGAAAATCACCCTGACACAGCTGTTGCAAGCCGTGCTGGTGACTATTTCAATGACAATGTTGTGGCCCATTTTAGACAAATCGTAAAGGAACGGGAGGTACAGAGCTCTATGGACAGATTTGTTGTGCGACAGAGGTCCAGTGACTCTCAAGCTGGTCCTAGTGGCATTAAAAGAAGAAGGGAAGTAACCCCGGAAAAGGACTTGCTACCTCAAGTCCTAATGGAAGGGGATTCCCCTTCTAAACAGTAAGAAGATAATGCTCTCCCCTCCTCCCATCCCATCAATCATCACCAGATCTTCAATAAAAGTAAGTGTCATGTAAGTGTGCATGCCTTTTTCAGTTTGTGTGTATTAAAATTAATATTTCATGTGGTAAAAAAATTTTTTTTTCATACTTTTGGGTGTCTTGCACGGATTAATTTTATTTCCATTATTTCTTATGGGGAAAATTCATTCACATAACGATTATTTCGCATAACAATTACCCCTCTTGCACGGATTAAAATCGTTAACCGGGGGTCCACTGTATTTGTTGGGCTTATGTGAGCTAGGTTATTGATTGAAACTAGTGATGGGATAATACCAAAATTCCTGCCAATACAGATACTGTACCATCAAAATTTGTTGATACCTCACCAAAGCTGCTACTCAATTTTAGGTTGATACTGACATCACTGAAATTAGCCAATATCGCCTGATACTGATATTGATACTTGGCACACCCCTAATTGAGACCCTAAGAAACACGACATGTATACAATGTATGTTACAAGAAAGCACTCCTACCAGCCCTGACCTAGCTATATGAAACATGAAATACTGGATAACACAAACAAGTCTTTATACAGCCCTTTGGTAAAGAAAGTGAGAAACACGACAGAATTGAACAAAGAAATTGTTGAAAAATACCAAAGTGGTATGTGTGTGCTCCAGCTTGCCAGGATGTATGGCAAAAACAAATCGACTATCAGTTCCATCCTAGGGAAGAAAAAAGAAATCAAGGAAGCTGATGTTGCGAAAGAGGTAGATATGCCATACGCCACCAAGAGTCTTCAATAAAGGTATGTAAATGTGACTTTAAATGTTTATTTAAATGTTTATTTATCTATTTCATTAGTGAGAGACGGCAGACTTGTTAAAAAAAAAATGTATTTTTATTTGTTTTGTGTTTGTAAAACTATAGTTACTCATTAAAAAATGTATTTTTTTTTTAATATTTTTGGGTGTCTGGAACGGATTAATTGGATTTATATTATTTCTTATAGGAAATATTGCTTTGACTTTCAAACAATTTGAGTTTCGGCAGAGCTTCTGGAACAGATTACGGCCAAAACTTGAGGTTCCACTGTATACAAAGTGAATAACATAAGGAAAAGGATTGGGTTACATTTCAAAAATCTCAATTAATCAACCAGAAATATACTTTGCAAGTACAGTAAAGTGAAAGTTTCATATTTTCTGTCAGCCACACTGTTAAGTAGTGTAGCATGCCACAAGGAATGTTGCTGACACAGCAATGAGATTCTTTTTGGCTGCCTGCTCCCTCACAATAGGTATATGTTAACACCTAGTTACTAGATCAGCACACAAGATTGTATTTTTTAGAGAAAAGACAATCCCAGACCCAGTTATAGTGTGAACCTCAACTTTCAAAACATGCCAAACTCCATGTACCTAGTTAAGAGTATTTTGTGTATCACTGTCAATATTTTTTATTGTCTGATTTCGAGCCAAAAGAGGTACTGTCTTTATGAATAAAAATATGTTGAGCAGTGCATATGTAATGTTGATGAGCTCTGCTTTTCTGAAATACAGATACCAATCAGCAGTATAAGCATACTTACAGCACCCCTATGAAGAATGTTTCAGTCAACATCTCAAGCAATACAATCAGGGAATACCAAGAACACATTTTAGGAAATGTTTTCCCAAGTTATACAGAATAACTGAAGCAGTGTGATTTTGTAAATGGTCCAAGTCGGACCGAAACGTCGTCATAAGCTCCTCTCTCCTATGTGCGGGTTATCTGTGTAGTGTGCAGTCAAGAAGGTTGAAGTGAGAAAAACTTGCAAAATATCAAGAATGGAAAACATGTCAGTGGAAATATGAAGAGCAGAGCAGTACACAGTGCCCAATATAAACACTTAAACTGCCATCGTGAGCAGTTAAGAGGAAAGGAATGAAAATGGGGGTAATGACATTAGAAAATTTAGCTGATCTAAACTTAATTAAATACTTAGCTAATATCATTTGACAAAATGAAACACACATGGAGTGCAAATGAGTGACCTATGACAGGTTTAAGCAACTTTTCCTCATATACATCAATGATCTTCCAAATGCATCTCAGCAACTTAGACCTGTTCTCTTTGCTGACGACACATTTCTTATCTCCCACCCAAATCTGAATTCCCTCAACAGCACTGTTAATAGAAAAACTCTGAAAGATATCAGCCTGTATGACTACCAATAAACTCATGCTTAACACTGGCAAAACCTTCTATGTAATGTTTGGGAACAGGGCTATAAGCGTCCATCTAAATGTTACCATTAATGAAACTCCCATTGCTAATAAAAATGAAAGAAAATTCCTAGGTCTGTTCCAAACAGCAACTTGAAATTCAACACATTACAAAAAGAAATCCAAATCAGTTGGAATTCTCTCCGAGATCATCCAATCTAATGCCAGAAACACACTCCCACAATTTAAAAGCCTAAACCTACTCAATATACATGAAATTCACTCATACTACTGTGCATACTACATACACAGGACAATAAACTCTAATATCAATCCTGCCCTGAAACTCTTTCCTGATAGCTGCAACAGAACTCAAACATAATACTAGATGCAAAACTCTCTGATATCCGACTCAAAGTGCTTCAAAGGACCTAAAATCTGGAACTCTCTTACCTTAAAACTCAAGTCTCTCTATCTCCCAGCTGCTTCAAAGCTACTGTTAAAAATCACCTTTTCTTAATGTGAACCTAACAACATTGTATTATGCTCAACAATTCTTTCATCCTCTATTGTTTCTGTACTTGTCTGTCATTCCTTCCATAGTAATCAGTTTACATTAATGTTTTTCACTGATTTCATCATTGCTTAGTTAATCTTAAGTTAATTTTAAGCCAGCCCGTAATGCTATGCATAGTATAAGTGGCTTTGGCATGCTGCTCTTATCTGTATTTTTTTTTGTACCTCTGTAAGTGTGCTCAAATTATAAATAAATAAATAAATAAATAAATAAATTCTTATTCTAATATACAGTAGGGCCCCACTTATATGGCGGGTTAGGTTCCAGGCTGTCGCCGGAAAGCAGACATCGCCGGAAGGCAGAACTCCATTTTTTTCCATTTATAAATGCACATAAATGCCAGACAACAAGTTTACACTAAATTATATTAAGTTAGTAATAGAACTAGGCATTAAAAACACACAAAGTAAAATACAGTCACAGTAAATTCATTACTTATCTTAAAGTATTTGTAATCTTAATGTAGGGAGAGAGGTGAGTAGTACTTGTTTGTAGGAAGTCAGGTGCAGGTAGCCCAGGTGTAGGTAGCACTGGCTCCCCGTCTCATACTTAATATACGATATTTAAAACATCCCAGAGAGGTAAAATGCACATTCAGTACGCTCATTATTTACCTTAAAATGAGTAGTCTTAATATAGGAAGAGAGGCGAGTAGTATTTATTTGTATAAAGTCAGTGTAGGTAGCCGGTAGGTGGAGCCTGGGCTACACCTACCGGCTACCTACACTGTGGCCAAGAGCCATATTATTAACATTGACATGCCTTGTTCACTGAATTTAATCATTTCTAACAACTACCTTTAGATGCCATCATAAACGAAGGTAGAAATAATGAATAATTCATGCCGAAAATTGTAAACAAAAGCGGAGTGGGGGAGTGGCTGGGCCAAATGCAGATTCATACACGTTTTCTCTGATGGCTGAACAGAGAAAACGTAATGTTGTCCCTCCACCCGGCTCCACAAGTATTATTATCAGAGCAAATAAAATATGCAATAAATGCCAGACAACAAGTTTACACTAACTTATATTAAGTTAGCAATAGAAATAGGCATTAAAAACACAATAAAAGGTAAGATACACACAGAGTACACTTATTACTCACCTTAAAATATTAATATTAATGTGTGAGAGGTGAGTGGCAGGGTGTTTATTGAATTAAATCAAAATGGCACACCATCATCTTCTAACTTGGCACTTAAAGCAAGAGGCTTACGACTTTTCTTTTTATTACAGCTAACCTTAGACGCCATCGTCAATAAGAGCCAACTAGTTAATGAAAGAGTAAACGAGAGAGAGAACGAGATACAGAGTTGAGACAATGTAAGAACACAAACTGAACAGGTAGTGGACGATCACTTGGTCAGGCGAAATGCGTATTAATATGTGCCTACTTTTAGTTCATTCATGTCCATTTGTAAGAGTTTGTAAAACATTTACCTCAATATTTTTTTTATTTTAATAATAATTACCTCACAATACAAATACTCTTACATTGTGTACAAGTTGTACAAGTTAGTTCAGAATAAACAAACAGCAATACACCATTTTTAGAGTGAATGAAGATAATAATAATAATAATAATAATAATAATAATAATAATATTATTATTAATATTAATATTAATAATAATAATAATAATAATAATTATTATTATTATTATTTATTATAAAAAGCACTAAACCCACAAGGGTCGTGAATTGCTTTACAGAGTAAAGGCATACGAATAGAATATTTTTCTACAGTTACCCCCCAGTGTTTGACTAGAGAAAACGTAATTCTTCCGACACTACCTACACAGCTGCTTTGTAAACAAATTTCATATTTACATAAATTTTTATTCTGAGTGTATGTATCATGTTTATATGCTATGTAATGGGTTTCATATATAATTTTGAGGAAAATATCATAGATGGATTAATGAAAATGCCTATATTGATGTAAAATATGACATTTAGTGTGCCCAAGAGTGATTATTATTACGTAGTATTGGCATCATGAGTAGAGAGAGACTTAGCGATTTTAATGTGTACCTGCACACCAGCACAGTGTGTAAGTATATTTAGGTACAGGTACACATAAGTATAATTATCAGAGTACATATAAAATATGCAGTAACTTTAAAACACTTGAAAATTTGGAAAGTTTCCTGACATAATAGATGTGGTCACGGAAAATGTAAACAAACCGGGTGGGGGGCACCGTATTTAAAAGACCGCTTGCCGTATAGCAAATTTTGGTCATAATTTGACATCGCTGTATTAGCGGAATGCCGTAAGGCAAAACACCGTAAAGCGGGGCCTTACTGTACTTGTAATCATATTTTAAGTAGTTTATATAAGTCAATCAACTTAGCTGTATAATATACATATTATACTCCACTTTATAAAAATAAAGTTTGTTTAGTTCTCAGTATTAAGTGCATGAGGATTGCTTCATATAAGAGGTCTACAGGAAACATACTCAGTGGATTTTTTTTCTTTTCAACATGCTGGCCATCTCCCACAGAGGAAGGGTGACCCAAAAAAGAAACTTTCACCATCATTCACACATAATCACTCTTTCTGCAGGGGTGCCCAGATATGACACTTTAGATGTCATTCCAAAAAGCCAAGTATTAGGCTGGTAGACAGCAACCACCCAGGGAAGTACTACTGTCCTGCCAAAGGAGTGCAAGACAAAAACCTTTACCTGTTTTTACATGATTGTAGGAGTGCTCATGTCTTTTTTTCTGTCTCAAACTCAAAGGATAACAAGTATATCTTGCTACCTTTATTTACAATTAGGTCACACTACACTTTTTTTTTTTAACAAGTCGGCCGTCTCCACACCGAGGCAGGGTGACCCAAAAAAGAAAGAAAATCCACAAAAAGAAAATACTTTCATCATCATTCAACTCTTTCACCTCACTCACATATATTCACTGTTTTTGCAGAGGTGCTCAGAACACAGCAGCTTAGAAGCATATACGTACATATAAAGCATGTATGTATAGAGATACACAACATGTCCCTCCAAACTGTCAATATCCCGAAACCCTCCTTTAGAGTGCAGGCATTGTACTTCCTGTTTCCAGGGCTCAAGTCCGGCTATATAAAAATAACCGGTTTCCCTGAATGCCTTCACTAAATATTACCCTGCTCACACTCCAACAGATCGTCAGGTCCCAAATACCATTCGTCGCCATTCACTCCTATCGAATACACTCACGCACACCTGTTGGAAGTCCAAGCCCCTTGCCCACAAAACCTCCCTTACCCTTTCCTTCCAACCTTTTCGAGGACGACCCCTACCCCGTCTTCCTTCCCCTACAGATTTAAATGCTCTCCATGTCATTCTACTTTGATCCATTCTCTTTAAATGACCAAACCACCTCAACAACCCTTCTTCAGCCCTCTGACTAATACTTTTATTAACTCCACACCTTCTCCTAATTTCCACACTCCGAATTTTCTGCATAATATTTACACCACACATTGCCCTTAGACATAACATCTCCACTGCCTCCAACCGCCTCCTCGCTGCTGCATTCACAACCCAAGCTTCACACCCATATAAGAGTGTTGGTACTACTATACCTTCATACATTCCCTTCTTTGCCTCCATAGATAATGTTTTTTGTCTCCACATATACCTCAACGCAAATCTCACCTTTTTTCCCTCATCAATTCTATGATTAACCTCATCCTTCATAAATCCATCCACCGACATGTCAACTCCCAAGTACACTTACCATCCGACTTACGACCTGCTCGACTTACAACCACTCGACTTACGACCACTCGACTTACAACCGTGTTTTTTATGCAAAATTTCTGGGAAATAAACAACTACAGTGGACCCTCAGCTAACGATGGCATCACCTAACGTTAAATCCAGCTAATGATACATTTTAACGCAAACATTTTTGCCTCAGCTAACGCTAAAAAACTCACCTAACAATATTCGTTCTCAGGTACCAATTAATATTGTTAGGTGAGGGTCCACTGTATTTGTGTTGTACACAGTGTTTAACCTAAACCTTACAGTATAAAATACAGTACTAACAACATAAAAAGCAAAAACATGAAATACCAAAATAAAACAATAAAATAAAGTCATAACAAAAATGTTTTGTTGATATTCAGTAGTAAAGTTCGACTTATGACCGATTTCTCGGAACCGAACTCCGTCGTAAGTCGGATGATAGGTGTATCTGAAAACATTCACTTTTTCCATACTCCTCCTCCCCAATTTGATATCCAATTTTTCTTTATCTAAATCATTTGATACCCTCATCACCTTACTCTTTTCTATATTCACTTTCAACTTTCTACCTTTGCACACACTCCCAAACTCGTCCACTAACCTTTGCAATTTTTCTTTAGAATCTCCCATAAGCACAATATCATCAGCAAAAAGCAACCGTATCTATTCCCATTTTGTATCTGATTCCCCATAATTTAATCCCACCCCTCTACCGAACATCCTAGCATTTACTTCATTTACAACCCCATCTATAAATATATTAAACAACCATGGTGACATTACAAATCCCTGTCTAAGACCTACTTTTACCGGGAAGTAGTCTTCCTCTCTTCTACATACCATAACCTGAGACTCACTATCCTCATAAAAACTCTTTACAGCATTTAGTAATTTACCACCTATTGGATATACAGTAGGGCCCCACTTACATAGCGGATTAGGTTCCAGAACTAGGCATTAAAAACACACAAAGTAAAATACAGTCACAGTAAATTCATTACTTATCTTAAAGTATTTGTAATCTTAATGTAGGGAGAGAGGTGAGTAGTACTTATTTGAAGGAAGTCAGGTGCAGGTAGCCCAGGTGTATGTAGCACTGGCTCCCCGTCTCGTACTTAACATATGATATTTAAAACATCCCAGAGAGGTAAAATACACATACAGTGCACTCATTATTTACCTTAAAATATGTGTAGTCTTAATATAGGAAGAGAGGTGAGTAGTATTTATTTGTAGAAAGTCAGTGTAGGTAGCCGGTAGGTGTAGCCCGCCTGGGCTACACCTACCGGCTACCTACACCGTGGCCCAAAGCCATATTAACATCGACATGCCTTGTTCACTGAATTTAATCATTTCTAACAACTACCTTTAGATGCTATCATAAACAAAGGTAGAAGTAATGAATAATTCATGCCGAAAATTGTAAAAAAAAGCGGAGTGAGGGAGTGGCTGGGCCCAACGCAGATTCATACACGTTTCCTCTGATGGCTGAACAGAGAAAACGTAATGTTGTCCCTCCACCCGGCTACCACACAGCTCCACAAGTATTATCATCAGAGCACACATAAAATATGCAATAAATGCCAGACAACAAGTTTACACTAACTTATATTAAGTTAGCAATAGAAATAGGCATTAAAAACACAATAAAAGGTAAGATACACACAGAGTACACTTATTACTTACCTTAAAATATTAATATTAATGTGTGAGAGGTGAGTGGCAAGGTGTTTATTGAGTAAAATCAGAATGGCACACCATCATCCTCTAACTTGGCACTTAAAGCAAGAGGCTTACGACTTCTCTTTTCATTACAGCTAACCTTAGACGCCATCGTCAATGAGAGCGAACTAGTTAACGAGAGTAAACGAGAGAGAGAACGAGATACAGAGTTGAGACAATGTAAGAACACAAACTGAACAGGTAGTGGACGATCACTTGGTCAGGTGAAATAAATGCGTATTAATATGTTTCTACTTTTAGTTCATTCATGTCCATTTGTAAGAGTTAGTAAAACATTTACCTCAATATTTTTTTATTTTAATAATAATTACCTCACAATACAAATACTCTTACATTGTGTACAAGTTGTACAAGTTAGTTCAGAATAAACAAACAGCAATACACCATTTTTAGAGTGAATGAAGATAATAATAATAATAATAATAATAATAATAATATTATTATTATTAATATTAATATTAATAATAATAATAATAATAATTTATTATTATTATTTATTATAAAAAGCACTAAACCCACAAGGGTCGTGAATTGCTATACACAGAATAAAGGCATACGAAAAGAATATTTTTCTACAGTTATTCCCCAGTTTGACTAGAGAAAACGTAATTCTTCCGACACTACCTACACAGCTGCTTTGTAAACAAATCTCATACATCAATTTTTATTTTGAGTGTACGTATCATGCTTATATGCTATGTAATGGGTTTCATATATAATTTTGAGGAAAATATCATAGATGGATTAATAAAAATGCCTATATTGATGTAAAATAAGACATTTAGTGTGCCCAAGAGTGATTATTATTATGTAGTAATGGCATCATGAGTAGAGAGGGACTTAGCGATTTTAATGTGTACCTGCACACCAGCACAGTGTGTAAATATATTTAGGTACAGGTACACATAAGTATAATTATCAGAGTACACATAAAATATGCAGTAACTTTAAAACACTTGAAATTTTGGAAAGTTTCCTGACATAATAGATGTGGTCACAGAAAATGTAAACAAACCGGGTGGGGGGTGCCGTATTTGAAAGACCGCTTGCCGTATAGCAAATTTTAGTCATAATTTGACATCGCCATATTAGCGGAACACCGTAAGGCGAAACACCGTAAAGCAGGGCCTTACTGTATTTGCAGCATCTGCCACATTGCTCCCCTATCCACTCTATTATATGCCTTTTCTAAATCCATAAATGCAATAAAAACTTCTCTACCTTTATCTAAATACTGTTCACATATATGCTTCAATGTATACACTTGATCTACACATCCCCTACCTACTCTAAAACCTCCTTACTCATCCGCAATCCTACATTCCGTCTTACCTCTAATTCTTTCAATTATAACCCTACCGTACACATTTCCTGGTATACTCAGTAAATTTATTCCTCTATAATTTTTACAATTCTTTTGTCCCCCTTCCCTTTATATAAAGGGACTATACATGCTCTCTGAAAATCTCTAGGTACCTTCCCCTCTTTCATACATTTATTAAACAAAAATACCAACCACTCCAACACTATATCCCCCCCTGCTTTTAACATTTCTGTCATGATCCTGTCAGTTCCAGCTGCTTTACCCCCTTTCATTCTAAGTAATGCCTCATGCACCTCCCCCACACTCACATCCCATTCTTCTTCACTCCTAAAAGATGGCATACCTCCCTGTCCAGTGCATGAAATTACCGCCTCCCTTTCTTCGTCGACATTTAAAAGTTGCTCAAAATATTCTCGCCATCTACCCAAAACCTCCCTCTCCCCATCTACTAACTCCCCTACTCTGTTTTTAACTGACAAATCCATTTGTTCCCTAGGCTTTCTTAACTTGTATAACTCGCTCCAAAATTTTTTCTTATTTTCATTAAAATTTCTTGACAGTGCCTCTCCCACTATCATCTGCTCTCCTTTTGCCCTCTTTCACCACTCATTTATGTACACATTTATGTATACACACTCATCTGAATTTTCTTTGGTTTTTCTAAATAGTTCTCATTATTATTTTCCTTTCATATCCATGAGGAAATGGAATAAGAATTTTTCCTCCGTAAGCCATGCGTGTTGTAAAAGTCAACTAAAATGCTGGGAGCAATGGGCTAGTAACCCCTTTTCCAGTGCAGTTTATTAAAAATAAAAAGAAGAAAACTTTAAAGTTGGATGTTATATCAATCCTATTTTTAACTATCAAATTACAGCATATGAACACCAAAACTCCTAGGTAATTTACATTAAAAAGAACCTACTGTCTACAGGTGTGGCAATTATCTGGCTTGGCTGCAACAATTCCACTTGAGATTCCTCTGAAGTCACTTGCTGGTCTTTGCCACTTTCATGATCCTCCATACTCAACAATCCTTCACTGCTCTCATCCAGCTCTAACTCTCCCTCAGACATCACATTCTGACACTTGGAACATTGTACACATGCCTACAATATAAAATAAGTGAAGCATTGTAGTTTATCAATGTGTCATTAAACACAAGTTTAATAATTACCAATATTTGGTGAATAATTTTGCAAGATAATCAAACTCCTTTTTCAAATGCACACAAGCAAGAGACAGGCAAGAGAAAGTTCTTAATAGAAGCAACATGAAGAAAAGAATTCAAAAGAAAGAGAAAACAAATCTATAAAATTAAGACTGATGTTAATAAGTATAATTTGATCAAAGATGACAAAATCAATGGTAAATATCTATAATGCAGTAATATTTCATAAATCTTCTACTGTAAATTTAATTGTGAAAGGAATTTCTAACTAAAAGAAACACCTAAGCATTTGATTTTTTTTTCACAATTTTGCTTTGACAACAGTGAAATACACAGTAGTACAATTTCATAGTTAGACTTCATAAATGATTATATTTCTGTTTTACTCTTTCCTGCTTGAAACAACTCTTAAAAAATTTGCATTAAATTTTAACTCTTTCAATGAATAACAGATAGTTTTGACTGCAGTGACCAGATCCTAATATTAAACTAAAGAAATTAACAAGTACAGTACTTTTTTCTTTATTTTAGTAACAGCAACTTCATATACTAAAGTACATTATTTTAAAATATATTGTACACAGCTTACATATTAATGACGTTAATTACAAACCCTATTAGGTTCAGTAGTTTTGTTTATGAAAGCCGTGGTCCTGGCACTGTCACTGGTTAAGTAGTGAAGGTGTTGGGTTAAAGCCACTTCTCCTTCCTCCACTGATGTGTTCACTACTGCAGCACCACTGATGATCTCTCCGTCAGATACAGTGTAACAAGTGACATCACTTGCCTGCAAATGGATATGTGGTAAAGATAAAAATAATTAAATAATGATGCTTTACACTGCAACACACTAATAGTATATTAATATCATTATTATTATGAATCCATAATTTGGAGAGGAAACTTTAAACAATGCTTCTGTCCATGTAGGACTATTATTAAGTCACAACTAAGAGAGAATAGTGGGAAAACAAGAAGGCAGATGAAGTGAAAAGTTAAGTAGATAGAAAGCAAGTCTGAAGAGGCAAGGAGAAAATCATGACAGGTCAAGAGAACAAGTGAGGAGAAAGACAATAATGTTAAGTCACACTGTGTGCTGAGGATTAGAACTACTTAGAGAACAGTTGTAAAGTGTTCCAGCCATGGTACCTTGATTTATTTCCTTCTCCTTTATTAGTGAATATGCAGTATTCACTGTGTATTTTATATACTGAAGGTGTGACATTCTGATGAGAGGACAGAGTGTACGCAACAGGGCACTAAAGAGGAGGTCAAATTGAATTCCACACATTCTTTGATACCAGGAAAATCAACCAAAAGCTGACTATCAACCAGGCCTGACAAGTTTTGCAGAGGCAAGGAAAGCAGCTGGAATACAGAGACAAGCCACAGCAATGGTCTGAGAGACAGATAACATCATAGCTACTGAGGGAAGCAGTTATGGGCTTGACATTACACAACCCATTACCAGATGCATACAATATGGATAAATTTAACAGTGCATATAATGCTGACAAATGTAAGAATACTGTTCAGGAGCCTGAAGGAATGTTTCTGATAGCATGAACCACTTATGACATGCTGTGGCCAGTGTAGCCATACCATCATCTCAATTTTAGAAAAAAAAAGTCTTAAAACAATTGTTTTAATGTATAAAAAGAAATACATTATTTTTATACACTTTCACCATTATTCAACACTTTCACCATCATTGACACATAATCACTGCCTTTGTAGAGGAGCTTAGATACGAGAGTTTAGATGTCACTCCAAACAGCCAATATCCCAACGTGCAGGCATTGTACTTTCCACCTCCACGACTCAAGTCCAGCAAATCGGTTTTTCTGAATCCCATCACAAAATATAACTGCTCACACTCCAACAGCTCATCAGGTCCTAAAAATATTCATCTCCATTCGCTCCTATCTAACATGCTCACACATGCCTGCTGTATGTCCAAGCCCGTTGCACACAAAACCTCTTTTACCCCCTCCCTCCATCCTGTCCTAGGATGACCCCTACCCTTTATCCCCTTCACTACAGGTTAATACACCTCTCTAAATAACCAAACCACCTTAACAACCCCTTTGAATAATAATTTTACTAACTCCACACCACCTCCCAATTTCCACACTACAAATTCTCTGCATAATATTTACACCACACATTGCCCTTAGACACATCTCCATTGCCTCTAGCCTCGTTCTTGCTGTAGCAGGAGGCCTGGTCACAGACCGGGCCGCGGGGGCGTTGACCCCCGAAACTCTCTCCAGGTAAACTTCAGGTAAACCCATGCTTCACACCCATATAAAAGTTTTGGTACAACTATCATACATTACCTTCTTTGCCTTCTTGGATAACGTTTTTTGTCTCCACAGATACCTCAATGCACCACCCACATATTTTCCTTCATCAGTTCTATGGTTAACCCCGTCCTTCATATACCCATCCACTGATAAGTCTACTCCCAATTATCTAAATACATTCACTTCTTCCAATGTGACATCCAATTTTTCTTTACCTAAATCATTTGATACCCTCATCACCTTACTCTTATCTACTTTCACTTTCAACTTTCTTCCTTCCAAACTCGTACACTAACCTTTACAACTTTTCTTTATAATCTCCCAGAAGCACAGTATCATCAGCAAAAAGTAATTGTGTCAACTCCCATTTTGTATTTGATTCCACATAATTTAACCCACACCCCTCTCCCCAACACCCCAGCATTTACTTCTTTTAGTAACAACAACACCTATAAATATGTTAAACAATCATGGTGACATTACACATTCCTGTCTAAGGCATACTTTTACTGGAGAGTAATCTCTCTCTCTTACACAACCTAACATAAGCCTCACTATCCTCATAAAAGCTCTTTACAGCACTGAGTAACTTACTACTTACACCTACTCCATACACCTGCAACATATGCCACACTGCTCCCTTATCCACCCTATCATATGCCATTTCTAAATCCATAAATGCAATGAAAACTTCCCTACCTTTATCTACATATTGTTCACTTACATGCTTCAGTGTAAATGCTTGATCTATACATTCCCTACCCATTGTCAAGCCTCCTTGTTCATTTGCGATCCTGCTCTCTGTCTTATCTCTAATTCTTTCAATAATACACTTTACATGGTATACTCAGTAAACTTATTTCCCTATAAATTTTACATTCTCTTTCGTCTCCCTTCCCTTTATATAAAGAAACTATACATGCTCTCTGTCAATCCTTAGGCGCCTTCCCCTCTTTTATACATTTACTGAACAAAAAGAACTAACCACTCCAAAACTATATCCCCTCCTGCTTTTAACATTTCTGTCATCATCCCATCAGTTCCAGCTCCTTTATTCTCTCATTTTACCCAATCCCTCACATACCTCCCCCACACTCACTTCTGGCTCTTCTTCACTCCTAAAAAATGTTAAACCTCCGTGGCCAATGCATGAAGTTACTGCCTCCCTCTCTTCATCAACATTTAATAGTTCCAGAAAATATTTTTGCCATCTTCTCAATACTTCCAATTTCCCATCTACTACTCTGATATTCTGTTTTTAACTGTTAAATCCATATAGGGTGTCCAGTAGCTCGATCGCTACCACATTCAGCTCACACGCTGAGGTCCAAGGTTCAATTCCATGGTATGGCAGGAAACATCAGGATGTGTTCCTTTAAGACACCTACTGTCCGTGTTAACCCATCAGTAAAATGGGTACCTGGGTGTTAGTTGACTGGTGTGGGTTGCATCCTGGGATAAAATTTACCTAAGTTGCCCAAAATGCTTTGCATAACAAGCGGGTTTCTATACAGTAGTATGCCACTGATATCAGCTAGGTCTGTGTACTTGTATGTACATGTACTTGTAGAAATAAAGACTTTTTTTTTCATTAACATATCAGCCATTTCCCACCATTGTTGGGTGCCCTGAAAAAGAAAAACTTTCATCATTTACTCCATCAATATCTTGCCAGAGGCATGCTAACACAACAGTTATAAAACTGCAACATTAACACCCTTCCTTCAGAGTGCAGGCACTGTACTTCCCATCTCCAGGACTCAAGTCTGGCTTGCAAATTTCCTTGAATCCCTTCATAACCTTGCTCACACTCCAACAGCACGTCAAGTCCTAAAAATCATTTATCTCCATTCTCTCCTATCTAACATGCTCATGCATGCTTGCTGGAAATCCAAGCCCCTCCGTGGCCAATGCATAAAGTTACTGCCTCCCTCTCTTCATCAACATTTAATAGTTCCAGAAAATATTTTTGCCATCTTCTCAATACTTCCAATTTCCCATCTACTACTCCGATAGAGAAGTTGCAGAGATTGGTGGATGAATTTGGTAGGGTGTGCAAAAGAAGAAAATTAAAGGTGAATACAGGAAAGAGTAAGGTTATGAGGATAACAAAGAGATTAGGTGATGAAAGATTGAATATCAGATTGGAGGGAGAGAGTATGGAGGAGGTGAATGTATTCAGATATTTGGGAGTGGACGTGTCAGCGGATGGGTCTATGAAAGATGAGGTGAATCATAGAATTGATGAGGGGAAAAGAGTGAGTGGTGCACTTAGGAGTCTGTGGAGACAAAGAACTTTGTCCTTGGAGGCAAAGAGGGGAATGTATGAGAGTATAGTTTTACCAACGCTCTTATATGGGTGTGAAGCATGGGTGATGAATGTTGCAGCGAGAAGAAGGCTGGAGGCAGTGGAGATGTCATGTCTGAGGGCAATGTGTGGTGTGAATATAATGCAGAGAATTCGTAGTTTGGAAGTTAGGAGGAGGTGCGGGATTACCAAAACTGTTGTCCAGAGGGCTGAGGAAGGGTTGTTGAGGTGGTTCGGACATGTAGAGAGAATGGAGCGAAACAGAATGACTTCAAGAGTGTATCAGTCTGTAGTGGAAGGAAGGCGGGATAGGGGTCGGCCTAGGAAAGGTTGGAGGGAGGGGGTAAAGGAGGTTTTGTGTGCGAGGGGCTTGGACTTCCAGCAGGCATGCATGAGCGTGTTTGATAGGAGTGAATGGAGACAAATGGTTTTTAATACTTGACGTGCTGTTGGAGTGTGAGCAAAGTAACATTTATGAAGGGGTTCAGGGAAACCGGCAGGCCGGACTTGAGTCCTGGAGATGGGAAGTACAGTGCCTGCACTCTGAAGGAGGGGTGTTAATGTTGCAGTCTAAAAACTGTAGTGTAAAGCACCCTTCTGGCAAGAAAGTGATGGAGTGAATGATGGTGAAAGTTTTTCTTTTTCGGGCCACCCTGCCTTGGTGGGAATCGGCCAGTGTGATAAAAAAAAAAAAAAAAAAAAAAATACTCCGATATTCTGTTTTTAACTGTTAAATCCATATAGGGTCCAGTAGCTCGATTGCTACCACATTCAGCTCACATGCTGAGGTCCGAGGTTCAATTCCACGGTATGGCAGGAAACATCAGGATGGGTTCCTTTAAGACACTTCCCTCCAACCTTTCCTAGGCCAACCCCTACCCCACCTTCCCTCCACTACATATTTATACATTCTTGAAGTCACTATTTTGTTCCATCCTCTCAACATGCCCGAACCACCTGAACAACCCTTCCTCAGGCTTCTGGATAATAGTTTTGGTAATCCCACACTTCCTCCTAATTTCCAAACTACGAATTCTCTGCATTATTTGCACACCACACACTGCCCTCAGACACGACATCTCCACTGCCTCCAGCCTTCTCCTTGTTGCAACATTCATCACCCATGCTTCACACCCATATAAGAATGTTGATATAACTTCCATGGACAAAGCTCTTTATCTCCACAGACTCCTCAGTGCACCAGTCACCTTTTCCCCTCATCAATTCTATGATTAATCTCATCTTTCATAGACCCATCTGCTGACACACTCACTCCTAAATATATGACTATATTCACCTCCTCCATACTCTCTCCCTCCAATCTGATATCCAATCTTTCATTACCTAATTTTTTTATCCTCATCACCTTACTCTTTCCTGAATTCATTTTTAGTTTTCTTCTTTTACATACCCTACCAAACTATTATTTACCCTTTGACTGTTTTGGTCGTATATATATGTCTTACGCACCACTGTTTCAGAGGTATTTATACACGTAAATTCTAGCGGCTTCAAATCAAGCAGGAGAAAGCTGGTAGGCCCACATGTGAGAGAATGGGTCTGTGTGGTCAGTGTGCACAACATAAAAAAAATCCTGCAGCATGCAGTGCATAATGAGAAAAAAAAAAACTGACCGTTTTTTGGATTTAAACACCGACTTTGAGGTGTGTTTTCATATAGTTTTTATCGTTGTATTTTCATTTTCATGGTCTCACGTGATAAAATGTTAAACATATTACAGAAATAGAGATGATTTTGTTTAGTTTCACAATGAAAACGACCTTGAAATTGAGCTCAAAGGAGCGGAAATGTTCGATTTTTACCAATGTTCAGGGGTAAGCAAATCACACCACACGTCCAATACATGTCAACTGGGGAGTCTAATATTCTTTCACTAGTGCACTGATATTATTTATACCATTTTTACAATACTGCAGTAGTCTGCATAACAGTATATTTTGTATTTTTTGTATGAATAAAAAATCAAAATAGAAAGCATTAGTAATATGAGAGGGGGCCTAGAGATGTGACTAATGAACAGAGGATATGTTATTTTAGTGCCAAGAATGTCTACATTGTTTATCCTGGACTCTATTTTGAAATTGGCATCTTTTTAATTTGTGTGAAACTGGCCAAATTGCCAATTTCTGACCACTTTATTGGGTAATTCAAGTCAGTAAATGGGCGGGTTCTTGTACTCAACTGATAGAAAAAAATAGAATTCTAAAGAAACAGCTATGAGTTTGGTCAACTGGAACAACGAAATTGGCCAAAAACAGGGCTCAAAGTCGGCAAAATGGCCGATGTGTAAATGTCGCAGAGACCGCTAACTTCGCGGGAGCGTAATTCCGTGAGTTTTCGACCAAATTTCATACTTTTGGTGTCATTACCATCGGGAAAAGATTCTCTATCCTTTCATAAGAAAAAATAATTTTTTTTTTCCAAAAATTTTGTGACAATGAGTTTCAGAAAGGGGCTTGCGACAGTTAACCCTTTCAGGGTCCGTCCCGTAGATCTACGGCTTTACGTTCAGGGTCCAAACCGTAGATCTACGCCATGAGCTCAGCTCACTCTGATAAACTGTGAGTGGTACATTTGGGCCTAGATATGAGAGAATACATCTATGTGGTATGTGTGCACCACATAAAACAGATCCTGCAGCACACTGTGTATAATGAGAGAAAAAAAATGAAATCATGATTTTTTGATTAAAACAGCAACTTTGCAGTGTTTTTTCGTATGTTTTTTATAGTTGTATTTGCGATTTCTTGGTTTCACTTGATAGAATGGAAGACATATTACAGAAATAGAGATGATTTTGATTGGTTTTAGCACTGGAAATGGCTTGAAACTGAGCTCAAAGTAGCGGAAATGTTAAATTTTTGCCGATATTCAAGAGTAAACAAACGACCTCACACGTCTAATACACGTCAGCTGGTGGGTCTAATATACATTCACAAATATGGTGATGATATTTATACAATTATTACAGTATTGCATAACAGTAAATCTTCTATTTTTTGGTGTGAATAAAAATTCATTATGTGAATAAAAAATCAAAATGGAATTTATTTGTAAAGCCTCAAAACATAACTAATGAACAGAGGAAATGTTAGTTTAGTGCCAGGAATGCCTACATTGTTCATTCTGGACCCTATTTTGAAATTGGAATATTTTGAACTTTGTGTTAAATTGGCCAAATTAACAATTTCCGATCACTTTATTTTGTAGTTGAAACAGTTGACTTGGCGATTTCTTGTGCTCAATCGGTAGAATAGAAGTAATACTAGTGAAATAGCTAAGAATTTGGTTGATTGGAATAATGTAATTGGCCTAAAATGGGAGACAAAGTCGGCAAAATCGCCGATTCGTAAATATTGCTGACACATCAAAATTCGCGAGAGCATAATTTCGTCAATTTTCCACCAAATTTCGTACTTTTTGTTTTATTACCTTCACAAAAAGATTCTCTACGATTTCATAAGAAAAAATAACAAATTTTTTTTTTGAAAATTCTTGGACACTGGTGCGTGACTCCAGATTTGGGCCTTGGACCCTGAAAGGGTTAAAGGGTTAATATTATTGTTCCATAGGCTTTCTTAACCTATTTATATCACTCCAAATTTTTTTTTCTCATTCTCAGCAAAATTTGCTAACAGTGCCTCACCCTTTCTGTCATTTGCTCTCCTTATGCACTTCCTCACTACCCTCTTCACCTCTCTTTTACTCTCCATATACTCCACCCTTCTTATATCACTTCTGCTTTGTAAAATCCTCTTTTTCTCTTTTATCACACCCTTTACCTCATCATTCCACAGTCACTTCCCTTTCTTCCCACACCCACCCTCCTATAGCTACAAACTTCTGCCCCACATTCTAACACTGCATTTTTTAAAACTATCGCACCCCTCTGCAGCCCCCACACTACCTATACTCTCACTAGCCCACATTTCTCTCAATAGTTGCTTATATCTCACCCTAACTTCCTCTTCCCTTAGTTTATAAACTTTCACCTCTCTCTCACTTACTGTTGCCCCATCTACCTCTTACTCTAACTGTAGCTACAACTAATAATGATCTGATATCTGTTGCCCCCTCTATAAACATACACATGCTAAAGTCTACCCATCATCCCTTAATCTACTAACACATAATCTAACAAACTACTTTCATTACGTGCTATCATATCTTGTTTTTTCTTTTTTTAACAAGTCGGCCGTCTCCCACTTAGGCAGGGTGACCCAAAAAGAAAGAAAATCCCCAAAAAGAAAATACTTTCATCATCATTCAGCACTTTCACCTCACTCACACATAATCACTGTTTTTGCAGAGGTGCTCAGAATACAACAGTTTAGAAGCATATACATATAAAGATACACAACATATCCCACCAAACTGCTAATATCCCAAAACCCCTGCTTTAGAGTGCAGGCATTGTACTTCCCATTTCCAGGACTCAAGTCCGGCTATATAAAAATAACCGGTTTCCCTGAATCCCTTCACTAAACATCATCCTGCTCACACTCCAACAGATCGTCAGGTCCCAAATACCACTCGTCTCCATTCACTCCATTCAAGGCTCCCCCCTTTTCATTTACCCCTGGCACCCCAAAGTTACCTACTACTCCTCCACAACAGTTTTACCCGCTTTTTTTTTTTTAACACGTCAGTTGTCTCCCAATGAGGCAGGGTGAGCCAAAAAAAAAGAAACACTTTCACAATCATTCACACATAATCACTGTCTTTGCAAAGGTGCCCAGATATGACAGTTTAGATGTCACTCCAGACAGCCAATATCCCAAACTGTGCTATACTGTTATACTATTTGATATCATTTTTATGTCTATTATTTTCACTCATATTTAAATGTTGACATCACTGTGAGCTTAATATTGAAATATACAGTGCCAGTGTGAGAACCACACTTTCTCACCTACATATGAAAGCTCAAGCAAATCAAGGGCTTTACCTCCAGCCTAATCCCTGAGATTGAAGAAAAGGAAGAGAATCTCTCAACACAATGGAAAGCCACCGATATGAAATCCTATAGCTAGTCTCCAATTTACAGGTTGTGCACCAGTCCTTTCTCTAAAGGAAGGTGTCTTGAAAACAGTGAGGAGCTGTATCTATCCTTTCCCTCCTTGAAAGTGGTGAGAGGCACTTGATCAGAGAAAGTCAATATCTCCTTTAGTTCCTTGAAAATGGTAAAGGGCTCTTAATCAAAGGAAGTATATCTATCCTTGCCTGAATGCCTGCCATTCTACATGTACTGTATGACCCTTACAGGCTTAGCAGTCACCTGACCTTAATAACAATGCTTTAGTCAATCTCCTAAACAATGGGCATTATGAGAAAATCTAAGAATAATTGAACTTCTGCAGATTGCCTATCAATAAAAACATTAAATAATTGATAAGCAAAAATTAGATGGCTGACTGTTCCATATTTCATCATGACACATCTAGCATTGCATTTTAATGTAGCAATGTGTTAGCAAACAAGCAGGACTAGATATTAAGTATGTGGAGGCTATGGCATGGCAGAAAAAAAAAAATACTGTATGCCATCCCCCTACTGAGAATAAAGATACTGAGCTCCACCTCTTGGGCCCATAAATGTGGCCAATTTGGAAGCACAAAGTATAATTACAAAAGGAGAGAATGGATTTCAATAAGAAAGAGGGTATGTAATTATAGAGAGTATGTTAGTGAGATAGCTAGAACTGGATTAAGATAATGGATGGTTATTGTTGCAGTCATAGGGAAGTGGTGAGCCAGAGTCGTACAGAACTTGCAAAATGAGAAGCTATCATATATGATCCGAAAGAGGGGACAGTAGCACTAATTACTTATATCAAGAGTAGTACACCTGAATCAGAGCAGCCCTACCCTCTCAACGAAAAGTGAACGAGTTCAAACAGGGAAAGTTTGATGAGGGAACACAGGCTGTATAATAGAATAAATTAATTAATGCCAAAAGTATAAACATTTCTGGCTATCTCCTTAAGTTCCCACACCACATGGAGATGATTTACTTAAGATTACTAGCCCCAGAAATGTATTATTGTATTATTATTATAATCATGAAGCAATATTAAATTTATAAGGTTCATAGAGCTTCTGAGATTGGGAAATAATCAGATTTGCTCTGAGGAAATGGAAACTAGCTCCATTTTCTTGGATCAAGACACCATCACCAACATCATGGTACTCCTTTGAAAGGGCCCCCAAAGGGTAATAACCAAGGATAGTTACAGAAAGCCAATCAGTGTGACTTATTTGAACCTAATAGATATAAAAATGCATTGCTTCTTTTAGGAACTTCCTGTCTTTGCAGCAGGTTTGTGTAAATCCTGACCCCAAATATGTCAACTGCCTTCAAATATTTCTTACAGTTTTAGTGAAGCAGCTGAAACATTAGTGTAAAAAAGTTTTCATTCTGGTTGGGCTCTTATTACAATGATATAGGAACATTAGTGTAAAAAAGTTTTCATTCTGGTTGGGCTCTTATTACAATGATATAGGAACAGAAAGGGCGGTGGAGTATGTGCCTACATTAGAAATGACTTAGCTTACAACCCAAGACCTGATTTAAATAACAATAAACTGGAGATTCTATGGTTTGAAGTGCTGCTTCCCAAGACCAAACCCATCTTAGTAGGAACTAGTTACCGCCCTCCTACCCAGGACCAGTTCTTAGAAGACTTTTCCAGAGTCTTGTCCGGAGTTGAAAGCAATTGCGAAACAATAATACTGGACGACTTCAATATCTGTTTTCAGCAACAGAATAACGGGCTATGCAAAAGGTATAAGCAAATTCTAGGATTAAATAGCTACACCCAACTAATTAATAAACCAACCCGGATCACACAGTTCTCAGCCACCCTAATTGACCACATACTTTGCAACCGCGCTGAGAACATTAGTCAGTCAGGCGTCATTACCACAGGTCTTAGTGATCATTTCATCATTTACTGCACCAGGAAAATCACTAGGGATAGGATAGGCCTACACAGGACAATAAAAATGAGGTCAACTAGAAACTACAGTAAAGAAACACTGGTAAATAGGCTACACAATTGTGACTGGACAGAGATAACAAGTTGCACGGACGTAAACGATGCCTGGGAAAAATTCAAAACAATGTTCACTACCATTCTTAATAATATTGCACCAGTTAAAGAGGTTAGGATTAAACGAAGAACTGAACCCTGGATGACTACTGAGATATTAGATAATATGAAATTCAGAGACCAGCTGCTAAAAAGATTTAAAGCAAACAGACAGGATATTGCAGCACTAAATGAATTCCAAAGGGTGAGGAACAGAGTACAGAGGCTTATAAAAGGAGCAAAGGCAAAGCACTATTGCTCAAAAATTGAAGAATATAAGCATAACCCCAGAAAGCTCTGACAACAACTAAAACAGTTGGGATATAGCCATAAGCCAGTAGATAGGTCTAACATAGTACTCACTATCGATAATGAGGTATGCCACGAAACATCTAAGGTGGCAAATTGCTTTAATTCCTACTACACATCTGTTGCATCAACACTAGTAAGTAAACTACCAGCTGCATCAAATACCTTTAACACAGACTCTGATAAGTTTCAAACATACTATACCAATAAAGGGGTAACCCCAAACAGTTGTCAACTAGTAAGTGTATCTCATGACTTCATTCAAAAAGAACTAAGCAGGTTAAACCCAACTAAGAGCACAGGCCCTGATAACATCCCATCTAAGTTCCTAAAAGATGGTGCTTTTGAACTGTCAATCCCTATTGCTCACATAATAAATCTATCAATCACCACTAATACCGTACCGGAGGGGTTCAAGGAGGCCAGAGTTACTCCTATCTTCAAGAAAAATAATAGGTCTGATGTAAGCAACTATAGACCTGTTAGTATACTCAGTATAATATCTAAAATTCTGGAGAGGGCGGTGTATTCTCAAGTAGTTAAGTACCTTAATGACAACAGCATTCTCCATAGCTATCAATCGGGCTTTAGAAGATCCTACTCAACCGATACCTCCCTTATTAATCTGATGGATTACCTGAGAACTGAAATGTCAAAAGGGAACCTCATAGGTATGGTAACCTTAGACCTGCAAAAGGCCTTCGATACTGTCAACCACAATATATTATGTAATAAACTTCAATCTATCGGTATAGGTTCTGTAGACTGGTTTAAGTCCTACCTTAGCAACAGGAGACAAATAGTCAAAATCAACAAAATGGAATCAGAACCCCTGCCGATAACATGTGGAGTTCCCCAAGGTAGTATTCTGGGTCCCTTACTATTCTTATGTTATGTCAATGATATGCCTATCAGTGTCAAGTGCAAACTCCTACTGTATGCAGATGACAGTGCTCTGTTAGTGACAGGTAAAGACCCACAAGATATTGCTAATGTTTTAACACTGGAACTGGAGTCCTGCAGCAAATGGTTAGTAGACAACAAACTATCATTACACCTAGGGAAAACTGAAGCCATTCTCTTCGGAACGAAACATAAACTGAGAAGGGTAAATAATTTTAATGTTCAGTGTAATGGGGAGTCCATCACTTTGGTTTCATCAGTTAAATATCTGGGAATCCCCTTTGACCCATGCATGTCAGGAGAATTGATAGGGAACAGTGTAGTAAAGAAAGCGAATGCCAGGCTGAAGTTCCTGTATGCCAGGCTGAAGTTCCTGTATAGACAAGCACAGTGTCTACCTACTGAGGCTCGCAGGACCCTATGTCTAGCCCTTATACAATGCCATATGGATTACGCTTGCTCTTCTTGGTACTCTGCCTTGACAAAAAAACTGAAAGATAGACTGCAAATCACCCAGAACAAAATCGTAAGATTCATCCTGGGGCTGGGACCAAGAGAACATGTAGGCCAGGATGAATTACAGCAGTTGGATATGCTGAATGTTGAAGACAGAGTAAAACAACTGAAGCTAAATCATGTTTATAAAATTGCTCACGAACAGTGTCCAGAATATCTTGCTGTCAATTTTGTCAAGGTTGGGAACCAAAGCAATCATAGTACTAGGGGGAGAGAGCACAACTTTGTAGTACCCACAGTCAGTGGCCAGGCTTCAAACACCTTTTATTGTACAGCAATAAAGGAATGGAACAGACTACCCACAAATGTCAAGGCCAGTCATAGCTTGAACCAGTTCAAGAAGACTGCCAAAAAGTGTCTGATGAATGAAGCAACAGAAAGGGAGGGGAATGATTTTCTATTTTTTAGCTAAAATACGTGTAAATTTTACCTTATCCCTAGTAATGACCCTCGTATTGTAGATAGTCGTAATGACCCTCGGGTAGTAGATAGTCTTAATGACCCTCGTATTGTAGATAGTCTTAATGACCCTCGTGTAGTAGATAGTCTTTTTAGTATGATAATAAGATGTTATCTTCATTATAGAATAATAAGAAAATATTATAACCTTTATATTATAATAATAAGGTAAAAGGACCCCAATGGAAATAAGTCACTCTGTCTGACTTTTTTGGGTTATCCTAGGTTCTCTACACATATGCTGCTATGTATGATAATTCTATGTAACTGTATTGTGTATACCTGAATAAATTTACTTACTTACTTACTTACTTCAACAATAACATGAAAGTAACTAAGACAGAGGGAAACAAAACAAAAAGGCACAAATAAGGTGTAATAAATAAATGTGGTAGAGGCAAGAGGAGGGGATAGAAGGATGATTTATCTAAACTGGTAATGAAGAAATAGAAAAATGAACATGACACCAAGTGTTACCCAAAGGTAAATTTGCTGAATAGGATAAATTTTTCTATAAAAAACAAAAAACTCAGTCTTACTGGATATTTACAAATCAGACATGGAATAATATTTTAAAAATCTATATTGAAATAATTTAATCATATGACAATAATAAAAGTACAGTGGGCCCTCGGCTAACGATATTAATCCGTTCCTGAGAGCTCATCGCTAGACGAAATTATCGTTAGCCGAATTAATTTTCCCCATAAGAAATAATGGAAATCCAGTTAATTCGTTCTAGACAGCCAAAAGAATTAAAAAGAATTTTTTTTTTCATGAAATATACATTTCCCTACAAAGAAAACAATGAGACACGCACAATAACTATACAGTGGACCCCTGCCATTCGGTGGTCGTGACTTTTGTGAAATCCGACTTTCGGCAAGTTTTTTCAGCAAAATTTAGCTTCGTGGTTCGTGATTGGACTCGTGATTCGGCGACCTTCTGGTACGCGTCTGCCCATCAGCGCACACACAAAGCCAGTCTCCCTCACTATTCACACTCAGTGTGCCATTGTTTACCAGCATGTGACCATCACCCCACGGGTTCATACAACACATTTCATAATAATTCTTTGTTTTTTTGTGCTTGCAACTGCTAAATAAGCCACCATGGCCCCAAAGAAAGCTCCTAGTGCCAGCCCTTTGGTAAAGAAGGTGAGAAACACGATAGAATTAAAAAAAAAACTCATAGCAAATTACTAAAGTAGAGGAGAAAGAGAGAGGGGAGAATGTGCCTTCTGCAGTGATTCAGTGATTCTACAATATGTATGATACTAAAGTAGCAGGTATCGATAAAGGCTATAGCTCCAGCCAGCGATAAAGTGTAGAATTAACAGTGTAGCAAGTAAGTTAAACGAGTAAGCGATAGAAAAACAACACGAGAGTAACTCTCCAATGTTGTTGGATGTGTATAGGACCGCTGAACATACACCGCCCTGCTATCTTCCACCACCCTAAACCTCTGCCAACATCTCCTTCATCAAACTAACTAATTAAACTAACATCTCCTCCAAGGTAAGTGTAAATATAAAAGTGTAAGTATAAAAGTAAATACAGTGGACCCCCGCTTTACGATCAGCTCCCAATGCGACCAATTATGTAAGTGTATTTATGCAAGTGCGTTTGTACGTGTATGTTTGGGGGTCTGAAATGGACTAATCTAATTCACAATATTCCTTATGGGAACAAATTCATTCAGTAATGGCACCTGAACATACTTCTGGAATGAAATAATATCGTAAGCCGGGGGTCCACTGTATAAGTGTAAATATAAAAGGACACCAATGGAAATATGTCACTCTTGAATTTTTTGGGTTATCCTGGGTACTTTACACATATGCTGCTATGATAATCCATGTAACTGTACATGTATTTGTGTATACCTGAATAAGCTTATTTATTTATAAATTAAAATGTAGACATTTCTTATTTATAAATTAAAATGTAGACATTTATTTATAAATTAAAATGTAAACATTTCTTATTCATAAATTACATACATTGTTTAACCCTTTGACTGTTGCAGTCGTATATATACGTCTTACGAGGTACCGTGTTTGACGTACATATACTCAAATTCTAGCGGTTTCAAATCAAGCAGGAGAAAGCTGGTAGGCCCACATGTGAGAAAATGGGTCTGTGTGATCAGTGTGCACCATATAAAAAAAATCCTGCAGCACGCAGTGCATAATGAGAAAAAAAAACACAGACCGTTTTTTTTAATTAAAATGTTGACTTTGTGGTCTATTTTCATATAGTATTTATGGTTGTATTCTCATTTTCTTGGTCTCATTTGATAGAATGAGAAACATATTATAGAAATAGAGGTGATTTTGATTGATTTTACTAAAAAAAAAAAAACCTGGAAATGGAGCTCAAAGTAGGGGAAATGTTCGATTTTTGCAAATGTTCAAATGATGTCATTGTCCAATAAATGTCCAACTAGCCATTCTAATATGCAGTCATGAATGGGTTGATGTTATTTATACAATTATTAGTATTGCAGTAGTCTGCATAACAGTAAATCTTCTATTTTTTGTTTGAATAAAAATTCAAAATAGAAAGCAAGAGTAATATCAGAGGGGCCTGGAGACATGACTGATGAACAAATAAAATGTTATTTTAGAGCCAGGAATGTCTGCATTGTTCATTCTAGACCTTATTTTGAAATTGTCATATTTTTTTAATTTTCGTGAAATTGGCCAAATTGCAAATTTCTGACCACGTTATTGGGTAGTTGAAATTGGTAAATGGGCAGTTTCTTGTACTCAATCAATAGAAAAAATGGAGTTCTAAAGAAATAGCTATGAGTTTGGTCGACTGGAACAATGGAATTAGCCAAAAATAGGGCTCAAAGTGGGCGAAATCGCCGATTTGTAAATATCGCCGAGGTCGCTAACTTCGCAAGAGCGTAATTCTGTCAGTTTTCCATCAAATTTCGTTTTTTTTGGTGTAATTACAATCTGGAAAAGATTCTCTATCATTTCATAAGAAAAAGTAATTTTTTTTTTTAAATTTTGCGACACCAGGAGACACCTCAGGATTGGGGGTTGCAACAGTCAAAGGGTTAAGTGTGATGGTTAATAAATAATAAATGGTGGTGGTGGCCAAAGCCTCCTCCGCCACCAACACTGCTTCTCTCAGTGGCGGCCCTTAAACCCAACAACAATGCTTACACCATGTACTCCTCTCATACATTATGACATTTTATCCATTCTAGAGTATATATCATGTTTCTATGTTATTAATATTATTTATAATGTCATATTAGATGAATTGTGATAGATAAATAAGCCGTAGAGATGATATTAGCGTCATATTGAAGCATAATAAACTTGCCTTCCTCTTGCCTCCTACCTACCTCCTACACCAACAAGAATCAATAAAAGTTAAGTATGATGTTAAATGTTCATTTACCCAGTTTATTAGTGCTTTATATTTATTTTTTATTGTTTTCTGTATGTAAATCTATATTTAATCTTTAAAAAATTATTTTTTTTAATACTTTTGGCTGTCTGAAATGGATTAATTAGGTTTCCATTATTTCTTATGGGGAAAAATAGATTCACCAATCGTGAATTTCGCCAGTCAGCAGACTCTCTGGAACGGATTAATCACAAAACTCGGGGGTCCACTGTATAAATAAATGTTAAAATGACACTTACCTTTATTGAAGAGCACTGATGAGTGATGACACACTGTTTTTCTTGAACACTCTGGGATTTTCAGAGTGATACATGAATAATGGCTTCACTTTGCAATCCCCACTAGCATTACAACAAAACAAGAAAGTTAGCCTGTCTTTCATAAGCTTGTGTCCTGGGAGTGCCTTTTCCTCCTGAGTAATGTAGGTCCTGTTTGGCATTTTCTTCCAGAACAGGCCTGTTAATCACAACTGAACACTTGTTGGGGTGGGAATTTTTCACCTTCGACTTGCCTTATCACACTGTGTATGCCACTACGATTCTTAAATCTCTCAAACCAACCTTTGCTGGCCTTAAATTCACCAATATGAGCACTAGTTCCAGGCACTGTTTCCTGTTCACCTGGGTGTTAGTCAACTGGTGTGGGTCACATCCTGGAGGACAAGATTAAGGACCCCAGTGGAAATAAGTTAGACAGTCTTCGATGACTCACTGACTTTCTTGGGTTATCCTGGGTGGCTAACCCTCTGGGGTTGTTTCTCGGTAATTGTTTCTCGTTAAGCCACACCACCAACAGTCTCTCCACATCTTCGAGTAGTACAGCTGACGGTGGTGCAGCAACAGCTGACCGTGGTACAATAGTACAGTGGACCCCCGCCTTATGATATTAATCCATGCCTGAGAACTCATCGTAAGCCGAAATTATCGTAAGGCGAATTAATTTTCCCCATAAAAAATAATGGAAATCAAATTAATCCGTTCCTGACACCCTAAAGTATGAAAATTTTCTTTTTACCACAGGGCTACTGCAAGCCCTGACACGGCTTGAAGTAGCTGTGTCAGGGTGATTTTCATCCATAAAGGTTTGCAGTTCAACCCACTTTGCACACATTTCCTTAATCACTTTTTTCAATTCCATACTAATTCTCGCCCTTTTTACCACAGGGATGGTACTAGAAGCTTACTTGGAGTCCATGGTGACTTATTTTGCAGTTACAAGCACTAAAAACACTGGGATAATGTGAAATGTACCGAATGTATGCATAGATGTGACCGCACTAGCTGGCTTGTAAACACTGGCGCTGAGGCCACACGTGGGACGCGTCCCAAATGAATCACATAAGGCGAGTTTTTTATCGTGAGGCAAGGCAAAATTTTTGCATTCAAATGCTTCGTATGGCAGATTTAACGTAAGGCGATGCGTTCATAAGGCGGGGGTCCACTGTATGTATTTCAATAGTATTTCTCACTCTTTTTACCACAGGACTGGCACTAGAAGCTTTCTTTGGGCTCAAGGTGGCTTATTTAGCAGTTACAAGCACTATAAACAATGGAATAATACAAAATGTATCTAATGTATGCATGAAACCGGGCACCCTGGCTTGTAAACAATGACGGCAGGGCAGCTGAGGCGCTCAGGCTCGACGAACAGGTTCAGGACAAATCACGTTGGGCGAGTTTTTTATTGTTAGCCGGGCCAAAATTTTTACCCTCAAACACTTCATTGGGTGGTTATGCGATGCTTTCGTTAGCCGAGGGTCCACTATTTGACTTAAACAGGTGACGAATTCTCAAGAAACTTTAAAAAATACTTTAAACAATATATGAAGTTTCAAAGATATGGATTAAGCTGTTATGTAGTAAATAAAGCCTTTTATGTAAAGTTATTTGATAAAGTGACTTTATAAAACTATCACTTAGAAAAATGTTTTTTCTACATGCATGACATCCTGTACAAACCTCTGCTAATGAAGATACAGTGATATCAGTTGAAGACTGACAAATGATTGATGGAGTCTCGGGGAAAGCAAAGTTTCTGTTGTCTTCATATGACACTTGAGTTTCTACATCCTCCATGGCTGCAGGTGT
Organism: Cherax quadricarinatus; assembly: GCF_038502225.1. Taxonomy (NCBI): domain Eukaryota; kingdom Metazoa; phylum Arthropoda; class Malacostraca; order Decapoda; family Parastacidae; genus Cherax; species Cherax quadricarinatus. The sequence goes on from NC_091327.1 coordinate 32,238,327, forward strand.
TCTATCTGTCATATGTGCCTGGGTGCTCTGGTCAAGCAACCTTGGAATACTTCTCTCTGCCATAGCTTGAGATGATGATGATAATGAACCAACAGAGTCAGGTTTTGGTGGCTTGTAAGGGGTTGGTGATGATGCTGAAGATGTAGGTGTAGGAATATGATGGGCTTCCATTTCTTCATCTAATGCCTGCTGTGGTGTAGGAGACTCTGTTGGAGTGTTGGGCTGTTGTACCACATTTCCCAGATGGAAAGGAGAAACTCTGGGAGTACATTCAGGAGTGACATTTTTCCTCACTTTGCCTGGAGAAGATCCAGGAGTTACAGAGGGAGTCACTTGATATTTTATATCTAACATTGGCACTTTGAATGTAGGTGATGGAGGAGGAGTTGCAACATCTTCACTAGCCTTTTCCTCTTCATGGGAAAGCTGAGGAGTTAACAGTCTCCTTGGAGATGCCTCCTCTTTTGGTGGTGAGGGAGATGGAGAAGGTGTTCTTATCTGAGTGAAGAAAATTATGAATTTATATTAATGAGATATACATAATTTTGTTTACTTATATATGTACTGTGACTCATTGTCTTTGTATGGTGTCCCTGATTTAATTAAAGTCAAGGACAATAAACCGAAACTTTAATTAGTCTGGACTGGCATGCATAATTCCTATGTATAAAGGCAAAGGGGGACAAAAGAGAATGCAAAAATTATAGGGAAATAAGCAGTAGGTTGGCAGACAGCAACCACCCAGGGAGGTACTACCGTCCTGCCAAGTGAGTGTAAAACGAAAGCCTGTAATTGTTTTACATGATGGTAGGATTGCTGGTGTCTTCTGTCTGTCTCATAAATATGCAAGATTACAATTACGTCTTGCTACTTCTACTTACAATTAGGTCATACTATACATACATGCACACATTTATTTATACACACTCATCTGAGCTTTCTTTGATTTTATCTTGATAGAGATTTTGGGAAATGTTGAGTGAATGCATGGAGAGTTTTGAACAAAGTGTGAGGGTAAAGGTGGTTGGGGATATCAATGCTAAAGTGGGCAAAAATGTTGTGGAGGGAGAAGTAGGTAAATTTGGGGTGCCAGGGATAAATGAAAATGGGGAGCCTTTAATTGAGCTATGTGTAGAAAGAGGTTTGGTAATAAGTACTACATATTTTATGAAGAGGATAAATAAATATACAAGGTATAATATAGCACGTAATGAAAGTAGTTTGTTAGATTATGTATTGGTGGATAAAAGGTTGATGGGTAGGCTCCAGGATGTACACGTTTATAGAGGGGCAACTGATATATCGGATCATTATTTAGTTGTAGCTACAGTTAGAGTAAGAGGTAGATGGGAAAAGAGGAAAATGGCAACAACAAGCAAAAGGGAGGTGAAAGTGTATAAACTAAGGGAGGAGGAAGTTTGGGCGAGATTTAAGAAACTATTGGCAGAAAGGTGGGCTGGTGCAAGTATGAGTAGTGGGGGGTTGAAGAGGGTTGGAATAGTTTAAAAAATGCAGTATTAGAATGTGGGGAAGAAGTTTGTGGTTATAGGAGAGTGGGTGCAAGAGGAAAGAGTGATTGGTGGAATGATGAAGTAAAGGGTGTGATAAAAGAGAAAAAGTTAGCTTTTGAGAGGTCTTTACAAAGCAGAAGTGTTATAAGAAGAGTCGAGTATATGGAGAGCAAAAGAGAAAGGTGAAGAGAGTTGTGAGAGACTGCAAAAGGAGAGAAGATGATAGAGTGGGAGAGGCACTGTCAAGAAATTTTAATGAAAATAAGAAAAAATTTTGGAGTGAGTTAAACAAGTTAAAAAAGCCTAGAGAACGAATGAATTTGTCAGTTAAAAACTGAGTATGGGAGTTAGTTGATGGGAAGATGGAGGTTTTGGGAAGATGGTGAGAATGTTTTGAAGAACTTTTAAATGTTGACGAAGAAAGGGAAGTGGTAATTTCATGCACTGGCCAGGGAGGTATACCATCTTTTAGGAGTGAAGAAGAACAGGATGCGAGTGTGGGGGAGGTGCGCGAGGCATTACGTAGAATGAAAGGGGGTAAAGCAGCTGGAACTGATGGGATCATGACAGAAATGTTAAAAGCAAGGGGAGATATAGTGTTGGAGTGGTTGGTATTTTTGTTTAATAAATGTATGAAAGAGGGGAAGGTACCTAGGGATTGGCAGAGTGCATGTATAGTCCCTTTGTATAAAGGGAAGGGGGACAAAAGAGATTGTAAAAATTATAGAGGAATAAGTTTACTGAGTATACCAGGAAAAGTGTACGGTAGGGTAATAATTGATAGAATTAGAGGTAAGACAGAATGTAGGATTGCGGATGAGCAAGGAGGTTTCAGAGTGGGTAGGGGATGTGTAGATCAAGTGTTTACATTGAGGCATACATGTGAACAGTATTTAGATAAAGGTAGGGAAGTTTTTATTGCATTTATGGATTTAGAAAAAGCATATGATAGAGTGGATAGGGGAGCAATGTGGCAGATGTTGCAAGTATATGGAATAGGTGGTAAGTTACTAAAGGCTGTAAAGAGTTTTTATGAGGATAGTGAGGCTCAGGTTAGGGTGTGTAGAAGAGAAGGAGACTACTTCCCAGCAAAGGTAGGTCTTAGACAGGGATGTGTAATGTCACCAAGGTTGTTTAATATATTTATAGATGAGGTTGTAAAAGTAGTAAATGCTAGGGTGTTCGGGAGAGGGGTGGGATTAAATTATGGGGCATCAAATACAAAATGGGATTGACACAGTTGCTTTTTGCTAATGATACTGTGCTCATGGGAGATTCTAAAGAAAAATTGCAAAGGTTAGTGGATGAGTTTGGGAGTGTGTGTAAAGGTAGAAACTTGAAAGTGAACATAGAAAAGAGTAAGGTGATGAGGGTATCAAATGATTTAGATACAGAAAAATTGGATATCAAATTGGGGAGGAGGAGTATGGAAGAAGTAAATGTTTTCAGATACTTGGGAGTTGACGTGTCGGCGGATGGATTTATGAAGGATGAGGTTAATCATAGAATTAATGAAGGAAAAAAGGTGAGTGGTGTGTTGAGGTATAGGTGGAGATAAAAAACGTTATCTATGGAGGCAAAGAAGGGAATGTATGAAAGTATAGTAGTACCAACACCCTTATATGGGTGTGAAGCTTGGGTTGTGAATGCAGCAGCAAGGAGGCGGTTGGAGGCAGTGGAGATGTCCTGTCTAAGGGCAATGTGTGATGTAAATATTATGCAGAAAATTCGGAGTGTGGAAATTAAGAGAAGGTGTGGAGTTAATAAAAGTATTAGTCAGCGGGCTGAAGAGGAGTTGTTGAGGTGGTTTGGTCATTTAGAGAATGGATCAAAGAAAAAATGACATGGAGAGTGTATAAATCTGTAGGGGAAGGAGGGCGGGGTAGGGGTCGTCCTCGAAAATGTTGGAGGGAGGGGGTAAAGGAGGTTTTGTGGGCGAGGGGCTTGGACTTCCAGCAAGCATGCGTGAGCGTGTTCAATAGGAGTGAATGGAGACGAATGGTATTTGGGACCTGACGATCTGTTGAAGTGTGAGCAGGGTAATATTTAGTGAACAGATTCAGGAAAACCGGTTATTTTTATATAGCCAGACTTGAGTCCTGGAAATGGGAAGTACAATGCCCGCACTCTGACGGAGGGGTTTGGGATATTAGCAGTTTGGAGGGATATGTTGTGTATCTTTATAGGTATATGCTTCTAAGCTGTTGTGTTCTGAGCACCTCTGCAAAAACAGTGATTATGTGTGAGTGAGGTGAAAGTGTTCAATGATGATGAAAGTATTTTCTTTTTGGGGATTTTTTCTTTTTTGGGTCACCCTGCCTCAGTGGGAGACGGCCGACTTGCTAAAAAAAAAAAATCCCCGGGAAAGTGGAATAAGAATCTTTCCTCCGTAATCCATGCGTGTTATAAAAGTCAACTAAAATGTTGGGAACAATGGGCTAGTAACCCCTTTTCCTGTAATGATTACTAAAAAGAATAAGAAAATTGTCAAAGTGGGATGTCTGAATGTGCATGGATGTTGTGTAAATGGTAAGAAAGAGATGATTGTGGATGTTATGAATGAGAAGCTGGATGTCTTGGCTTTAAGTGAAACAAAGTTGAAGGGGATGGGAGAGTTTCAGTGGAGAGAAATAAATGAGATTACATCAGGGGTTTCAAATAGAGCTAAAGAAGGAGTAGCAGGAAATGAGGGAGTATAAATGTATTAATTCAAAGATTATGTGGAGTAAAATAAAGGTTGGATGTGAAAAGTGGGTTATAGTAAGCATAAATGCACCTGGAGAAGAGAGAAGTGTAGAGAAGAGAGATTTTGGGAAATGTTGAGTGAATGCGTGGGGAGTTTTGAACCAAGTGTGAGAGTAATTGCAGTTGGGGATTTCAATGCTAAAGTGGGTAAAAATGTTGTGGAGGAAGGAGTAGGTAAATTTGGGATGCCAGGGGTAAATGAAAGTGGAGAGCCTTTAATTGAGCTATGTGTAGAAAGAGGTTTGGTAATAATACATATTTTATGAAAAAGAGGATAAATAAATATACAAGGTATGATATAGCATGTAATGAGAGTAGTTTGTTAGATTAAGTATTGGTGGATAAAAGGTTGATGGGTAGGCTCCAGGATGTACATGTTTATAGAGGGGCAACTGATATATCGGATCATTATTTAGTTGTAGCTACAGTTAGAGTAAGAGGTAGATGGGACAAGAGGAAAATGGCAACAACAAATAAGAGGTGAAAGTGCATAAACTAAGGGAGGAGGAAGTTCGGGTGAGATATAAGCAACGATTGGCAGAAAGGCGGGCTAGTGCAAATATGAGCAGTGGGGGGGGGGGGGGTTGAAGAAGGTTGGAATAGTTTTAAAAATGCAGTATTAGAATGTGGGGCAGAAGCTTGTGGTTATAGGAGGGTGGGTGCAGGAGGAAAGAGGAGTGAATGGTGGAATGATGAAGTAAAGGGTGTGATAAAAGAGAAAAAGTTAGCTTTTGAGAGGTTTTTACAAAGCAGAAGTGTTATAAGAAGAGCAGAGTATATGGAGAGTAAAAGAAAGGTGAAGAGAGTGGTGAGAGTGCAATAGTAGAGCAGAGGATAGAGTGGGAGAGGCACTGTCAAGAAATTTTAATGAAAATAAGAAAAAATTTGGAGTTAAACAGGTTAAGAAAGCCTAGAGAACGAATGGATTTGTCAGTTAAAAACAGAGTAGGGGAGTTAGAAGATGGGGAGATGGAGGTATTGGATAGATGACAGGAATATTTTGAGGAACTTTTAAATGTTGACGAAGAAAGGGAGACGGTAATTTCATGCATTGGCCAGGGAGGTATACTGTCTTTTAGGAGTGAAGAAGAGCAGGATGTGAGTGTGGGGGAGGTGAGTGAGGCATTACATAGAATGAAAGGGGGTAAAGCAGTTGGAACTGATGGGATCATGACAGAAATGTTAAAAGCAGGGGGGGATATAGTGTTAGAGTGGTTGGCATTTTTGTTTAACCCTTTCAGGGTTTCCGACGTACTAGTATGGCTTACGCACCAGGGTTATTGACATACTAGAATGCCTAAATTCTAGCGCCTTCAAATGTAGTGAGAGAAAGCTGGTAGGCTTACATATGAAAGAATGGGTCTATGTGGTTAGTGTGCACAGTATAAAAAAAATCCTGCAGCACACAGTGCATACTGAGAGAAAAAAAACTCAGACTTTGCAGTGTATTTTAGTATGGTATTTAGTTATATTCTAGTTTTCCTGGTCTCATTTTATAGAATGGAAGGCATGTTACAGAAATTGAGATGATTTTGATTGGTTTCATAATGAAAAGTACCTTGAAACTGAGCTCAAAGTAGCTCAAAATGTTCGATTTTTACCAAATTTCAAAAGTAAACAAATCATGCCAAGCGTCCAATACACATAAACTGGTGAGTCTAATATTCCTCCACAAGTCCACTGATATTATTTATACCATTTCTACGCTAATGCAGTAGTTTGCATAACAGTAAATCTTCTATTTTTTGTGAGAATAAAAATTCAAAGTGGAAAGCAAAAGAGATGTAAGAGGGGCCTGGGGACGTGACTAATGAACAGACAAAATGTTATTTTAGTGCCAGGAATGTCTGTCTTGCTTATTCTAGACCCTATTTAGAAATTGGCATCTTCTGAAATGTGTGTGAAATTGGCAAAATTGCCAATTTCTGACCACTTTATTGGATACTTGAAATCGGTAAATGGGTGGTTTCTTGTACTCATTTGATAGAAAAAATGGAGTTCTATTGAAATAGATATGATTTTTGTCGACTAGTACACTGAAATTGGCCGAAAATAGGGCTCAAAGTGGGCGAAATCGCCGATATGTAAACATCAAGACCACTAACTTCATGAGAGCATAATTCTACAAGTTTTCCATCAAATTTCATACTGTTGGTGTCATTAAGATCGGGAAAAGATTCTCTATAATTTCACAAGAAAATTTTTTTTTTTTTTCCAAAAAAAATTCGACCCTGAGAATGAGTTTAGGGGGCAGCCTCTCGACCCTGGAAGGGTTAATAAATGTATGAAAGAGGGGAAGGTACCTAGGGATTGGCAGAGAGCATGTATAGTCCCTTTATATAAAGGGGGACAAAAGAGATTGTAAAAATTACAGAGGAATTAGTTTACTGAGTATACCAGGAAAAGTGTATGGTAGGGTTATTATTTAAAGAATTAGAGGTAAGACAGAATGCAGGATTACGGATGAGCAAGGAGGTTTTAGAGTAGGTAGGGGATGTGTAGATCAAGTGTTTACATTGAAGAATATTTGTGAACAGTATTTAGATAAAGGTAGGGAAGTTTTTATTGCATTTATGGATTTAGAAAAGGCATATGATAGAGTGGATAGAGGAGCAATGTGGCAGATGTTCCAAGTATATGGAATAGGTGGTAAGTTACTAAATGATGTAAAGAGTTTTTATGAGGATAGTAAGGCTCAGGTTAGGGTGTGTAGAAGAGAAGGAGACTACTTCCCAGCAAAGGTAGGTCTTAGACAGGGATGTGTAATGTCACCATGGTTGTTTAATATATTTATAGATGGGGTTGTAAAAGAAGTAAATGCTAGTGTGTTCGGGAGAGGGGTGGGATTAAATTATGGGGAATCAAATACAAAATGGGAATTGACACAATTACTTTTTGCTGATGATGCTGTGCTTATGGGAGATTCTAGAGAGAAACTGCAAAGGTTGGTGGACAAGTTTGGGATGTGTGTAAAGGTAGAAAGTTGAAAGTGAACATAGAAAAGAGTAAGGTGATGAGGGAATCAAATTATTTAGATAAAGAAAAATTGGATATCAAATTGGGGAGGAGGAGTATGGAAGAAGTGAATGTTTTCAGATACTTGGGAGTTGACGTGACAGCGGATGGATTTATGAAGGATGAGGTTAATCATAGAACTGATGAAGGAAAAAAGGTGAGTGGTGCATTGAGGTATATGTGAAGACAAAAACATTATCTATGGAGGCAAGGAAGGGAATGAATGAAAGTATAGTGGTACCAACACTCTTATATGGGTGTGAAGCTTGGGTTGTAAATGCTGCAGTGAGACGGTTGGAGGCAGTGGAGAGGTCCTGTCAAAGGGTAATGTGTGGTGTAAATATTATGCATAAAATTCAGTGTGTGGAAATTAGGAGAAGGTGTGGAGTTAATAAAAGTATTAGTCAGAAGGCTGAAGAGGTGTTGTTGAGGTGGTTTGGTCATTTAGAGAGAATGGATCAAAGTACAATGACATATAGAGCATATAAATCTGTAGGGGAAGGAAGGAGGGGTAGGGGTGATCCTCAAAAATGTTGGAGGGAGGAGGTAAAGAAGGTTTTGTGGGTGAGGGGCTTGGACTTCCAGCAAGTATGCATGAGCGTGTTAGATAGGAGTGAATGGAGACGAATGGTATTTAGGACCTGAAGAGCTGGAGTGCGAGCAGGGTCATATTTAGAGCAAATGAGAGAGTGGGTGAGATGTTATCAACAAATTTTGTTGAAAATAAGAAAAAGTTTTGGAGTGAGATTAACAAGTTAAGAAAGCCTAGAGAACAAATGGATTTGTCAGTTAAAAATAGGAGAGGAGAGTTATTAAATGGAGAGTTAGAGGTATTGGGAAGATGAAGGGAATATTTTGAGGAATTGTTAAATGTTGATGAAGATAGGGAAGCTGTGATTTCGTGTATAGGGCAAGGAGGAATAACATCTTGTAGGAGTGAGGAAGAGCCAGTTGTGAGTGTGGGGGAAGTTCGTGAGGCAGTAGGTAAAATGAAAGGGGGTAAGGCAGCGGGGATTGATGGGATAAAGATAGAAATGTTAAAAGCAGGTGGGGATATAGTTTTGGAGTGGTTGGTGCAATTATTTAATAAATGTATGGAAGAGGGTAAGGTACCTAGGGATTGGCAGAGAGCATGCATAGTTCCTTTGTAAAAAGGCAAAGGGGATAAAAGAGAGTGCAAAAATTATAGGGGGATAAGTCTGTTGAGTATACCTGGTAAAGTGTATGGTAGAGTTATAATTGAAAGAATTAAGAGTAAGACGGAAAATAGGATAGCAGATGAACAAGGAGGCTTTAGGAAAGGTAGGGGGTGTGTGGACCAGGTGTTTACAGTGAAACATATAAGTGAACAGTATTTAGATAAGGCTAAAGAGGTCTTTGTGGCATTTATGGATTTGGAAAAGGCGTATGACAGGGTGGATAGGGGGGCAATGTGGCAGATGTTGCAAGTGTATGGTGTAGGAGGTAGGTTACTGAAAGCAGTGAAGAGTTTTTACGAGGATCGTGAGGCTCAAGTTAGAGTATGTAGGAAAGAGGGAAATTTTTTCCCAGTAAAAGTAGGCCTTAGACAAGGATGTGTGATGTCACCGTGGTTGTTTAATATTTTTATAGATGGGGTTGTAAAAGAAGTAAATGTGAGGGTCTTGGCAAGAGGCGTGGAGTTAAAAGATAAAGAATCACACACAAAGTGGGAGTTGTCACAGCTGCTTTTTGCTGATGACACTGTGCTCTTGGGAGATTCTGAAGAGAAGTTGCAGAGATTGGTGGATGAATTTGGTAGGGTGTGCAAAAGAAGAAAATTAAAGGTGAATACAGGAAAGAGTAAGGTTATGAGGATAACAAAAAGATTAGGTGATGAAAGATTGAATATCAGATTGGAGGGAGAGAGTATGGAGGAGGTGAACGTATTCAGATATTTGGGAGTGGACGTGTCAACAGATGGGTCTATGAAAGATGAGGTGAATCATAGAATTGATGAGGGAAAAAGAGTGAGTGGTGCACTTAGGAGTCTGTGGAGACAAAGAACTTTGTCCTTGGAGGCAAAGAGGGGAATGTATGAGAGTATAGTTTTACCAACGCTCTTATATGGGTGTGAAGCATGGGTGATGAATGTTGCAGCGAGGAGAAGGCTGGAGGCAGTGGAGATGTCATGTCTGAGGGCAATGTGTGGTGTGAATATAATGCAGAGAATTCGTAGTTTGGAAGTTAGGAGGAGGTGCGGGATTACCAAAACTGTTGTCCACAGGGCTGAGGAAGGGTTGTTGAGGTGGTTCGGACATGTAGAGAGAATGGAGCGAAACAGAATGACTTCAAGAGTGTATCAGTCTGTAGTGGAAGGAAGGCGGGGTAGGGGTCGGCCTAGGAAAGGTTGGAGGGAGGGGGTAAAGGAGGTTTTGTGTGCGAGGGGCTTGGACTTCCAGCAGGCATGCGTGAGCGTGTTTGATAGGAGTGAATGGAGACAAATGGTTTTTAATACTTGACGTGCTGTTGGAGTGTGAGCAAAGTAACATTTATGAAGGGATTCAGGGAAACCGGCAGGCCGGACTTGAGTCCTGGAGATGGGAAGTACAGTGCCTGCACTCTGAAGGAGGGGTGTTAATGTTGCAGTTTAAAAACTGTAGTGTAAAGCACCCTTCTGGCAAGACAGTGATGGAGTGAATGATGGTGAAAGTTTTTCTTTTTCGGGCCACCCTGCCTTGGTGGGAATCGGCCAGTGTGATAATAAAAAAAAAAAATAATCAGAGAAATCGGTTATTTTTATATAGCCGGACTTGAGTCCTGGAAATGGGAAGTTGAATGCCTGCACTTTAAAGGAGGGGTTTGGAATATTGGCAGTTTGGAGGAATATGCTGTGTATCTTTGTACGTATATGCTTCTAAGCTGTTGTATTCTGAGCACCTCTGCAAAAACAGTGATTATGTGTGAGTGAGGTGAAAGTGTTGAATGATGATGAAAGTATTTTCATTTTGGGGATTTTCTTTCTTTTTGGGTCACCCTGCCTCGGTGGGAGACAGCCGACTTGTTAAAAAAAAAAAAAAAAAAAAAAAAAGCCTGTTGAGTCAACAGTAGGTTGGTAGACAGCAGCTGCCCAGGGAAGTACTACTGTCCAACCAAGTGAGCGTAAAACAAAAGCCTGTAATTGTTTTACATGATGGTAGGATTGTTGGTGTCTTCTTTATCTGTCTCATAAACATGCAAGATTTCAGGTACATCTTGCTACTTCTACTGACACTTAGGTCACACTACACATGCATGTACAAGCATATACTGTATATACAAACCTCTCTGGGTTTTTTCTATTTTCTTACTAGTTCTTGTTTATTTCCTCTTATCTTCATGGGGAAGTGGAACAGAGTTCTTCCTCATGAGCCATGTGTATCATAAGAGGCAACTAAAATGCTATGAGCAAGGGAGTAGTAATCCCTTCTTTATATAATACTAAAGTTAAAAAGAGAAACTTTTGTTTTTCTCTTTGGGCCACCCTATTTCGGTGGAATACAGCTGGTTCGTTGAAAGAAGAAAGAAGTCTGTTGGGTATACATGGTAAAGTGTATGGTAGAGTTATTATTCAAAAAGAATTAAAGGTAAGACAGAGAGTAAGATAGCAGATGAACAAGAAGGCTTTAGGAAGGGTAGGGGGTGTGTAGACCAAGTGTTTCACTGTAAACATAGGTGAACAGAATCAAAATAAGAGTAGAGAGGTTTTTGTGGCATTTGTGGATTTGGAAAAAGTATATGATGGGGTGGATAGGGCAGCAATGTGGCAGATGTTGCAAATATATGGAATAGGAGGTAGGTTACTGAAAGCAGTGAAAAGTTTTTATGAGGATAGTGAGGCTCAAGTTGAAGTATGTAGGAGAGAGGGAGATTATTTCCCAGTAAAAGTAGGCCTTAGACAAGGATGTAGTAGTAGTAGTAGTAGTAGTAGTAGTAGTAGTAGTCATAGTAGTAGTCATAGTAGTAGTCATAGTAGTAGTAGTCATAGTAGTAGTAGTCATAGTAGTAGTAGTCATAGTAGTAGTAGTAGTCATAGTAGTAGTAGTAGTCATAGTAGTAGTAGTCATAGTAGTAGTAGTAGTCATAGTAGTAGTAGTAGTAGTCGTAGTAGCAGTCATAGTAGCAGTCGTAGTAGCAGTCGTAGTAGCAGTCGTAGTAGCAGTCGTAGTAGCAGTCGTAGTAGCAGTCGTAGTAGCAGTCGTAGTAGCAGTCGTAGTAGCAGTCGTAGTAGCAGTCGTAGTAGCAGTCGTAGTAGTCGTAGTAGTAGTCGTAGTAGTAGTCGTAGTAGTAGTCGTAGTAGTAGTCGTAGTAGTAGTCGTAGTAGTAGTCGTAGTAGTAGTCGTAGTAGTCGTAGTAGTAGTCATAGTAGTCGTAGTAGTCGTAGTAGTCGTCGTCGTCGTTGTCAGTCAAAGACTAAGAAATAGGAGCACTGCAAGGGAGCTAGGGGCCCAAAAATGGTAGGAACAAGAACACAGAGGGGGGGGGGGAGGAAGAATAATTAACCAAACACCCAAGGCAAGAAAGAAAACCCAAAGGAGAAAGAAGAAAGAGGAAGATGGAGAAGGAATAAAGAATCAGGTTAAGTCACAGGTGTTCTGAAGTTTGGAGCATTTTACAATGTAATGAGAATGGAAGGCATCAAAAGAGACAAAGCCAGGACCAAGAACATCTGTGACTTAAAGTGATTCTTTCTTCCCCTTCTCCCTCTTCCCCTTTCCTCTTTCCTGTTTCTCCTTTGGGTTTTCTTCTGCCTTGGGTGTCTTGTCCATTATTATTTTTCCCCTTTTGTGGGCCCCTAGCTCCCTTGTAGTGCTCCTTTTTCTTAGTCTTTGACTGACTCCACTACTACTACTACTACTGCCTCTACCACTACTTTTTTTTTCTTTCCTACTACCTCTTGTCCTGTCCCTGTCTGCTGGCCTGTATATACTCCCTCCTTCTCTCCTTTTTGTTAGTGTGACTTTGTAAATGGTCCAAGTCGAGCCGAAATGTCGTCATAAGCTCCTCTCTCCTATGTGCGGATTATTTGTGTATTGTTCCAGTCATAGTATTGTGCCTTTTTGTTATTTAAGGACAAATGTTTCCTGATGCAGGTCTTAGTCATATGATGACTCACAGCTGGAGCTTTTGGTCATCTGACCGAGGCCTTCAGTTGGCTTACTGGTCCACCCCTTTAAAAATTATGGTCAAATTTATAACCATTTTAACTTTTTTATTTGTGTAGAAACCAATACTCTAGTACAAAGGACAGTTATGTTTCACACATCTCATACTGTAGAGCAGCACTGTATGACCCTAGTGGTTTAACACGTAGATTTGATTATAGTAATTTATAATGTAGATCTGAGGTTGTAAACTTTAATTAGTTCTTAAGTACCAAGTTGGTAAGTGTGATTGTGTATACGATAGGAATCTCTTGTACATGTATTTCTAATTAGTTATTCACAAAATCAGAAAATTTAGCAGTGCAAGAAAACCTTGACCCAGGCTAATACAGATTTGTGATGCTGTAATGTAAGTCAACACCAACCTGCTCAAGGCCATGTGACTCAGGCAGAGCTTCATGATGGGAATCTGAAGGAGCGTTTATTTGTGAGGTACTGCTTGACTTATCTTGGCTCAAGCTGTGACATGGTGAAATTGCTTCTTCCTCTGTATCATTATCTTTGACCTGTCAAATAAAAAGTTTAGGAAAATAAAATGAATATCTAAAAGCTGACCAAATTTTTTTAAATACTTCAACAATTTTCTAATTTTCAGCAAAATACTGTAATTTACTTCAGAATCTGAACTAACTAATGTTGTTCTGCTTCTTTCCAAAGAAAGCATTTACAGTACAGTACCTGCATATACATGTTGACCATCAATTTGAGTGACCTTGGGTGGGTGAGAGTCCCCAGACTTGTCTCATAATTTTTCCCAATGAATTTTGAACAATAGCAATGTTTGGAATAAGACATTCTTTGAGTTATTTAAACTGAAGGCTTAATTAAGAATAACTCAAGAAAACCAACTAGTGTGACATTTTTAATTATCCTTCAGCCCACTTCCCTAGACTTAGACAACGATCTACTATTCCTAGGTACCATGGGCAGTTAGTACAAGGAGATTTTCCCATACATCTTCCCCTGGCTGTGGACTGAACCCATAGGTTCATCATGCTGAGAGATAAAAATAACTTACTGTTGTTTGTTCTGAAATATTGTTTGGTGAACATAAGGTTTTTTCTCAATTACATGTGTTATGTTTTATTCAGCAGAATAAATGTCTATGAGAATAGCTCTATCATTTTTCATTTAAGAGCTGTATCATAGTACTTGCAAATACTACTGCAGTTGGGTCACTTGGTGATCTACTTTAGTTTCTCCACCTTCATATTTCTCTCATTTTACTTCATTATATGTTTCTTTCCCTACTTTCTCCATACATTCTTCTTCTTAGTGCATATGTCTCATGTTTTATTTATGAAACAACCAAATCAGCATATTTTAAAACTCTTTAGCACTTGCTCAAAAATTAATATACAAAAGTATTTAAAATGTCTGCAGATGGGAGTACTGTATATTAGAAACAACAATCCCTAGAGGAAATGTTATTGAAAACAAGCACTAAAACAAGTATCATCCATATTTACAAATTCCTTGCATGCCCTCATTTAGTATTCTATACCAGTAAATACAGAAATATATTAGCTCACTGGAAAAGGCTCAGTGAGGCATAATAGAGCTGATCTCTCACATATATAAGATTATGTACCAAGTTCAACATTACAAGCAAACAATAGGCCAACAACAATCCTGCCAAATTACAGCACATGATGGACTGAAAAAATTTTCTTCTCCCAGTGAGTAATAAACCCGTGAAATACTCTAATAAAATTTTTGAAGGGAAGACTGCACTACAATTCAAAATTAAGCAAGAAAATCTTAATCAGGCAAAATAAGGAAACTGCATGTGCCACAAATGAATGGCAGTCAACAGGAAAATACAGTGGACCCCCGCTTAACGATCACCTCCAAATGCGACCAATTATGTAAGTGTATTTATGTTAGTGCGTTTGTACGTGTATGTTTGGGGGTCTGAAATGGACTAATCTACTTCACAATATTCCTTATGGGAAAAAATTCGGTCAGTACTGGCACCTGAACATACTACTGGAATGAAAAAAGTTCATTAACCGGGGGTCCACTGTACATGTAGGTATAAATTCTTTGTCAATTACTAGTTCATTATATTAGGAAATATAATACAACTTCAGTACAGCATAAATTTTCAGTTTGAGATTAATGAACAGAGTATAGATTACTTTATTGGCTGGAATGCATACAGTGTTTATTTTGGATTCTGTTTTTTAAATTGGAATTTGCTGAATTTTGTGTAAAACTGGCCAAGTTACCAACTTCTTACTCACGAAATCGTAATAACACTAATGCAAACAAACCATACCACAGGTGGGGACTGAACTCGTGGCGAGTGAGTCATAAAACTCCAAGCAGTTCTGAAAGTTGACTACAGTGTATTATGTGCTCAACTGTCTACAACTGAAGGCATACTAGTGAAATTGCTAAATGCATAAATGGCGTCTGATAGCCAACTTTGTGCCTGCATAATTCCGTAAGTTTTTCATCAAATTTTGTATTTTTGGTTTTATTAGCTTCAGAAAAAGATTCTCTCCCATTTCAAAAGTAATTTTTTTTCAACCTTAACAGCATCAGCATTTTAAATTTTGGGGGTCCTGACAGTGTTTACTGATTCTTCATTTTTACAAAATCTAAAATATCTGTACAGAATGAATTTCACCAGTACACTATATTAACCCCTTGACTGTCGCAACCCCAAATCCTGAGGTGTCTCCTGGTGTCGCAAAATTTCCAAAAAAAATATTTCTTATGAAATGATAGAATCTTTTTCTGATTGTAATGACACCAAAAGAATTAAATTTGATGGGAAAACTGACAGAATTACGCTCTCGCGAAGTCAGCGACCTCGGCGATATTTACGAATCGGCGATTTCACCCACTTTGAACCCTATTTTCAGCTAACTCCATTGTTCCAGTCGACCAAACTCATAGCTATTTCTTTAGAACTCCATTTTTTCTATCGACTGAGTACAAGAAAATGACCATTTACCGATTTCAACTATGCAATAACGTGGTCAGAAATTTGCAATTTGGCCAATTTCACGAAAATTAAAAAATATGACAGTTTCAAAACAGGTCCAGAATGAACAATGCAGCCATTCCTGGATCTAAAATAACATTTTCTTTGTTCATCAGTCACGTCTCCAGGCCCCTCTGATATTGCTCCTGCTTTCTATTTTGAATTTTTATTCAAACAAAAAATAGAAGATTTACTGTTATGCAGACTACTACAATATTGTAATAATTGTATATATAACATCAACCCATTCATGACTGCATATCAGAATGGCTACTTGGACATTCATTGGAAAATGACATCATTTGTTTACTTTTGAACATCAGCAAAAATCAAACATTTCCCCTACTTTGAGCTCCATTTCAAGGTTCTTTTCATAGAAAAACCAATCAAAATCACCCCTATTTCTATGTGTTTTCCATTCTATCAAATGAGACCAAGAAAACGAGAATAGAACCATAAATACTATAGGAAAATAGACCACAAAGTCGGCATTTTAATTAAAAAAAAAAACGGTTGGAGTTTTTTTTTCTCATAATGCACTGCGTGCTGCAGGATTTTTTTTATATGGTGCACACTGACCACACAGACACGTTCTCTCACATGTGGGCCTATCAGCTTTCTCCTGCTTGATTTGAAGCCGCTAGAATTTATGACTATATACGTCAAAAAAGGTGGCTTGTAAGACATATATATACGACCAAAACAGTCAAAGGGTTAAATTCCCTGTGTGAGAAGTTATAATGTTGGCTGCGGGACAAACTTTTGATCAATAGAACATATGGCAACAGCTGGATTAAGTTTAAGCTTCCATACACCAGTTGCAAGTGGGGCCATGCAGCTACAAGAGTGAGCTCATCCACCTTTTGGTCAAACTCTGCACTATATGATTGACAATAATGTTAGATGAGAACAAAACACTATCCTCTTCAAACAATATTATCCACCCAATATACCATCATTTACACTTTATTGAACACAGTGTAGAGTTCAAACCAAAGACAGATGAGACCACTCTTGACTGGTGTCCTAGCTGAGCCTAAGATTTCTAATTATTCCAGACTTTGACCATCTACTGCCATATGTTTCAATGATCAAAAGTTTGTTTACCTGGGATGGCTTCCAGAGAACACTGTCCTCTTGGCCTGGTCCCAGACCAGGCCTCCTGCAGTCAGTGTTATAACTGTACAGTTTATTTTTTCATAAATTTTTTTTTTAAATCATATATTTTATGTTTATTACATTAGCTGACATTTACCTAAATTTTAAAACAATATATCATTTCATATTTTTTGTGCAGGTTTAATTATTCATATCTACTAAATTAACACTGTCTTGAAGCAGTACAGCCAGGATTTTAACTTTATGGCTTAAGCCACAATTTCAATCTTGAGACTTTACCCAAGATTTTAATCCAGGACTTAAGACAAGATTTCATTTTCAGGGACTTAAGCCAGAATTTCAATCTGGGAGTCTCAAGCCAGGTTTTTAATTTCAGGGTCTCCCACTGAGACAGGGTAACACTTTCAGTCATTCATTCAATCGCTATCTTCTCAGAAGGGTGCCAACATCACAGTTCAGATGACCCTCCTAAGCACAATATCCCCATCCCTACTTCAGAGTACAGGTACTGTACTTCTCATCTCCAGGACTCAAGGCTGCCTAACCAGTTTCCCTGAACATTTTCATGAATGTTACCCTGTACACACTCCAACAACACGTCAAACTGTAAAACTACTTTCCTCTACTCATTCCTAACACTCACAAACCTCTTGGATGTCCAAGCCCCTAGGACTCGAAACTTCATTTACCCCCTCCCTTCAACCTTTCCCAGGATGGCTTCTATTATTATCAGACAAGGGTGTGTGATATCACCGTGGTTGTTTAATATATTTATAGATGGGGTTGTAAGAGAAGTAAATGCGAGGGTCTTGGCAAGAGGCATGGAGTTAAAAGATAAAGAATCACACATAAAGTGGGAGTTGTCACAGTTGCTCTTTGCTGATGACACTGTGCTCTTGGGAGATCCTGAAGAGAAGTTGCAGAGGTTGGTGGATGAATTTGGTAGGGTATGTAAAAGAAAATTAAAAGTGAATACAGGAAAGAGTAAGGTTATGAGGATAACAAAAAGATTAGGTGATGAAAGATTGGATATCAGATTGGAGGGAGAGAGTATGGAGGAGGTGAATGTATTCTGATATTTGGGAGTGGACATGTCAGCGGATGGGTCTATGAAAGATGAGGTGAATCATAGAATTGATGAGGGGAAAAGGGTGAGCAGTGCACTTAGGAGACTGTGGAGACAAAGAACTTTGTCCTTGGAGGCAAAGAGGGGAATGTATGAGAGTATAGTTTTACCAACGCTCTTATATGGGTGTGAAGCATGGGTGATGAATGTTGCAGTGAGGAGAAGGCTGGAGGCAGTGGAGATGTCATGTCTGAGGGCAATGTGTGGTGTGAATATAATGCAGAAAATTCGTAGTTTGGAAGTTAGGAGGAGGTGCGGGATTGCCAAAACTGTTGTCCAGAGGGCTGAGGAAGGGTTGTTGAGGTGGTTCGGACATGTAGAGAGAATGAAGCGAAACAGAATGACTTCAAGAGTGTATCAGTCTGTAGTGGAAGGAAGGCAGGGTAGGGGTTGGCCTAGGAAAGGTTGGAGGGAGGGGGTAAAGGAGGTTTTGTGTGCGAGGGGCTTGGACTTTCAGCGAGCATGCGTGAGCGTGTTTGATAGGAGTGGAGACAAATGGTTTTTAATACTTGACGTGCTGTTGGAGTGTGACCAAAGTAGCATTTATGAAGGAATTCAGGGAAACTGGCAGGCCGGACTTGAGTCCTGGAGATGGGAAGTACAGTGCCTGCACTCTGAAGGAGGGGTGTTAATGTTACACTTTAAAAACTGTAGTGTAAAGCACCCTTCTGGCAAGACAGTGATGGAGTGAATGATGGTGAAAGTTTTTCTTTTTTGGGCCACCCTGCCTTGGTGGGAATCAGCCAGTGTGTTAATAATAATAATAAAATTATTATTAAAGATACTTTATATAGTAATAATTGTGATTTCTGTCAAGGTCATACCTGTAAAGCTGCTGCGTTCAGTCTCTCTCGCACTAAACCTTCCAGAACTGCTCTCACTGCTGTCCTGGCTTCCAGAGGAAACTGTAAGATTAAATGCAAATTGTTCAATTAGAAAACTACCTCACACAAAAATATCTTCATGTTACATCTTTATTGTGATAACTATTTCAAGCAACAAAAGGACAGCAAAGCTCTTGGTGCCCTATCTTCCATAGTCAGTGTATTGGAAAGATTTTTTTAAAGATTTCAGTGATTGTAGAACTTACTACAGCCTCTCTTCACTTAACGATGGAGTCCCATTAGTAAGACCACGTTGTTAAACGAATTTTTCACTAAGTGAGGAGCATACTATAATGGTAGTTAGTTTGTGTCAACCATCTTTGATATTGTTTTAATGTCACTTTTGCACCATATATAACATTTCTGGTATATTTTATAAACAGAATAGAGGTATATTTATAAAGAGAATAGAGGAAATCAGTTTTAATATACATTATTTAGGTATGAATACTGGTCAGAGAGCCTGCCGTAAGTCCGAGGTGTCGGTAAATGAGCGTGTCACTAAGGGAGGAGAGGTTGTACTGTGCTGCTTTTTGCAAGCTGTTTCATTGATCTTTCACTTGATTTACAGGTATCTCCACATTCGCGAGTTCCACTTTCGCGGGCTTCAAACATTCGCGAATGCCCAACAGCCCAATCATATTTAAAATATGTCATTACGTATGTTAGGGATGGTGGGGGTGGCAGAGTTTGTTCAGAGACAGGGCAAGAGAGCCCGTCAATATGACACTAATATCAACCCTACGGCTTACTTATCTATCACAATTGATCTAATATGACATAATAAACAATATTAATAACAGTAATAACCACTCGTTATTACTGTTATAAATAACGAGTGGTGTTACGTTGTTGTTGTTGGGTGTATAAGGGCCACTGAGAGCATAAGCCATACATAGAGGTGGTGAAGGCCAGCAGAGGTGGTGTTCTCAGTAGCCCTATATACCTCCAACAACATTAGAGAAGTTAGGTTTGCGCTGTCCTTTTTCTACCGATTAACCACTTAACTTACTTGCTACACTGTTAACGCTGCACTTTATTGCTGGCTGGCACTACAGCCATTATCGACTCATGCTGCTTTAGTATCATACATATTGCAGAATCATTGAAGACGGCACGTTCTCCCCTCTCTCTTCCTCCTCCATTTTGGTACTCTGCTACAAGTTCTTTCTTGAATTCTATAGTTTTTCTCACCTTTACCAAAGGGCTGGCACTAGTACAGTATTTTACAATGTTTTCATGTGTTTTATGATTGATCATGGTTCAGTAGGTTAAGGAAGCAGTATTGTTATGCTAAGTAAATGCTATTATTATATTTCCCTACAATACATTTGTGCACCAAACATTCACGATTTTTCAACATTAGCGAGGTTCTTGATCCCCTAACCCCTGCGAATGTGGAGGGAGACCTATATAAAGAAACATTTTTTAGCATCCTATTGAAGTCCTCGATGAAGCAGACATAGGCTGCTGTATAGCAGGACTACTGGATATGGAAAAATGCCAAATTGCATACTAAGAATAGGCTAATAGAGTACAGTGGTCTCCCGGCCTACGATATTAATCCGTTCCTGAGAGCCCATCATAAGATGAAATGATCGTAAGTAATAATGGAAATCAAATTAATCCGTGCAAGACACCCAAAAGTATGAAAAAAAAAAATTTACCACATGAAATATACATTTTCTACTCTACTCTACTAAATGAAGAATAAATGACACTTACCTTTATTGAAGATGCAGCAATGACTGATGAGACTGTCCTGGGAGTGCCTTTTCCTCCTCAGTAATGTAGGTCCTGTTTGGCATTTTCTTCCAGAGCAGGCCTTATCACACTGTATATGCCACTATGATTCTTAAATCTTTCAAACCAACCTTAAATTCACCAATGAGCACTAGTTCCAGGCATTTTTTCCTGTTCACCTGGGTGTTAGTCAACTGTGTGGTTCGCATCCTGGGAGATAAGATTAAGGACCCCAATGGAAATAAGTTACAGTCCTCAATGACACTGACTTTTTTGCGTTATCCTGGGTGGCTAACCCTCTGGGGTTAATTGTTTCTCGGTATTCTCGATAAGCCACACCAACAACGGTACTACAGCAGCAACAGCAGCAGCAGCAGCAGCAGCTGACAGTGCTGCAACAGCAGCTGACAATGCTGCAGCAGCAGAGTGCTACAGCAGCAGCTGACAGTGCTACAGCAGCAGCTGACAGTGCTACAGCAGCAGCAGCTGATGGTGCTACAGCAGCAGCAGCAGCTGATAGTGCTACAGCAGCAGCAGCAGCTGATGGTGCTACAACAAGCTGACGGTGCTACAGCAGCAGTAGCAGCTGACCGTGGTACGATAGTATTTCAATAATATTTCTCACCCTTTTTACCACAGGGTTGGCACTAGAAGCTTTCTTTGGGCTCATGGTGGCTTATTTAGCAGTTAGAAGCACTAAAAACACTGGAATAATACAAAGTATTCGGAATGTATACTTGGGAGTGACCACTCTGGCTTGTAAACATTGGCACAATAACTGAAAGCAGGCTAGCTGAGGCGCGCTCAGCACTTCGATAAAGGATCTAACCAGAACAAAATCCAAGCACCATGAATCAGTCAACGCAAGGGTTTACACTCTACCCTGTGGAGGCTGTGACAAGATTTATGTAGGTGAAACAGCAAGAAACCTCGACACCCGCCTCAATGAACACATTTATGCCTGTAGGAACGATAACTTGAACAACGCCTGTGTACAACACCGAAATTCCACCAATCATCTCATGAAGTTCAGGGACGCCCAACCAGTGATCAAAGAAACTAATTTCCGCAGACGCAAGTGCCTTGAATCTTCACTAATAGCCGTTTCTAATACAATTAAACAAAACAAAGGCAGCTTCACCATCTCTGAAGTCTTAGCAAGAATCCTCCTGAAAACAGTAAATCCTGCCATCACATAGTCTCTCCTGTTAATACTACACAAGCACATTACAGAGAATGAACACTGAAACAGGCCTTCTCTATCCAGCCTCCAATAGAAATATTTGTCTAACCAATTTTCATGTTTCCCAAGTAATAGCTTTTATATCTTTTACTCATGTGCAAGTTAATTGTTCTAACATATTGTACTACTACTACTACTATACTACTACACTACTACTACTACTATACTACTACACTGCTACTATACTACTACACTACTACTACTACTATTACTACTACACCTCACTCTGAGCCTATATATACCCTCTGTGTCCATGTACTGTTTGTAATGGCTTGATAAAGCTCCTGGAGAGCGAAATGTTGCCACAATAAAATGTCACATTAGTTGCACTTGTGTCCTTTTACTTTACATATTGTCGGTAATTCTACCAACATTATTACAATTCTTCCTCTGTAAGCCATGTGTATCATAAGAGGTGACTAAAAAGCTGGAAGTAAAGAGATAGTAACTCCCTTCTCTTGTATAAATCTCTAAATTTAAAAAGAAAAACTTTCATTTTTCTTTTTTTAGGTCACCCTAATTGGTGGGATACAACCATATCATTGAAAAAAAAAATTTAGGATGGACTCTTGCTTAACCATATTTTAGTTATAAAATAAACAAATTTTCATATGTTTCATGTGGTGCCTGTTCAAAAATTTTGATCAAAATGAACTGTTTAACCCTTTCAGGGTCCAGAGGCCAAATTTCAAAGTGTGCACCAGGGTCCAAGAATTTTCAAAAAAAAAATTTGTTATTTTTTCTTATGAAATGGTAGAGAATCTTTTTCTGAAGGTAATAAAGCAAAAAGTACAAAATTTGATGGAAAATTGGTGAAATTATGCTCTCGTGAATTTTGATGTGTCTGCAATATTTATGAATCAGTGATTTTGCTGACTTTGACTCCCATTTTCGGCCAATTACATTATTCCAGTCGACCAAATTCTTAGCTATTTCACTAGTATTACTTCTATTCTATTGAATGAGCGCAATAAATCGCCCAGTCAACTGTTTCAACTACAAAATAAAGTGATCGGAAATTGGTAATTTGGCCAATTTAACAAAAAGTTCAAAATATTCCAGTTTCAAAATAGAGTCCAGAATAAACAATGCAGACATTCCTGGCACTAAACTAACATTTCATCTGTTCATTAGTTATGTTTTGAGGCTTTACAAATGAATGCCATTTTGATTTTTTTTCACATAATGAATTTTTATTCAAACCAAAAAATAGAAGATTTACTGTTATGCAATATTGTAATAATTGTATAAATATCATCACCACATTTGTGAATGTATATTAGACCCACCAGCTGGCGTGTATTAGACATGTGAGGTCGTTTGTTTACTCATGAACATCGACAAAAATTTAACATTTCCACTGCTTTGAGCTCAGTTTCAAGCCATTTCCAGTGCTAAAACCAATCAAAATCAAGTCTATTTCTGTAATATATCTTCCATTCTATCAAATGAGACCAAAAAATCACAAACACAACTATAAAAAACATACAAAAAAACACTGCAAAGTCACTGTTTTAATAAAAAATCACGGTCTCAGTTTTTTTCTCTCATTATACACAGTGTGCTGCAGGATTTGTTTTATGTGGTGCACACATACCACATAGATGTATTCTCTCATATCTAGGCCCAAATTTACCACTCACAGCTTATCAGAGTGAGCTGAACTCATGGCGTAGATCTATGGTTTGGACCCTGAACGTAAAACCATAGATCTACGGCATGGACCCTGAAAGGGTTAATGTATAATGCCTGTTAGGTACAGTCAAAGACAACTAATTTAAAACCACCTCTATTACAGATGGCTTATCCAGATTTTTGTAAATCAAAATCCCATGTGTGTTTATTCATTTGATGCTGCTTGCCATCATAGCAATGGACGCCACAGACTAAAGTACAGTGTTGGTGAGTTTGCTGAATTTTAGTCCTATTTTAGGCCAATTTAATTGCTCCATCTGACCAAATTGTTAGCTATTTTCCTAGTATGCCTATTGTTCTGGTGGAAAAAAGGTTGACAGGCAGACTTCAGGATGTGCACGTTTACAGAGGGGCAACATACATATCAGATCATTTTTTTAGTCGTAGCTACAGTGAGTAAAAGGTAAATTCTATCGACTAAGAAAACTACGCCACAACCAAAAAATCCATCAGTGCTTTGTTAGGGATGGTAATCCCCTTATTACAGATATCATTACTGGAACTCAACACACTATAAATAACAAAAATAATCACAAATTAACCTAAATGCCGAATGATCATGTTGACCCAGATCTAAATCTATATAATCTAACTCCCAATCATAATTTATTGGAAAGTAACTATCTCTATTATTACATAGCATCACAAGCCAGCACTGTCCTAAGCAATGCCATAAATATTACAGTCCTCAATTAAAATATTAGGTCCCTAGGAAAACACTATGATGACCTCCTGGCACTCTGATTCCCTAAAGACAACCTTCTCCTGTATTATTCTTACTGAAACCTGGCATAAGCAGGACAACAGATATCTACTCACTACCAGGATACACAACACTCCACAACTGCAGACCATACCAAGTTGGGGGGTGGTATTGTCATCTATTACTCTAATGAACTATCATGTTGTAATACCACTTGCTATAGTGATGAATATGGAGAATATTTTTGCAAATTTTACAGTAAAAAACCTTAAGACTCCTATAACAATTGGTGCCATATACTGGATGCCTCATACAAACCCTAAATTTTAACAATAAATTGAAGACACTAATAACAAACAACCAAATGAACAAGCACCACCATCTCCTAGCAGAAGACTTCAACAATAACCATGGACTAACAGATGACCAACCAGTAACTGATTTCATCAACATGAACAACACACTACTTATACCAGTTATAACAAAACCAACCAGGCTGCCAGAGACAAGTGCTACTATAATTGACCATATATGGACTAATATACTAGCTTCCCTTAACCCTTTCGGGGTCCGTGCCGTAGATCTATGGCTTTATGTTGAAGATCCAAACCGTAGATCATTGCCATGAGCTCAGCTCACTCTGATAAGCTGTGAGTGGTAAATTTGGGCCTAGACATGAAAGATACAACTATGTGGTATGTGTGCACCGCATAAAACAAATCCTGATTAAGACAGCGACTTTGCAGTGTTTTTATAGTTGTATTTGTGATTTTTTTGGTCTCATTTGATAGAATGGAAGATACATTACAGAAATAGAGATGATTTTGATTGATTTTAGTACTGAAAATGGCTTGAAACTGAGCTCAAAGTAGCGGAAATGTTAAATTTTTGCCGATGCACAAGAGTAAACAAATGACCTCACACGTCTAATACACGCCAGCTGGTAGGTCTAATATATGTTCATAAATGTGGTGATATTATTTATATAATTATCACAATATTGCATAACAGTAAATCTTCTATTTTTTGGTTTGAATAAAAATTCATTATGTGAATAAAAAATCAAAATGGAATTCATTTGTAATGCCTGAAAACGTAACTAATAAACAGAGGAAATGTTAGTTTAGTGCCAGGAATGCCTCCATTGTTTATTCTGGACCCTATTTTGAAATTGAAATATTTTGAACTTTCCATTAAATTTTCCAAATTACCAATTTCCGATCACTATTTTGTAGTTGAAACAGTTGACTTGGCAATTTCTTATGCTCAATTGATAGAATAGAAATAATACTAGTGAAATAGCTAAGAATTTGGTAGATTGGAATAATGTAATTGGCCTAAAATGGAAGTCAAAGTCGGCAAAATCGCCGATGCGTAAATATCACTGACACATCAAAATTCACGAGAGCATAATTTCATCTATTTTCCATCAAATTTCGTACTTTTTTGTTTTATTACCTTCAGGAAAAGGTTCTCTACCATTTCATAAGAAAAAATAAAATTATTTTTTGAAAATTCTTGGACACCAGTGCACACTTTGAAATTTGGCCTCTGAACCCTGAAAGGGTTAAATCAGGGATAATCGTAGATAGCACTACTGACCACTACCCCACCTTCCTCTTAGCAAACATTTGTAAACAATCAATGGAATACAACAAGTTCTCTTTTAAGATTCCATGATGAGGTATCAATAAGTAGCTTCACAACAGAGCTAAATACAGCTGACTGGCCTACAGAATTTTCCAATGCCAATAGTATTGATGACTGGATAGACAATTCTTAACAAATTACTTAGACTATATTACAAATATTGTCCCATACAAACGAAACAGATTACAAATAAATGGCTAGGTTGCCCATGGCTTACTAACAGCATACTAAGATCCACTGATAAGAAACATCAATATGAAAAGCAATAAAGACAGGGCTTAATAAAGAAAGATATTTTCTTTCTCTTTGGGTCACCCTGCCTCGGTGAGAGACGGCCAACTTGTTGGAAAAAAAAAATTAAACATTACACATCAGTCCTCACCAAACTACTAAGAGAAGATATAAAAAAGGCCTGAAAGACACTCTCCCAGATTCTGGGTACACACAAACTGAAAAAAGAAACTAGGGATATTGTCCTAACTAAACTGAATGAACACAACTACAACCTATTGATACAGTTAACAAGATAAATGACTTTCTCAACAACAAGATCAAATCTCACCAGTAAAATCCTAGGTGCCAATGCCCGAATGAGTGATTACTTAGATGGGAATTTCTCAACTTCCTTCTATCTTGAACCAACCGAGCCCACAGAAGTCACCACGATTATTAAGTTGCTTAAATATAAATCAGGAAATCTGGCTCAAGTCCCGCCATTATTGTACAAATGAGCGGCTCATGTTCTTTCGCCCACTATTTCATTACTCTTTAACATATCACTAGAATCCAGCACTTTCCCAACACTACTCAAGATAGAAAGGGTTACACCAATACACAAAGGTGGTGACCCAGCAGATGTAAACAACTACAGGCCAATATCAAACTTACTGTTTCTATCCAAAATCTTTGAGAAACTCGTGCACAAGAGATTACACTCCTTTATAACAGTGTAAAGCATCCTCAACCTCTGCCAATTTGGGTTCAAGAAAAGGAAAAGCACAAACAACGCAGTTGTAAAAATGCTAGACCTGCTTTACACAGCACTTGAAAATAATTAACATCCACTAGGACTCTTTATTGACCTAAGGAAAGCTTTTGATACAGTAGATCACAGCATCCTACTTCACAAATTTGATCATTATGGTATCAGATACAATGCACTTACATATTTCAAATCCTACTTTACTAACAGACATCAATACATCTTTATTAAGGATGCAACATCATCAACAAGACCACTGGATACGAGTACCACAGGGAAGTGTCCTTGGCCCCCTGCTCTTCCTTTTTTACTTCAATGATTTTCCTAACGTATCACAACAACTTAAACCTATTCTCTTTGCTGACGACATGACATATCATTTCCCACCCTAATCATGCCTCACTCAACACTACTGTTAACCCATAAATGGTCCAAGCAGATCTACGTTCATATGTACAGTGCTCCAAAAGTAGATCTACGTTTTTTTTACAAACGTATTTTCAAATATAAAAAAAAAAAGTAGATCAAAGTTTTTTTTACACGTTTTCAAATGTAAAAAAAAAAAGATCTACTTTTTTTTACATACTTTCAATTGTTGAAAAAACGTATACATGTATATACGTTTGGACCGTTTACGGGTTAATGAAGAGCTATAGCTGCCAATAAACTTACACTTAATATTGACAAAACCTTCTACATTATGTTTGAGAGCAGAACAGGTGATGTCCTACTGAACATTATGATTGACAACACTCTTTGATAAACATAATGAGGACAAATTTCTGGGTCTGCACCTTGACAACACCCTGAAATTCAATACCCACATCCAACACATAAAAAAAGTATCCAAAACAGTTGGGATCCTTTTACACCTACTACTGTGCAACCTACATTTACAGAACCATAAATTCTAATATTAACCCTGAACTGAAACACTTTCTTGATAGTTGCAACAGGACCCACAGACAAAATACTAGACACAAACATCTCTATGATATTCCTTGTGTCCAGCTAAATTGCTTCAAACACTCAATGTACATAGAAGGGCCTAAAATCTGGAACTCCCTGCCTGAAAACTCTAGAACTGCAGACTCAACCACCATTTTCAAAACTATCGTTAAAAACACCTTATCTCACCAACACACCCCACCATCAGCTAACTATGTGAAAACCACCTATTCTCTTTTTTGTATCATAAACACATCCAAAACAAAATAGACATATACTCAATATCTGTAATTCTCCCTATTTTACACTTAGACCCACCCAAATGACTAAACATAAAATTCCTAATATAGTTATTGTCTAATTAATCCTAAGTTAGCCCTAATATTCCCTGACATACTCTCCCAATATAGGAGCTTTTATAGAAACAGTGTAGCATGCTGAGGTAAAACCATTCCCATTACTAAATTTACTAACTGTTGGAGTGGTTGGTACTTTTGTTTAATAAATGTATGAAAGAGGGGAAGGTACCTAGGGAGTGGCAGAGAGCATGTATAGTCCCTTTATATAAAGGGAAAGGGGACAAGAGAGACTGTAAAAATTATAGAGGAATAAGTTTACTGAGAATACCAGGAAAAGTGCATGGTAGGGTTATAATTGAAAGAATTAGAGGTAAGACAGAATGTAGAATTGTGGATGAGCAAGGAGGCTTCAGAGTGGGTAGGGGATGTGTAGATCAAGTGTTTACATTGAAGCATATATGTGAACAGTATTTAGATAAAGGTAGGGAAGTTTTTATTGCATTTATGGATTTAGAAAAGGCATATGATAGAGTGGATAGAGGAGCAATGTGGCAGATGTTGCAAGTATATGGAATAGGTGGTAAGTTATTAAATGCTGTAAAGAGTTTTTATGAGGATAGTGAGGCTCAGGTTAGGGTGTGTAGAAGAAAGGGAGACTACTTCCCAGCAAAGGTAGGTCTTAAACAGGGATGTGTAATGTCACCACGGTTGTTTAATATATTTATAGATGGGGTTGTAAAGGAAGTAAATGCTAGGGTGTTCAGGAGAGGGGTGGGATTAAATTTTGGGGAATCAAATTCAAAATGGGAATTGACACAGTTACTTTTTGCTGATGATACTGTGCTTATGGGAGATTCTAAAGAAAAATTGCAAAGGTTAGTGGATGAGTTTGGGAATGTGTGTAAAGGTAGAAAGTTGAAAGTGAACATAGAAAAGAGTAAGGTGATGAGGGTATCAAATGATTTAGATAAAGAAAAATTGGATATCAAATTGGGGAGGAGGAGTATGGAAGAAGTGAATGTTTTCAGATACTTGGGAGTTGACGTGTCGGCGGATGGATTTATGAAGGATGAGGTTAATCACAGAACTGATGAGGGAAAAAAGGTGAGTGGAGCGTTGAGGTATATGTGGAGTCCAAAAACGTTATCTATGGAGGCAAAGAAGGGAATGTATGAAAGTATAGTAGTACCAACACTCTTATATGGGTGTGAAGCTTGGGTGGTAAATGCAGCAGCGAGGAGACGGTTGGAGGCAGTGGAGATGTCCTGTTTAAGAGCAATGTGTGGTGTAAATATTATGCAGAAAATTCGGAGTGTGGAAATTAGGAAAAGGTGTGGAGTTAATAAAAGTATTAGTCAGAGGGCAGAAGAGGGGTTGTTGAGGTGGTTTGGTCATTTAGAGAGAATGGATCAAAGTAGAATGACATGGAAAGCATATAAATCTATAGGGGAAGGAAGGCGGGGTAGGGGTCGTCCTCGAAAGGGTTGGAGAGAGGGGGTAAAGGAGGTTTTGTGGGCAAGGGGCTTGGATTTCCAGCAAGCGTGCATGAGCGTGTTAGATAGGAGTGAATGGAGACGAATGGTACTTGGGACCTGACGATCTGTTGGAGTGTGAGCAGGGTAATATTTAGTGAAGGGATTCAGGGAAACCAGTTATTTTCATATAGTCGGACTTGAGTCCTGGAAATGGGAAGTACAATGCCTGCACTTTAAAGGAGGGGTTTGGGATATTGGCAGTTTGGAGGGATATGTTGTGTATCTTTATGTGTGTATGCTTCTAAACTGTTGTATTCTGAGCACCTCTGCAAAAACAGTGATAATGTGCGAGTGTGGTGAAAGTGTTGAATGATGATGAAAGTATTTTCTTTTTGGGGATTTTCTTTCTTTTTTGGGTCACCCTGCCTCGGTGGGAGACGGCCGACTTGTTGAAAAAAAAAAAAAAAAAGTTTTGTACTACCCCACTATTATCAACCTAATTAATGATAATCACTTCAATTACTTAACTTTTACATCAATATGCAATAATTATATTAAAATGTACTGCTCCATAACCTGTGCCAATATAGAGTAAGAATTATAATTAGCCTGCCTGAAATACCTTGGCATGCTAGTGGCCTTCTTTGTAATTAATATTTTATAATATGTAAGCCATACATTGTAAGCTTTGCAAGGAAATAAGCATCTTCATTTTCATGGGGTACAATGAGAATAGTATCAAAAAGTAAGGTGGCGCATTTGGCTCACCATAGGAAAGACCCACGATTAATCCAAGAACATGGTAAATGCCTTCATAGCACTGTTAGGAAGAATGTCACAAGGAGATGCTGTGAAATAGTACAAGACAACTAAGACAAGTTTGCAGCAACATTTCAATGGAAGGTTCAAATCACAAGAAAAAAAATTGGAAGAAAAACAGCTCTCCTTTGAAATGAAGAAATGGCAAGAGCTGTAAATGTAACTTTTATAGATGATTTGGGAATGACTTTCAATGCCAACAAGTTAAAAAGCTTTAAGATTACATGGACAGCAATCAGCGAGTTATATTAGAGTCTATCAATAATCTTCCAGGCATATCAATATTAATTTCTTTATAGCAAATGTTAATATGTAGAACCAGTACTTAATGTGTCCAAGTTTTTGATAATGTTTCATATGAGGTATGGCCACAATTGTCTCATCTGAAAGAGTAAGGTTTCAAATGCCCCACCCCAGGAGCAACTGAGAACATTTTTTTAGTGGAGGGGAGGATTATTCTAGGAAAATAACCGTGTAGCCTAAGAAAGTAAAATTTGGTCAGTTTGCACATTCATGATCCCTTTATATTATTCTCTAAATTAACCCTTTCAGTGTCCAAGGCCCAAATCTGAAGTGGTGCCCCAGTGTCCAAGAATTTTCAAAAAAAAAATTTGTTATTTTTTCTTATGAAATGGTAGAGAATCTTTTTGTGAAGGTAATAAAACAAAAAGTACGAAATTTGGTGGAAATTTGACGAAATTATGCTCTTGCGAATTTTGACGTGTCAGCGATATTTACGAATCGGCGATTTTGCCAACTTTGACTCCCATTTTAGGCCAATTACATTATTCCAATCAACCAAATTCTTAGCTATTTCACTAGTATTACTTCTATTCTATCGATTGAGCACAAGAAATCACCAAGTCAACTGTTTCAACTACAAAATAAAGTGATCGGAAATTGTTAATTTGGCCAATTTAACACAAAGTTCAAAATATTCTAATTTCAAAATAGGGTCCAGAATAAACAATGTAGGTATTCCTGGAACTAAACTAACATTTCCTCTGTTCATTAGTTACGTTTTGAGGCTTTACAAATAAATTCCATTTTGATTTTTTATTCACATAATGAATTTTTATTCACACCAAAAAATAGAAGATTTACTGTTATGCAATACTGTAATAATTGTATAAATATCATCAACATATTTGTGAATGTATATTAGACCCACCAGCTGGTGTGTATTAGATGTGTGAGGTCATTTGTTTACTCTTGAATATCGGCAAAAATTTAACATTTCCGCTACTTTGAGCTCAGTTTCAAGCTCATTTCCAGTGCTAAAACCAATCAAAATCATCTCTATTTCTTTAATATGTCTTCCATTCTATCAAATGAGACCAAGAAATCGCAAATACAACTATAAAAAACATACGAAAAAACACTGCAAAGTTGCTGTTTTAATCGAAAAATCATGATTTCAGTTTTTTTTCTCTCATTATACACAGTGTGCTGCAGGATCTGTTTTATGTGGTGCACACATACCACATAGATGTATTCTCTCATATCTAGGCCCAAATGTACCACTCACAGTTTATCAGAGTGAGCTGAGCTCATGACGTAGAACTACGGTTTGGACCCTGAACGTAAAGCCGTAGATCTACGGGACGGACCATGAAAGGGTTAAATATCTGAACAGAATAAACTAAACTTTTATTTATGTCACCTCCCCTTTCCTTGATGATACCAGTAAAGAGGTGTCTGGGTGTTAGTCAACTGTTGTGGGTTGCATCCTAGGAAAGAGAATCAAAGAATTACACTGAAAATAAGCCCCACTTATTGCCTTATTTGGATTACATTGGGAGTGTGAGCAAAGCAACATTTATGAAGAGACTGTGGGAAACCGGCTAGCTGGACTCGAGTCCTGGAGGTGGGAGGTACACTGTCTGCACTCCGAAGAAGGGGTGTTGATATGCTGCAGTTTTTTAAATGTAGCATAGGTGCACCTCTGGCAGGACAGTGATGGAGTGAATGATGATGAAAGTGTTTTCTTTTTTTGGGCTGCCCACGGTCAGTGGGAAATGGCCGACGTGTTAATAAAAAAAATATAAAAGTGAATACAGGAAAGAGTAAGGTTATGAGGATAACAAAAAGATTAGGTGATGAAAGATTGGACATCAGATTGGAGGGAGAGAGTATGGAGGAGGTGAATGTACAGTATTCAGATATTTGGGAGTGGACGTGTCAGCAGATGGGTTTATGAAAGATGAGGTGAATCATAGAATTGATGAGGGGAAAAGGGTGAGTGGTGCACTTAGGAGTCTCTGGAGACAAAGAACTTTGTCCTTGGAGGCAAAGAGGGGAATGTATGAGAGTATAGTTTTACCAACACTCTTATATGGGTGTGAAGCATGGGTGATGAATGTTGCAGCGAGGAGAAGGCTGGAGGCAGTGGAGATGTCATGTCTGAGGGCAATGTGTGGTGTGAATATAATGCAGAGAATTCATAATTTGGAAGTTAGGAGGAGGTGCGGGATTACCAAAACTGTTGTCCAGAGGGCTGAGGAAGGGTTGTTGAGGTGGTTCAGACATGTAGAGAGAATGGAGCGAAACAGAATGACTTCAAGAGTGTATCAGTCTGTAGTGGAAGGAAGGCAGGGTAGGGGTTGGCCTAGGAAAGGTTGGAGGGAGGGGGTAAAGGAGGTTTTGTGTGCGAGGGGCTTGGACTTCCAGCAGGCATGCGTGAGCGTGTTTGATAGGAGTGAATGGAGACAAATGGTTTTTAATACTTGACGTGCTGTTGGAGTGTGGGCAAAGTAACATTTATGAAGGGGGTTCAGGGAAACTGGCAGGCCGGACTTGAGTCCTGGAGATGGGAAGTACAGTGCCTGCACTCTGAAGGAGGGGTGTTAATGTTGCAGTTTAAAAACTGTAGTGTAAAGCACCCTTCTGGCAAGACAGTGATGGAGTGAATGATGGTGAAAGTTTTTCTTTTTCGGGCCACCCTGCCCTGGTGAGAATTGGCCAGTGTGATAATAATAATAAAATAATAAAAAATATATTCCGAGGTAGTAGGTTGGTAGACAGCAACTACCCAGGGTGGTACTACCGTCCTGCCAAATGAGTAAAACAAAAGCCTGTAATTGTTTTACATGATGGTAGGATTGCTGGTGTCTTTTCTGTCTCATAAACATGCAAGATTTCAGGTACGTCTTGCTACTTCTACTTACACTTAAGTCACACTACACATGCATGTACAAGCATATATATACACACCCCTCTGGGTTTTCTTCTATTTTCTTGCTAGTTCTTGTCCCTATTTATTTCCATTTATCTCCATGGGGAAGTGGAACAGAATTCTTCCTCCGTAAGCCATGCGCGTCATAGGAGGTGACTAGAATGCCAGAAGCAAGGGGCTAGTAACCCCTTCTCCTGTATATTTTACTAAATTTCAAAGAAGAAACTTTCATTTTTCCTTTTGGGCCACACCACCTCGGTGGGATGCAGCCAGTGCATTGAAAGAAAGAAAAAATATTTGGATAAAACCCATCTGGGATTATAGTCCAAAGAAAATAATCTTCATATTATAAATAAACCCACCTGAGTTTGGTCATCACACTGTTTATCCTGGTGGTTGTCCTGGGAAAGAACTGGTACAAACTCAATTTGGGCATCTGGCACAGCAGCTGGGGTTGGTTCTATTTGCACCAGGTCTCTCAGTCGCTTTTCAAGTCTGTAAATGACATTGTGTACACATACCAAATGGTATGAGTTGAGAATTAATTTATTATTATTATTATTCTTTCAATAAACTGGCCGTTTACCATCAAGGCAGGGTGGCCCCCAAAAAATAACGAAAGTTTCTTTTTAAATTTGGTAATGTATACAGGAGAAAGGGTTATTAGCCCTTTGCTCCTGGCAGTTTAGCCGCCTCTTACTGCAAGCATGGCCTACAATAATTCAGTCTTATAAAGCAGGTCCCGATTTATGATCATTCAACTTATGATCATCTGACTTATGATCATCCAACTGCGCTTACGATCTGGGCACTTTAGAACCAATTAATTATTCAGGAAAGCAGACTCGCCTATCTGAGCAGTGTGATTACTTACAACCATGGAAACATCACTTCCAGTAATCTTCACAGCATTAACATTTAATGTAAATATTGTGAAGTACTGTAAACTGTATTATAAATTATTAAATTTAATTCACATGTACTAATTAATTAGACATTACTATTACAGTTGATCCCCATTTAACTTACACAGGCACCAAACAAAAAACTCATTCAGTAAAAAATATTGTAAGCAAATAACATTTTTCCACAGGCATCCACATAATAACCCAAGATGCAGACGGACTATAATATTCTCTAGCTACATCCCTTTGTCTTTTTTAAGGGAAATCCATAACTATGCACTGCATTCACGAGGCTGACTTCTCTCTTTACCATTCCCTTCCTCAGTTTTTCTTATACCCATTTTTTCTTCTCCCATATCCTCCATCTCTCCCATTCTCTTCATCTCTCCCATTACCTCATTTCTCTCAGCCAAATGTGGATTCTAGCTAAGAGGCAAGTCACAGAAGGCAATTTCCTCTAGTAATGTCTTTTCCTTGCAATTAATTATCAAAGACAATTGTAGATACAATTCACAACGTAGTAACAACTTCTAATGATGGCATGAAACAGCGAAAAATAAAGGCAATAAGAAAAATATTCCCTATTGTGAAAGTCATCCGCAGCCTCAAGTAAAATGTTCAAACACTTCATACTGTAGATGATCTCAGCAGCAGCATAACTATGGCATCAAACAATTTCACTCACTAACACTACAGATGACTTCAACATATCCATAAAAAGTGTATTTATTATGAAGGCCATGGAGAGGGTGGCTTACCACCCACCTATCTGCCAGAACTTTCCTGTGGTAAGTTCTTTCTCTCTCACAGACAGTATGTAAGTATATAAAGATAGTTTTAGGCATTACAATTAATGTGGTATTAGCTGCTAAAGAAGACATCAGGCAACAAAAATTAGAGCTATTATATTCTGGATGCGACACTCGTTCAAACACTGCTTCGAGACTCTGGCTTCCTCCTAGCAAAACTATAAGATTGAGCAGTTTTATTCTGACAGTACTAGTAGTTTAAGTGTTTCTAGTGAATATAATAATATTCAAACACTGAAACATTTTAATTGTCTGCCCAACATGCACTTGTTCTGGCCAAGGCTGACCAAGTGGTTTAGTGACGGCGAGTGATAGAGTGAACAAATCGCACACCATCACTGCTGCTGTTGTTGCACCCACACCAACTACTTCCCACTACATCCACATTTATTATTATTTTTCTGTTTTCAGTACAATGAATGTATTTATTTGTAGTATATCCTTGCCTGGTGCAGGGGTAGTAGGGTCCAACTTAATTAGTATAATGTGATCAAGAAATGTGAATTTCTATATTATGATTGATCAGAAAAAATGTTCACAATAATTTTTTATTTATTTGTCTAATTGCTTTAGGATAAGTTATAGCAATGTATGGTACAAAAATATTCACTCTGATATGTCTATCTGAGGGCAATATGTGGTGTGAACATAATGCAAAGAATTTGTAGTTTGGAAATTAGGAGGTGCAGGATTACCATAACTATTATCCAGAGGGCTGAGGAGGGGTTGTTGAAGTGGTTCAGACATGTAGAGAGGGTGGAACAAAACAGAATGACTTCGAGAGAGTATAAATCTATAGTGGAGGGAAGGCGGGTAGGGGTCAGCCTAGGAAAGGTTGGACGGAGGGGGTAAAGGTTTTTTGTGCGAAGGGCTTGGACTTCCAGCAAACATGCAAACATGCGTGAGTGTGTTAGATAGGAGCAAATGGAGACAAATGGTTTTTAGGATTTGATGTGCTGTTGGAGTGTGAGCAAGGTAATATTTATGTAGGGATTGAGGGAAACCAGCAGGCCAGATTTGAGTCCTGGAGATGGGAAGTACAGTGCCTGGAATCTGAAGGAAGGGTGTTAATGTTGCAGTTTTATAACTGTAGTGTAAGTGCACCTCTGACAAGACAGTGATGGAGTGGATGATGGTGAAAGTTTTTCTTTTTCGGGCTGCCCTACCCTGGTGGGAAATGGCCAATGTGTTAATAAAAATAAATAAAATAATGACTAACTGAATTAACAGCAGGTATAATAACATGCCATTACTTGTTAATGGTTGCCCCCGGAAATGATTTTATGTGAACACAAAACTGGTCATTATGTGGGGAGAATTCAGGTTTTGGTTAGTTATTTTAAAGAAACTGCATTAAGTGGGGGCTGACTGTACTGAATTTAAAACACTGGATAAAAACTCTTAGTTGAAAAATAAATGAAATAAGATATGCAACATCGTTATTCAGAAACACATTTCATATTATAACATGAGTGTATATGGGAAAATAGGTTTTGAGTTCCAGACTCAAGATGTAAACAATTTTCAGGGATGCATTAGGGTTTTAACCCTTTCAGGGTCCAGACCAGAGGCCAAATTTCGAAGTGTGCACCAGTGTCCAAGAATTTTCAAAAAATAATTTTATTTTTTCTTATGAAATGGTAGAGAATCTACCATTTCATAAGAGTACGAAATTTGATGGAAAATCGACGAAATTATGCTCTTGCAAATTTTGATGTGTCAGCGATATTTACGCATCGGCGATTTTGCCAACTTTGACTCTTTTAGGCCAATTACATTATACCAGTCGACCAAATTCTTAGCTATTTCACTAGTATTACTTCTATCCTATCGAGTGAGCACAAGAAATCGCAATGTCAACTGTTTCAACTACAAAATAAAGTGATTGGAAATTGGTAATTTGGCCAATTTAATGCAAAGTTCAAAATATTTCAATTTCAAAAGGGTCCAGAATAAACAATGCAGGCATTCCAAGCACTAAACTAACATTTCCTCTGTTCATTAGTTACGTTTTCAGGCTTTACAAATGAATTCCATTTTTATTTTTTACTCACATAATGAATTTTCATTCAAACCAAAAAATAGAAGATTTACTGTTATGCAATATTGTAATAATTGTATAAAAAATATCACCACATTTGTGAACATATTTTAGACCCAGCAGCAGGTGTGTATTAGACGTGTGAGGTCATTTGCTTACTCTTGAACATTGGCAAAAATTTAACATTTCCGCTACTTTGAGCTCAGTTTCAAGCCATTTCCAGTACTAAAACCAATCAAAATCATCTCTATTTCTGTGATATATCTTGCATTCTATCAAATGAGACCAAAAAATTGCAAATACAACTATAAAAAACATACAAAAAAACACTGCAAAATCACTGTTTCAATCGAAAATTATGTTCATTTTTTTTCTCATTGTGCACTGTGTACTGCAGAATTTGTTTTATGTGGTGCACACATACCACATAGATGTATTCTCTCATATCTAGGCCAAAATTTACCGCTCACAGCTTATCAGAGTGAGCTGAGCTCATGGCGTAGATCTACGGTTTGGACCCTCAACGTAAAGTCGTAGATCTACAGCACGGACCCTGAAAGGGTTAAGATTGGGATGAATTGCATTAGGAATTAAAAATTTCCTTGATGTTAGTATCCAGGTGAACTGTAAATTTTGCACATTCAATTCACACAGTCAATAGGATTTAAACCTGCCACTTTAGCTTGCTAACTAGGGAAGTGGAACAGAATTTTTCCTCTGAGCCATGCGTGTCATAAGAAGTGACTAAAATGTGGGGAGAAAGGGTCTAGTAACCCCTTCTGTATATACAGTGGACCCCCGCATAACGATTACCTCCGAATGCGACCAATTATGTAAGTGTATTTATGTAAGTGCGTTTGCACGTGTATGTTTGGGGGTCTGAAATGGACTAATCTACTTCACAATATTTCTTATGGGAAAAAATTCGGTCAGTACTGGCACCTGAACATACTTCTGGAGTGAAAAAATATCATTAACCGGGGGTCCACTGTATTACTAAATTTAACCCTTTGAGGGTTTTCGTCGTACTAGTACGTCTTACGCGTAGGGGTTTTTGACGTACTAGTACTCATAAATTCTAGCGGCCTCAAATCTAGTGGGAGAAAGCTGGTAGGCCTTCATATGAAAGAAT
Organism: Cherax quadricarinatus; assembly: GCF_038502225.1. Taxonomy (NCBI): domain Eukaryota; kingdom Metazoa; phylum Arthropoda; class Malacostraca; order Decapoda; family Parastacidae; genus Cherax; species Cherax quadricarinatus. The sequence goes on from NC_091327.1 coordinate 32,276,503, forward strand.
GGGTCTATGTGGTCAGTGTGCACAGTCTAAAAAAAATCCTGCAGCACACAGTGCATAATGAGAAAAAAAAAACTTTTACCATTTTTTTTTAATAAATCAGCGACTTTGCAGTGTATTTTCGTATGGTATTTATTGTTGTATTCTAGTTTTCTTGGTCTCATTTTATAGAATGGAAGACATATTACTGAAATTGAGATGATTTTGACTGGTTTTACAACGAAAGGTGCCTTGAAATTGAGCTCAAAGTAGCAGAAATGTTCGATTTTTACCAAACTTCAAAAGTAAACAAATCGTGCCAAGCGTGCAATACACGTCAACTGGTGAGTCTAATATTCTTTCACAAGTGCACCAATAATATTTATACCATTTTTTACACTAATGCAGTAGTCTGCATAACAGTAAATCTTATATTTTTTGTGAGAATAAAAATTCAAAGTGGAAAGCAAAAGAATATAAGAGGGGCCTTGAGACGTGACTAATGACTAGAGGAAATGTCGTTTTAGTGCCAGGAATGTCTTTCTTGTTTATTCTGGACCCTATTTGGAAATTGGCATCTTTTGAAATTTGTGTGAAATTGGCAAAATTGCTAAATTCTGACCACTGTACTGGATAGTTGAATTTATAAATGGGTGGTTTCTTGCACCCATTCGATAGAAAAAATGGAGTTCTAGCGAAATATTCATGTTTTTTGTCGACTAGTACAGTGAAATTGGCCGAAAATGGGGCTCAAAGTGGGCAAAATCGCCGATGCGTAAACATCGCCGAGACCGATAACTTTGCGAGAGCATAATTTCGTAAGTTTTCTATCAAATTTCAAACTTTTGGTGTCGTTATGATCGGGAAAAGATTCTCTATCTTTTCATAAGAGAAAATAATTTTTTTTTTTTTTTTAAATTTGGCCGACCCTGAGAACGAGTTTCGGAGAGGGCCTGTCGACCCTCAAAGGGTTAAAAAGGGAAACTTTCGTTTTTTCTTTTGAGCCACCCTGCCTTGGTGGGATACGGCCAGTTTATTGAAAAGAACTAGGAAAAGCATAATTTCTGTCATAGAATAACTCACACTTTGAGACAAAATTTCACATGAAAATTCAGTCCATCCTTTAAGTTTATAACAGTCCAGGACAGACCAAAACACCATATAAAGTTTTCTATTAAAAGTGTGTGTATATGAATTATTCCAGCTACATCATTGTTACATATTCTTCAACATTTTTAAAAATACGTACATCTTATGTAAAGATACATTTTATAAATGGTACCACGGGTGGGGATAGAACCAGCGGTCAGAGAATCATAAAACTCCACTGACGTGTTAGTTGGCTAACGCATCGGTCTGGAGTTTTATGACTCTCTGATCGTGGGTTGTATCCCCACCCGTGGTATGGTTTGTTTGCAATCATGTGATTACAATTTCGTGAGTCATACATATTATAAAATGATTTTATAAACATTATAATTCAGTCTCTGCAAAAGTCTTCTATACAAACCATTCACCTATCAAGGCAAATTTTCATACAGATCAGAACACTTAATTGTCATCAAGAAATAATATTTAGAGTTTCTTTTCATAATCAATGAATATATGGCATCTTAAGTAAAAGTAGAATGGTAATTCACAATTTGTAAGTACAGCCTCTCCTCACTTAGTGACATACTCATTTACCGATGCCTCGGATTTACGACGGGCTCTCTGACCAGTATACATGCCTAAATAATGTATATTAGAGCTGATTTCTTCTATTCTGTTTATTATAATATACAGTACACTACTGTATAAACATTTAAAAATATACCAGATGTGTTATAAATGGTGCAAAGGTGACATTAAAACAATATCAAAGATAGGTGACACAAACCCACTACCATTATAGCATGCTCCTCACTTAGCGACAAATTCATTTACTGACATGGTCTTAGGAACGGAACTCCATCGTTAAGTGGGGAAAGGCTGTATAATATTTAAATATCAAAGACTATAAAAGGCTTTACTCTTACCTCTGTAAAATTCTTAACTTGAGATCATACTGACACAATCTATCTTCCGCTTCATATAACACTTTTTGTATATTTTCATCATTTTCATCCCTGCATTCTTCTACAACCACCTCTTTCCACTTCACTTTTGGCAAACTTTCTATTTCATTGTCACTGCTTCTGTTGTCATCATCAACACCAAAGTTGTTACTTAGCCCTTGCTGTCTGTTATGCTTGTCTTTCTCATTATAATCTATAACATATACAATATCTGGTTTATTGTTGTTTGTTTCTTCTACCAGTGGTGTTTGATCATTGTGTAACTGATGGTCCTCTTCCCCATTGGTTTTCACTTGAAGTACATATGCAACATTAGATAATGATCTTTCAACATCTGCATTGCTGTTACTAAATATCATTTGAGATGCTTCATCATTTAACTCTTTATTGTACTTGTCACTGTTGTCAGGTTGATTATCTTCAGTTTGACTACTAATTCTTAATGATAAGGGATCCTCTTTCATGCTTTCATGAATCACCTCAATAATCATATTTTTGTCCTGTGACTGCCTAACAGGAAGGTCACGTGGAGTTATTGATATACCTGGAAGCAATAATGTTGTATTCTCTCTTGGAATGTTCACACTTGCTTGAGAAGATATTTTAAGTTTAAGTTTTAAGTCTTGCATCCTCCTGTTTGTTTTTGATACATCAGAAACTCCTTTTAATTCTTCAGCTCCATCATTTCTTGGTGTATCGGGATGAGGATGTGTTGAAATATCTTTCATTTTTTCTTCAGTATTATTAGATGTCTGTTCTTTTATTAGATTGGTAGTTTGAACTCCTATATTTTTATTGTGTCTTCTTTTATTCTTATGTATTTTTTTACCTTTAAATACATAGCCTTGAAGAGGCTCTAATGGATCACTTGGTCTTTGTGTATTAAGTGATGGCATGAAAAGTGGTGGTGGACGAGTTACAGGGTGGGGTAGAGGCTGCTTTGAAAAGTAAGACACAGGCTGTGCTTGGGGAGGGATCTGTGGTTTATCAGGTTTTGGGTCTTGGTCACACTGAGAGGGAGCAGCAGACATGTAAGGCTTAGCTTCATGGTCACATGGCCCAATGGAACACCGGCTGACTGGTGGCACATTGCATGATGTTGATGGTACACGTTTTCCTTCCTTATCGTTTATCTGCAAGTATATGCAATTATTTGGTGAACATACCAAATCTCTTCCAATACATATTATTTAGAGGGCAAACTTTCACACTGCTTCAGCCAAGAAATCAATGGATAGAATGACAATACTGTTATATTACAATTATAAGTTTCAAGTTAAGTTACACAGTTAAGTGCATAAAATGATGCCCATAAGTCTTGATGTAGAAGATCAAACCAGAATATAAAAGTACTGTAGAAAAAATTAAATTTAAAAAAAAAATATATGACAATGAATACTGTCATGCATTTTTTGTATGACAATGAATATTGACATACATTCTGAAGATTAAAAAAATTAATCTTCAAAATGTATAACAATATTTATTGAAGTACAAAATTATCAAATATTTATTGAAGTACAAAATTATCAAAGAAAAGTGTACATGGGGAATTTACTAAAAGAGAGTTGAAATTAATACAAGTTATTAACCCTTAAACTGTCCAAGCAGATCTACGTTCACATGCGTAGTGCTCCAAAAGTAGATCTACGTTTTTTTTAACATATTTTCAAATGTAAAAAAAAAAGATACTTTTTTTACATACTTTCAAATGTTGAAAAACGTATATATACGTTTGGACCGTTTATGGATTAATTGGAGGGAGAAAGTATGGAGGAGGTGAATATATTCAGATATTTAGGAGTGGACGAGTCAGCAGATGGGTCTCATGAAAGAGGAGGTGAATCATAGAACTGATGAAGGAAAAAAGGTGGGTGGTGCACTTAGGAGTTTGTGGAGACAAAGAACTTTGTCCATGAAAGCAAAGAGGGGAATGTATGACAGTATAGTTATACCAATGCTCTAATATGGGTGTGAAACATGGGTGGTGAATGTTGCAACAAGGAGAAGGCTGGAGGCAGTGGATATGTCATGTCTGAGGGCAATGTGTGATGTGAATACAATGCAGAGAATTGGAAATTAGGAGGTGGTGTGGGATTACCAAAACTATTATCCAGAGGGCTGAGGAGGGATTGTTGAGGTGGTTCGGACATGTAGAGAGATTGGAAGGAAATAGAATGACTTCGAGAGTGTATAAAATCTGTAGTGGAGGGAAGGCAGGGTAGAGGTCAGCCTAGGAAAAGTTGGAAGGAAGGGGTATAGGAGGCTGTGTGTACAAGGGGCTTGAACTTTCAGCAAGCATGCATGAGCGTGTTAGATAGGAGCGAATGGAGACAAATGGTTTTTAGGACTTGAAGTGCTGTTGGAGTGTGAACAAAGTAACATTTATGAAGGGATTCAGGGAAACTAACAGGCCAGACTTTAGTGCTGGAGATGGGAAGTACTGTGGAGAAAATTTCTCCAGAAAGGGGGGGGGTATCAGCCCCTTCAGCCTCTTACAGCCCCCGAGGGACCCAGCCCTCTCAGAGGGAGCAAATGGTGTTGCTTCCGCATGAACAGTAAATGGAAGCAGATGAAGTAATAGCCTTTACCAAAGTTGGGTCATGTAGCCTACTTTTGCACTACTGTGTTCATTGCAACTGAGTGATAAGGAAGTGCAGAAAGTGACTTACCATAGCAAGAACATTTATAAGAAAACCCTGCATCACTTTATTTCCAAGCTGAGGCTATCGTAAAACACTGGACAAGTCTAGAGATCAAGAAATCTGCTATTTTGTATTGCATACTGCTGCAGTGTTCAGCAAGGAAGAGTAATAATGCTGAATTCAGCAAATTCTTTGTAAGGAGGGGCGCCCAGGGCAAAGCCACTGCAGGGCGGTCCCATTTCTTTAAAACCTGCCAGGAGAAACATGCTTAATGCCGGAATAACAAAGAGCACTAGTGATCCGCGCGTTTCTGTTCCTCAGTGACAATCTTAACAATTCGTAGAAGAATTATTATACAGTGAACTATCTTTCTGTTGTGAAATTACCGCAAAGTAAAAAACAAATCTTGAAGAACAGTAGTGTAACAGTACGAGTGTTGCGAATTTTCCGACTGAGTGGAGGACGTGCGACATTTATGACTCACGAAATCTTAATGACACTATTGCAAACAAACCATACCACAGGTTGGGTTAGAACCCACAATCAGAGAGCCATAAAATACAGCAAGCTGGCCCAGTGGCTAACACGTCGGTCTGGAGTTTTATGACTTTCTAATTGCGGGTTCTAACCCCACCCGTGGTATGGTTTCTTTGCAATCATGTCATTATGATGTGTTAAAAATATTGTTGCTGAAGTATAATACTACAGTGGAACTTCGGTTTACGAATGCCCCACCATGCTAATTTTTCAGGATACAAACAGTTGCTCGGTTGATTTTTTGCTTCTGGATGTCTGGTGTGCCTTGCGGCACTGTTACATTGGTACTGATTTCTCAGTTTACTTCACTGGTTCTCACTCACTGAGTGAGAGCAATTAGGTCAGTTGAGGGAGTTCGGGTCTCTCAGGTATCGTAGCATTGACCATCCCCCCAGGATGCGACCCACAACAGTTGACTAACACCCAGGTACCTATTTACTGCTAGGTGAACAGAGGCAACGGGTGTAAGGAGACTTGCCCATATGTCTCGCCCTGCCCGGGATTTGCTTCTGGATACGAACGAAATTTCAGGATGCAAACTTCCCCCTCAAGGGAGGTTTCTTGGTGAGGGGTTCTTGATCTAGGGAATTGGATCTGTGCTCCAGTTACCTAAATTAATAATAATAATAATAATTATATTATGTACGTACTACTAATAATAATAATCATAATAATACGTATAATAAAACAATGCTCACCAGTGCACGTGTAACGGAGCTTACCTCACAGTGGAAGGAATTCTCATGTTTTCCTTATGTTTCGTGTAAAGTGTAGCATTAAGAGTAGCAATTTAGTGTAGCATTAAGAGTAGCAATTTAGTGTAGCATTAAATGTGTAGCAATTAAGTTCAGCGATTAAGCGATAGAAAAAGGATGAAACGAAATGAACTCCTGACAGCATATGCCGCTCGGCCTATCTTTTCCACCATCAACCTTTGCCAGTATTTCTTCTCCAAGATAAATGGTGTATGTACACCAGTTTATTTCTACATTATGTTTTCCTTATGAAAGTAGTGATCTAATGCAGTCTCAAAAACTCCATTTTCTCTTATAATAACACCTCTGAAGGGGAAGCATGGCAAGACATATTTATAGCAGGAGCGAGAATGCCTGCGACCACTCCTCCACTGCCATCTCCACTGCCATCACCACTAGCCACATATGTAATGACATATTTTATTCATTCTAGTGTGTTTCTATATTTATTGTTTATTAGGTCATATCAGATGAATTGTGATAGATAAATAAGATGTAGAGTTGATATTAGCATCATATTAAAGTATTTTTGTCGTGCCTCCTGAAAGCAGGAATTCTGCCGGAATGGATTAATGGCATTTCAATTAATTTAAAAGAGGAAAATTGACTCAGCATCCGAACAAATCAGAATACAAACATGGTCATGGAACAGATTAAATTCCTAAGCCGAGGTTCCACTGTAATTTTTATTTTTTTGTTTTATTAACACATCGGCAGTTTCCCACCAAGGCAGAGCGGCCAAAAAAAGAAAAACTTTCACCATCATTCACTCCATCACTGTCTTACCATAGGTGTGCTTACACTACAGTTATAAAACTGCAACATTAGCATACCTCCTTCAGAGTGCAGGCACTGTACTTCCCATCTCCAAGACTCAAGTCCTGCCTGCCAGTTTCCCTGAATCCCTTCATAAATATTACCCTGCTCACACTCCAACACTATGTCAAGTCCTAAAAACTATTTGTCTCCATTCGCTCCTATCTAACATGCTCATGCATGCATGCTGGAAGTTCAAGCCCCTCGCACATAAAACCTCCTTTACCCCCTCCCTCCAACATTTCCTAGGCTGACCCCTACCCCGCCTTCCCTCCACTACAGATTTATACTATCAAAGTCATTCCAACCTCTCTGCATGTCCGAAATACAGCAACAACCCCTCCTCAGCCCTCTGGATAATAGTTTGGTAATCCCGTACCTCCTCCTAATTTACAAACTACGAATTCTCTGCATTATATTCACACCACACATTGCCCTCAGACATTTCCACTGCCTCCAGCTTTCTCCTTGCTGCAACACTCACCACCCATCCTTCACACTCACATAAGAGCGTTGGTATAACTATACAGTGTACTTTCATGCATTCCCCTCTTTGCTTCCATGGACAAAGTTCTTTCTTGAAATGGCCAAGAAAACACTTCTGTGGTTTGATTGTAAGGCCATGAGCTCTTAGTCCTTTTAAAACAAGCGACATTGTAGTAAGATGATCTTCCTAGATATGAGTCATGATGTAAATATTATCGAAATACATTGAAACATTCTTGAGGTCAGAAAGAACTGTCTCCACAGACTCTTCAGTGCACCAATCACCTTTCTCCCCTTGTCAATTATGATTCACCTTATCTTTCACAGACCCATCTGCTGACATGTCCACTCCTAAATATCTGAACGCATTCATCTCCACTATACTCTCCCCCACCAATCCGATATCGAAACTTTCTTTACCTAATTTTTTTTTTTTTATTATCCTCATCACCTTACTCTTCCCTATATTCAATTTTCTTCTTTTACATACTCTACCAAACTCATCCACCAACCTCTGCAACATCTATTCAGAATCTCCCAAAAGCAGTGTCATCAGCAAAGAGCAACTGTGACAACTCCCACTTTGTGTTAGATAATCTTTTAACCCAACACCTCTTGCAAACACCCAAGCATTCACTTCTCTTACAACCCCATCTATAAATATATTGAACAACTATGGTGACATCACATAGCCTTGTCTAAGGCCTACATTTTATTATTATTTTTTTTATTAACACATCGGCTGATTCCCATAAAGGCAGGGTGGCCCAAAAACGAAAAAATTTCATCATTCACTCCATCACTGTCTTGCCAGAGGGGTGCTTTACACTACAGTTATAAAACTGCAACATTAACACCTCTCCTTCAGAGTGTAGACAATGTACTTCCTGTCTCCAAGACTCAAGTCCATCCTGCCGGTTTCCCTGAATCCCTTCATAAATGATACTTTGCTCACACTTCAACAGCACATCAAGTATTAAAAACCATTTGTTTCCATTCACTCCTATCAAATACACTCATGCACGCTTGTTGGAAGTCCAAGCCCCTCGCACACAAAACGTTCTTTACCCCCTCCCTCCAACCCTTTCTAGGCCGACCCTTACCCAGCCTTCCCTCCACTACAGGTTTATACACTCTCAAAGTCATTCTGTTTTGTTCCTTTCTCTCTACATATCCGAACCACCTCAACAACCCCTCCTTTGGTAATCCCACACCTTCTAATTTCCAAACTACAAATTCTCTGCATTATATTCACACCACACATTGCCCTCAGACATGACATCTCCATTGCCTCCAGCCTTCTCTTCATTGCAACATTCATCACCCATGCTTCACACCCATACAAGAGTGTTGGTACAACTATACTCTCATATATTCCCCTCTTTGCTTCCACAGAAAAAGTTCTTTGTCTCCACAGACTCTTAAGTGCACCACTCACCCTTTTCCCTTCATCAATTCTATGATTCACCTCATCCTTCACAGACTCATCTGCTGACATGTTCACTCCTAAATATCTGAATACATTCACCTCCTCCATAGTCTCTCCCTCCAATTTGATATCCAATCCTCTGCCACCTAATCGTTTTATCCTCAACCTTACGTTTTCCTATATTTACTTTTAATTTTCTTCTCTTACATATCCTACCAAATTCATCCACCAACCTCTGCAATTTCTCTTCAGAATCTCCCAAAAAGCACAGTGTCATCAGCAAAGAGCAACTGTGACAACTCCCACTTTGTGTTTGATTCTTTATCTTTTAACTCTACACCTCTTGCCAAGACCCTCGCATTCACATATCTTACAACCCCCATCTATAAATATACTGAACAACCACGGTGACATCACACATCCTTGTCCATGGCCTACTTTTACTGGGAAATAATCTCCCTCTCTCCTACATACTCTAACCTGAGCCTCACTATCCTCGTAAAAATTCTTCACTGCTTTTAGTAACCTACCTCCTATACCATACACCTGCAACATCTGCCACATTGCCCCCCTATCCACCCTGTCATATGACTTTTCCAAATCCATAAATGCCACAAAAACCTCTTTACCCTTATCTAAATACTGTTCACCTATACAGTGGACCCCCGCATAACGATCACCTCCGAATGCGACCAATTATGTACGTGTATTTATGTAAGTGCATTTGTACGTGTATGTTTGGGGGTCTGAAATGGACTAATCTACTTCACAATATTCCTTATGGGAACAAATTCGGTCAGTACTGGCACCTGAACATACTTCTGGAGTGAAAAAATATCGTTAACCGGGGGTCCACTGTATGTTTCACTACCAACACTTGGTCTACACACCCCCTACCTTTCCTAAACCCTCCTTGTTCATCTGCTATCCTACTCTCCATCTTACTCTTAATTCTTTCGATAATAACTACCATACACTTTACCAGGTATACTCAACAGATTTATTTCCCTATAATTTTTGCACTCTTATCCCCTTTGCCTTTATACAAAAAACTATGCATGCTCTCTGTCAATCCCTAGGTACCTTACCCTCTTCCATACATTTATTAAATGATAGCACCAACCACTCCAAAACTATATCCCCACCTGCTTTTAACATTTCTATCTTTATCCCATCAATCCCAGCTGCCTTACCCCCCTTTCATTCTACCCAATGCCTCACAAACTTCCCCCACACTCACAACTGACTCTTCCTCACTCGTACAAGATGTTATTCCTCCTTGCCCTATACACGAAATCACAGCTTCCCTATCTTCATCAACATTTAACAATTCCTCAAAATATTCCCTCCATCTTCCCGATACCTCTAACTCTCCATTTAATAACTCTACTCTCCTATTTTTAACTGTCAAATCCATTTGTTCCCTAGGTTTCCTCAACTTATTAATCTCACTCCAAAACTTTTTCTTATTTTCAACAAAATTTGCTGATAACATCTCACCCACTCTCTCATTTGCTCTCTTTTTACATTGTTTCACCACTCTTAACCTCTCTTTTTCTCCATATACTCTTCCCTCCTTGCATCACTTCTACTTTGTAAAATCTCTCATATGCTAACTTTTTCTCCTTTACCACTCTTTACATCATCATACCACCAATCGCTCTTCTTCCCTCCCGCACCTACTTTCCTGTAACCACAAACTTTTGCTGAACACTAACACTGCATTCTTAAACCTACCCCATACATCTTCGACCCCATTGCCTATACTCTCACTAGCCCATCTATCCTCCAATAGTTATTTATATCTTACCCTAACTGCCTCCTCTTTCAGTTTATACACCTTCACCTCTTTCTTTCTTGCTGCTTCTACTTTTCTTGTATCCCATCTACCTTTTACCCTCACTGTAGCAAGAACTAGAAAGTGATCTGATATATCTGTGGCCCATCTATAAACATGTACATCCTGAAGTCTACTCAACAGTCCTTTATCTACCAATACACAGTCCAACAAACTACTGTCATTATGCCCTACATCATATCTTGTATACTTATTTATCCTCTTTTTTTATAAAATACATATTACCCATACTAAACCCCTTTCTATACACAGTTCAATCAAAGGGCTCCCATTATTATTTATACCTGGCACCCTAAACTTGCCTACCACACCTATCTAAATGTTTCTCCTACTTTAGCATTTAGGTCCCCTACCACAATCACTCTCACTTGATTCAAAGGTTCCTATACATTTGCTTAACATCTCCCAAAATCTCTCTCTATCCTCTACACTCCTCTCTTCTCCAAGTGCATACATGCTTATTATGACCCACTTTTCACATCCGACCCTTATTTTAATCCACATAATGCTTGAATTTACACATTTACATTCCTTCTCCTTCCATAACTGGTCCTTCAACATTATTGCTACCCCTTCCTTAGCTCTAACTCTCTCAGATACTCCTGACTTAATCGCATTTATTTCCCCCCACTGAAACTCGCCTACTCCCTTCAGCTTTGTTTTGCTTAGGGCCAAGACATCCAACTTCTTTTCATTCATAACAACAGCAATCATCTCTTTCTTATCTCACTACATCCATGCACATTCAAGCACCCCAGTTTTATAAAGTTTTTCTTCTCATTTTTTAGTAAATGTGTACAGGAGAAGAGGTTACTAGCTCATTGCTCCCGGCATTCCAGTCGCCTCATACGACACGCATGGCTTACGGGGGAAAGATTCTTTTCCACTTCCCCATGGACAACAGAGAGAAAAGAAAACAAGAACAAGAGTTATTAAGAAAAAGAAGAAAAACCCTAAATATATATTTATGCATGTGCATGCCTGTGTAGTGTGACCTAAGTGTAAGTAGAAGTAGCAAGATATACCTGTTATCCAGCGTGTTTATAAGACAAAAAAAAAAAGACACCAGCAATCCTACCATCATGCAAAACAGTTACAGGTTTCTGTTTCACAGTCACTTGGCTGGACGGTAGTACCTCCCTGGGTGGTTGCTGTCTACCAGCCTACATTTATTTATTTATTTAATGTCTTTGCAAACAGTATATTGAGATTGTGTATATACAATAGTGGGTTACAATACAAAGATAGCCTCTATTATGCCTTGGCATTATGCCAACTTAACATTATTGGCTTACATTCTACTTAATACTAAAGAGTAGTATATCATAGTTGTACAGTAGGGAAGTAATTACTTCATAGCTGTACAGTAGAATATTAATTATAAATGAATCCAAATTTGTATAATACAAAGATATAGGTATTTATATTCTAAATTGCTTTTGTGAAAAACAATGATTCGATTATATTCATGTCAACAATGGATAAAAGGTTCAATGTGATTGTTTCAGTTATGATGTGGGAGTACATAGGTGAGTAAATGTATACCGAGTATTTAGCATTTAGTCTAGGGTGATTAAGTGGCTTTTGAGAAGAGTCTTAAATTGATTTTCAAACTGGGATACTTTAATATCTTCTGTTAATGAATTCCATATTTTTGGGCCCTTTATGTGCATAGAGTTTTTACATAGTGTGATATGGACACGAGGTATATCAAAAAGAGATCTGTGTCTTGTGTTGTGGTCATGTGTCCTGTTTAGGTTGGTGAGGAAAAGTTTGAGTGGAGGGTTTATATTTGCATGTAAGTTTCTGTGTATGTAGTAGGCACATGAATAAGTATGGATGTTCTTAATGGTAAGCAGATTCAGACTTTTGAAAATTGGTGGAGTATGCCGGCAGGAGTGGGAATTTGTTATCATTATTATTGCTGCCTTTTGCTGGGTTATTAGGTGTTTTAGGTGATTGGATGTTGTTGATCACCATGCACAAATTCCATACGTAAGATAGGGGTATATGAGTGAATGGTACAGTGCCAGGAGAGCTGATTGTGGAACGTAGTACAGTGGATCCCCGGTTCCCGATGTTACCGGTATCCGATAAATTCGGTTGCCGATGCATTTGATCGAAAAAATTTTGCCTTGCTTCCTGATACAAAACCCGGTATGCGATACGATTCGTACGAGATGTGTCCAATTGTGGCCTGAACTCCCCCGTGTGTACCAGTGTTTACAAGCCAGCCAGTGTGCGCGCATCAAAGGATACATTTGGTACATTCCATATTATCCCTATTATCACTGTTTTTCATGCTTGTTTCTGCAAAATAAGTCACCATGGACCCCAAGAAAGCTTCTAGTGCCAACCCTTCCAGACCAAGGGTGCTACTGACTATTGAAATGAAGAAAGAGGTAATTGCAAAGTACGAAAGCAGCATTGGGGAAGTCCTTGGGGTTGGAGGTTAGTGGGGAGGATGTAGAAGAGTTGGTGGAGGAGGACAATGACGAACTAACCACTGATGAACTGCTAGATCATCTTCAACAGCAAGAGGCCAGACCTGAGGAAACTGCTTCGGAGGAGGGGATAGAGAAAGTGAAGCAGTTGCCTACTTCAAAGATTAGGGAAATGTGTGCAAAGTGGCTTGAAGTGAAAAGCTTTTTTGATGAAAATCACCCTCAGACAGCTACTACAAGCCGTGTTGGCAACCTATACAATGACACTGTTGTGAACCACTTTAGGAAAGTCAAAGGAACGGGAGGTACAGGTCTCTATGGACAGATATGTTGTGCGACAGAAGTCCAGTGACTCAAGCTGGTCCTAGTGGCATTAAAAGAAGAAGGGAAGTAACCCCAGAAAAAGACTTGATACCTCCAGTGCTACTGGAGGAGGATTCCCCTTCTATGCAATAGGTTCAACACACTCCTCCTCCCATCCCATCAATCATCACCAGATTTTCATTAAAGGTAAGTGTCAATTATATTCTATTGTTATTAATCCATTGTTATTGTTGTTATTGTAATTATTCTATTGCATTAAACTTAATATTTCATGTGGTAAAAGTTTTTTTTTCATACTTTTGGGTGTCTTGCACGGATTAATTTGATTTCCATTATTTCTTATGGGGAAAATTTATTCGCTTTCCGATATTTTTGGTTTACGATGAGCTCTCAGGAACGGATTAATATCGGGAACCGGGGCTCCACTGTACCTTATCTTTGATAGTATGCCTACAGTCTTGGAGATTTTCTTGGTGATTTGCTGTATGTGTGTCCGGAACTTAAGGCTACTGTCAAGGTGGATACCTAGGAATTTTCCCTCTGTGAGTCTTGTGACTGAAATAATCTCCATCTCTCCTACATACTCTAACCTAAGCCTCACTATCCTCATAAAAACTCTTCACTACTTTCAATAACCTACCTCCTATTCCATACATCTGCAACATCTGCCACATTGTTGCCCTATCCACCCTGTCATACACCTTTTCCAAATCCATAAATGCCACAAAAACCTCTTTACCCTTCTCTAAATACTTTTGCCTATATGTTTCACTGTAAACACTTGGTCTATACACCCCATACCCTTCCTAAAGCCTCCTTTTCCATCTGCTAACCTACTCTCCGTCTTACTCTTAATTCTTTCAATAATAACCCTACCATACACTTCACCCAGTATACTCAACAGACTTATTCCCCTATAATTTCTACACTATTTTATCCCTTTTGCCTTTATACAAAGGAACTATGCATGCTCTCTGCCAATCCTTAGGTATCTTACCCTCTTCCATACATTCATTACAAAAAAGCACCAACCACTCCAAAACTATATCCCCACCTGCTTTCAACATTTCTGTCTTTATCCCATTAATCCCAGCTGCCATACCCCCTTTCATTTCACCCACAGCCTCATGAACTTCCCACACTCACAACTGGCTCTTCCTCACTCCTACAAGATGTTATTCCTCCTTGCCCTATACACAAAATCACAGCTTCCCTATCTTCAACATTTAACAGTTCCTCAAAATATTCCCTCCATCTTCCAAATACCTCTAACTCTCCATTTAACAACTCTCCTCTCCTAATTTTAACTATCAATTCCATTTGTTCCCTAGGCTTCCTCAACTTATTAATCTCACTCCAAAATTTTTTCTTATTTCAAAAAAAATTGTTGATAACATCTCACCCACTCTCTCATTTGCTCACTTTTTACATTGCTTCACCACTCTTAACCTCTCTTTCTCTCCATATACTCCCCCCTCCTTGCATCATTTCTACTTTGTAAAAACCTCTCATATGCTAACTTTCTCTCTCTTACTTCACTCTTTACATCATTCCACTAATTGCTCTACTTCCCTCCCGCACCCATTTTCCTGTAACCACAAACTTCTGCTGAACATTAACACTACATTCTTAAACCTACCCCATACATCTTCAACCTCACTGTCTATACTCTCACTAGCCCATCTAGCCTCCAATAGTTGTTTATATCTTACCCTAACTGCCTCCTCCTTTAGTTTATAAACCTTCAGCTCTCTCTTACTTGCTGCTTCCATTTTCCTTGTATCCCATCTACCTTTTACTCTCACTGTAGCTACAACTAAAAAGTGATCTGATATATCTGTGGCCCCTCTATAAACATGTACATCTTGAAGTCTATATAATATACTATATAATTAAAAAATAGACGTTTCATGACTGATGCAGTTAAAGATATTAAAACAAATTTAGTGATAGCAAATGGTGACTTCTGATGGTAATTTGAAACCATAAAAAACACTGATTAAACCATCCTAAACTGTTCCTAGTAATTTATGAAATATGCAGACACTACCTCTATACGATACAGGTTTTCTATATCACATGGAGGTCAGTTATCACCAGAGCTGTTTTCCATGGTGCATAATATGCAAGATGCACTAAGTGTCTAGGTTCTATGCAATTATTAACCCTTTGAGGGTTTTCGTCGTACTAGTACGTCTTACGCGTAGGGGTTTTTGACGTACTAGTACTCATAAATTCTAGCGGCCTCAAATCTAGTGGGAGAAAGCTGGTAGGCCTTTATATGAAAGAATGGGTCTATGTGGTCAGTGTGCACAGTCTAAAAAAAATCCTGCAGCAAACAGTGCATAATGAGAAAAAAAAAACTTTGACCATTTTTTTTAATAAATCAGCGACTTTGCAGTGTATTTTCGTATGGTATTTATTGTTGTATTCTAGTTTTCTTGGTCTCATTTTATAGAATGGAAGACATATTACTGAAATTGACATGATTTTGACTGGTTTTACAATGAAAGGTGCCTTGAAATTGAGCTCAAAGTAGCAGAAATGTTCGATCTTTACCAAACTTCAAAAGTAAACAAATCGTGCCAAGCGTGCAATACACGTCAACTGGTGAGTCTAATATTCTTTCACAAGTGCACCAATAATATTTATACCATTTTTTACACTAATGCAGTAGTCTGCATAACAGTAAATCTTATATTTTTTGTGAGAATAAAAATTCAAAGTGGAAAGCAAACGAATATAAGAGGGGCCTTGAGACGTGACTAATGACTAGAGGAAATGTCATTTTAGTGCCAGGAATGTCTTTCTTGTTTATTCTGGACCCTATTCCGAAATTGGCATCTTTTGAAATTTGTGTGAAATTGGCAAAATTGCTAAATTCTGACCACTGTACTGGATAGTTGAATTTATAAATGGGTGGTTTCTTGCACCCATTCGATAGAAAAAATGGAGTTCTAGCGAAATATTCATGTTTTTTGTCGACTAGTACAGTGAAATTGGCCGAAAATGGGGCTCAAAGTGGGCAAAATCGCCGATCCGTAAACATCGCCGAGACCGCTAACTTTGCGAGAGCATAATTCCGTAAGTTTTCAATCAAATTTCAAACTTTTGGTGTCGTTATGATCGGGAAAAGATTCTCTATCTTTTCATAAGAGAAAATAATTTTTTTTTTTTTTTAAATTTGGCCGACCCTGAGAACGAGTTTCGGAGAGGGCCTGTCGACCCTCAAAGGGTTAATACAAGCCTTATGTAATGTAAACAAATTTAAAATTCATGATGTTGAAGTAAACTATGACATGAACTTAACCCTTTGACTGTCGCAAGCCCCTTTCTGAAACTGTCATTCTATGTCGAAAAATTTTCTGAAAAAAAAAAAAAAAATTTTCTTATGAAATGATAGAATCTTTTCCCGATGGTAGTGATACCAAAAGTACGAAATTTGGTCGAAAGCTCATGGAATTACGCTCCCGCGAAGTTAGCGGTCTCGGCGACATATACCCATCGGTGATTTTACTGACTGAGCCCTATTTTTGGCCAATTCTGTTGTTCTACTTGACCAAACTCACAGCTATTTCTTAAGAACTCCATTTTTTTCTATCAAGTGAGTACAAGAAACCGCCCATTTACCGATTTGAACTACCCAATAAAGTTGTCAGAATTTGGCGATTTGGCCAATTTCACGCAAATTAAAAAAGATTCCAACTTCAAAATAGAGTTCAGAATAAACAACGTAGACATTCTTGGCACTAAAATAACATATCCTCTGTTCATTAGTCACGTCTCTAGACCCCTCTTATATTACTATTGCTTTCTATTTTTATTTTTTATTCATAAAAAAAATAGAAGATTTACTGTTATGCAGACTACTGCATTATCGTAAAAATGATATAAATAATATCAGTGCACTAGTGAAAGAATATTAGACTCCCCAGCCGACGTGTATTGGACGTGCTGTGTGATTTGCTTACTCTTGAACATTGGTAAAAATCGAACATTTCCGCTACTTGGAGCTCAATTTCAAGGTAGTTTTCATTGTGAAACTAATCAAAATCATCTCTATTTCTGTAACACGAGTTCCATTTTATCATGCGAGACCATGAAAACGAGAATACAGCTATAAATACTATACGAAAATACACCTCAAAGTCAGCGTCTTAATCCAAAAAAATAGTCGGAGTTTTTTTTTCTCATTATGCACTGCGTGCTGCAGGATTTTTTTATATGGTGCACACTGACCACACAGACCCATTCTCTCACATGTGGGCCTACCAGCTTTCTCCTGCTTGATTTGAAGCCGCTAGAATTATTGAGTATGTATATGTCCGAAACACAGCCAAAGGGTTAAAGAAATGGGGGAAGGGGAGGGGGTTAAAGGTGAGACGTACAGAAGCAGTGAAATGGGAGAGGAAGCCTGAGATTATATATACAGTATGCAATTAATGCCATAGAGCGAGTTAAGAGAAACATCAGTAATCCTCTGCAAAGGATGAATGATGGTAAGATCAAAGACTAAATTCCATGCAAACAGGACTGTTAGCAGACTAGCCATAATGACCTTTCAGGAGGAGAGTACCAAAGAAAATGAAGCAATGGAAAATTCACCTATATGGTATTCACTCGATATAATGTTATCTCATTTAGTTCCTTAACCCTTAAACTGCTGAAGGGTCTAAAATAAATGTGCCCTCAGTACCAACAATTTTGAAAAAATTACAAATATATTTTACCTTACCAAAAATTTCTCATTGATTTCCTGACTAATAAAACAAGAACAAGTCAACTCTGGTTATTAAGTATTGAGATAAGAAAGTTTGAAAATGACAGTGGTAAGTGATTTATGGCAACATGAATATTGCCACATGATGAAAGTTATGTTTTAACACTTTCTGCATTTATTTTTTCTATTTTTTTCCTAATTACTTTTTATGGCTCATGTTTTATTCCTATAACTTTTTTTTTTTTAACAAGTGGGCTGTCTCCCACCGAGGCAGGGTGACCCAAAAAGAAAATACTTTCATCATTCAACACTTTAACCTCACTCACACATAATCACTGCTTTTGCAGAGGTGCTTAGAACAACAGTTTAGAAGCATATACGTATAAAGATACACAACATATCCCTCCAAACTGCTAATATCCCAAACCCCTCCTTTAGAGTGCAGGCATTGTACTTCCCATTTCCAGGATTCAAGTCCGGCTATACAAAAATAACCGGTTTCCCTGAATCTCTTCACTAAATATTGCCCTGCTCACACTCCAACAGATCGTCAGGTCCCAAATACCATTTGTCTCCATTCACTCCTATCGAACACGCTCATGAATGCCTGCTGGAAGTCCAAGCCCCCCCCCCACAAAACCTCCCTTACCCCTTCCTTCCAACCTTTTCGAGGACGACCCCTACCCCACCTTCCTTCCCCTACAGATTTATACACTCTCCATGTCATTCTACTTTGATCCATTCTCTCTAAATGACCAAACCACCTCAACAACCCCTCTTCAGCCCTCTGACTAATACTTTTCTTAACTCCACACCTCCTAATTTCCACTCCAAATTTTCTGCATAATATTTACACCACACACTGCCCTTAGACAGGACATCTCCATTGCTTCCAACTGCCTCCTCGCTGCTGCATTCACAACCCAAGCTTCACACCCATATAAGAGTGTTGGTACTACTATACTTTCATACATTCCCTTCTTTGCCTCCATAGATAACGTTTTTTGTCTATACATATACCTCAATGCACCACTCACCTTTTTTCCCCTCATCAATTCTATGATTAACCTCATCCTTCGTAAATCCATCCGCCGACACGTCAACTCCCAAGTACAGGTGTCCCTCAACATTCGCGAGGGTTAGGGGATCAAGAGCCTCGCGAATGTTGAAAAACCGTGAATGTTTGGTGCCCCAATATATTGTAGGGAAATATAATACAATACTGCTTAACTTGTTGAGCCATGAACAATCATAAAATACATGAAAACGTCGTAAGTTGTACTAAATATATACATGTTATGCTTTAATAACATGTATGTTATTAAATACCACAGACTCCACCACTGCCTCCACCACTTCCTCAACCAATGCGAGTCCCTACTACCCTCCCTCCGACCCCCGCAACTGGCAGCCAACCCTCCCACCACTCAGTGTGGTGAGTGTTTTGTTTGTTCATTATTTGCTATTAAACTACAGTATAAATAATGTAAACACATTCATGACTGCATATTGGAATGGCTATTTGAACAGGTATTGGACAGTGACATCATGTGTTTACTCTTGAACACAGCAAAGAATCAAACATTTCTGCTACTGCTAATAATAACAATAATAATAATAATAATAATAATAATAATAATAATAATAATAATAATAATACGATATAATTGAAGAAGGAAATTGTACAAAAATACGAGGGAGTGGTTGACACATCGTCAGTGTGGCTTTGTTTATGCTGGAGTGGACATTAGTCTCCGTGCTCTTCCAAACATTTCACAATAATTCAGCGGTTGAGGCAGTGGTAGAGGCAGTGATAGAGGCAGTGATAGAGGCAGTGGGTGAGGCAGTGGTATTTACTAACATATACATATGTTATAAATAATAATAGTACATGTTAATATTAATAACATTTATAATAATAATAATAAATGTTATTCATAATGTACTATTATTATTTATAACATATATGTTAGTGAATATCACTGCCTCTATCGCTGCCTCTACCACTGCCTCTATCACTGCCTCTACCACTGCCTCTACCACTGCCTCTACCACTGCCTCTACCACTGCCTCTTCCACTGCCTCTACCACTGCCTCTACCACTGCCTCTATCATTGCCTCTACCACTGCCTCTATCACTGCCTCTACCACTGCCTCTACCACTGCCTCTATCACTGCCTCTATCGCTGCCTCTACCACTGCCTCTATCACTGCCTCTACCACTGCCTCTATCACCTCTACCACTCCAGTCACACTCAATCTACAAGCACCAAACAATGAATTATTGTGAAATGTTTGGAAGAGCACGGAGACTAATGTTCACTCCAGCATAAACAAAGCCACACTGACGATGTGTCAACCACTCCCTCGTATTTTTGTACAATTTCTTTCTTCAATTATATCGTATTATTATTATTATTATTATTATTATTATTATTATTATTATTATTACTATTGTTATTATTAGCAGTAGCAGAAATGTTTGATTCTTTGCTGTGTTCAAGAGTAAACACATGATGTCACCATCCAATACCTGTCCAAATAGCCATTCCAATATGCAGTCATGAATGTGTTTACATTATTTATACTGTAGTTTAATAGCAAATAATGAACAAACAAAACACTCACCGCACTGAGTGGTGGGAGGGCTGGCTGCCAGTTGTGGGGGTCGGAGGGAGGGCAGTAGGGACTTGCAGGTGGCGGGAAACTTGAATATGATTTGGCGGCTGGGAATTTGGTGGCTGGGAATTTGGCGGTTGGGAATTCGCGAATGTGTGAAGCCCGCGAAAGCTGAAAACGTGAATGTTAAGGGAGACCTGTATCTGAAAACATTCACTTCTTCCACACTCCTCCCCAATTTGATATCCAATTTTTCTTTATCTAAATCATTTGATACCCTCATCATCTTACACTTTTCTATGTTCACTTTCAACTTTCTACCTTTACACACATTCCCAAACTCATCCACTAACCTTTGCAATTTTTCTTTAGAATCTCCCATAAGCACAGTATCATCAGTAAAAAGCAACTGTGTCAATTTCCATTTTGTATTTGATTCCCCATAATTTAATCCCACACCTCTGCCGAACACCCTAGCATTTACTTCTTTTACAACTCCATCTATGAATATATTAAACAACCATGGTGACATTACACATCCCTGTCTAAGACCTACTTTTACTGGAAAGTAGTCTCCCTCTCTTCTACACACCCTAACCTGAGCCTCACTATCCTCATAAAAACTCTTTACCGCCTTTAGTAACTTACCACCTATTCCATATGCTTGCAACATCTGCCACATTGCTCCCCTATCCACTGTCATATGCCTTTTCTAAATCCACAAATGCAATGAAAACTTCCCTACCTTTATCTAAATACTGTTCACATATATACTTCAATGTAAACACTTGATCTACACATCCCCTACTTTCTAAAACCTCCTTGCTCATCCGCAATCCTACATTCTGTCTTACCTCTAATTCTTTCAATTATAACCCTACTGTACACTTTTCCTGGTATACTAAGTAAACTTATTCCTATATAATTTTTACAATCTCTTTTGTCCCCCTTCCCTTTATAATAAAGGTACTATACATGCTCTCTGCCAATCACTAGGTATCTTCCCCTCTTTCATACATTTATTAAACAAAAATACCAACCACTCCAACACTATCCCCCCCCCCTCCGCTTTTAACATTTCTGTCATGATCCCGTCAATTCCTGCTGCTTTACCCCTTTTCATTCTACATAATGCCTCGTGCACCTCCCCCACACTCACATCCTGCTCCTCTTCACTCCTAAAAGATGGTATACCTCCCTGGCCAGTGCATGAAATTACCGCTTCCCTTTCTTCGTTGACATTTAACCCTTTCAGGGTCCGTCCCGTAGATCTACGGCTTTACGTTCAGGGTCCAAACCGTAGATCTACGTCATGAGCTCAGCTCACTCTGATAAACTGAGTGGTACATCTGGGCCTAGATATGAGAGAATACATCTATGTGGTATGTGTGCACCATATAAAACAGATCCTGCAACACACTGTGTATAATGAGAGAAAAAAAAATTAAATCATGATTTTTCGATTAAAACAGCGACTTTGCAGTGTTTTTTCGTATGTTTTTTTATAGTTGTATTTGCGATTTCTTGGTCTCATTTGATAGAATGGAAGACATATTACAGAAATAGAGATAATATTGATTGGTTTTAGCACTGGAAATGGCTTGAAACTGAGCTCAAAGTAGCAGAAATGTTAAATTTTTGTCGATATTCAAGAGTAAACAAACGACCTCACACGTCTAATACACGCCAGCTGGTGGGTCTAATATGCATTCACAAATATGGTGATATTTATACAATTATTACAGTATTGCATAACAGTAAATCTTCTATTTTTTGGTGTGAATATTATTATTATAATCAAAAAGAAGCGCTAAGCCACAGGGCTATACAGCTTGGTGTGAATAAAAATTCATTATGTGAATAAAAAAACAAAATGAAATTTATTTGTAAAGCCTCAAAACGTAACTAATGAACAGAGGAAATGTTAGTTTAGTTCCAGGAATACCTACATTGTTTATTCTGGACCCTATTTTGAAATTGGAATATTTTGAACTTTGTGTTAAATTGGCCAAATTAACAATTTCCGATCACTTTAATTTGTAGTTGAAACAGTTGACTTGGCGATTTCTTGTGCTCAATCGATAGAATAGAAGTAATACTAGTGAAATAGCTAAGAATTTGGTTGACTGGAATAATGTAATTGGCCTAAAATGGGAGTCAAAGTCGGCAAAATCGCCGATTCGTAAATATCGCTGACACATCAAAATTCGCGAGAGCATAATTTCGTCAATTTTCCATCAAATTTCGTACTTTTTGTTTTATTAAATTCACAAAAAGATTCTCTGCCATTTCATAAGAAAAAATAACAAATTTTTTTTTTTTAAATTCTTGGACACTGGGGCACCACTTCAGATTTGGGCCTTGGACCCTGAAGGGGTTAAAAGTTCCTCAAAATATTCTCGCCATCTACCCAAAACCTTCTCCCCATCTACTAACTCCTATACTCTGTTTTAAACTGACAAATCCATTCGTTCTCTAGGCTCTAAACTTGTTTAACTCGCTCCAAATTTTTTTCTTATTTTCATTAAAATTTCTTGACAGTGCCTCTCCCACTATCATCTGCTCTCCTTTTGCACTCTCTCACCACTCTCTTCACCTTTCTCTTACTCTCCATATACTCTACTCTTCTTGTAACACTTCTGCTTTATAAAAACCTCTCATAAGCTAACTTTCTTTTTTATCACACCCTTTACTTCATCATTCCACCAATCACTCCTCTTTCCTCCAGCACCCACCCTCCTATAACCACAAACTTCTGCCCCATGTTCTAATACTGCATTTTTAAAACTATTCCAACCCTCTTCATGCCCCCACTACTCATACTTACACCAGCCCACCTTTCTGCCAATAGTTGCTTATATCTCACCCGAACTTCCTCCTCCCTTAGTTTATACACTTTCACCTCCCTCTTGCTTGTTGCCATATTCCTCTTTTCCCATCTACCTCTTACTCTAACTGTAGCTACAACTAAATAATGATCCGATATATCAGTTGCCCCTCTATAAACGTGTACATTCTGGAGCCTACCCATCAACCTTTTATCCACCAATACATAATCTAACAAACTACTTTCATTACGTGCTATATCATACCTTGTACAGTGGACCCCCGCATACCGATTTTAATCCGTGCAAGAGGGGTCATTGTTATGCGAAATAATCGGTATGTGAATGAATTTTCCCCATAAGAAATAATGGAAATCAAATTAATCCGTGCAAGAGACCCAAAAGTATGAAAAAAAAAAATTTTTTTACCACATGAAATGTTAATCTTAATACACACAAACTGAAAAAGGCATGCACACTTACATGACACTTACTTTTATTGAAGATCTGGTGATGATTGATGGGATGGGAGGAGGGGAGAGAGAGTGTAAGTGTTTAGAAGGAGAATCCCCTTCCATTAAGACTTGAGGTGTCGAGTCCTTTTCTGGGGTTACTTCCCTTCTTCTTTTAATGCCACTAGGACCAGCTTCAGAGTCACTGGACTTCTTTCGCACAACATATCTGTCCATAGTGGCCTGTACCTCTCGTTCCTTTATGACTTCCCTAAAGTGTTTCACAACATTGTCAGTGTAATAATCACCAGCACGGCTTGCAATAGCTGTGTGAGGGTGATACTCATCCATAAAGGTTTGCACTTTCAGCCACATTGCACAGATTTCCTTAATCTTTGTAGTAGGCAACTTCTTCAATTTCTCTCTCCCCTCCTCTGAACCAGTTTTCTCAGGTCTGGCCTCTTGCTCTTGAAGTTGATCTATCAGCTCATCAGTGGTTAGTTCTTCATTGTCCTCCTCCACCAACTCTTCCACATCCTCCCCACTAACCTCCAACCCCAAGGACTTTCCCAATGCCACAATGGATTCCTCAACTGGCATAATCCTCTCAGGGTTAGCCTCAAACCCTTCAAAATCCCTTTTGTCTACACATTCTGGCCACAGTTTCTTCCAAGCAGAGTTCAAGGTCTTCTTAGTCACTCCCTCCCAAGCCTTACCTATAAGGTTTACACAATTGAGGATATTAAAGTGCTCTCTCCAAAACTCTCTTAGAGTCAATTAAGTTTCTGAGGTCACTACAAAGCACCTTTCAAACAGAGCTTTTGTGTACAGTTTCTTGAAGTTTGCAATAACCTGCTGGTCCATGGGCTGCAGGAGAGGAGTGGTATTAGGAGGCAAAAACTTCACCTTAATGAATTTCATGTCCCCATAAAGTCGCTCTGCCACGTCTGTAGGATGACCAGGGGCATTGTCTAACATCAGGAGGCACTTAAGTTCTAATTTCTTTTCAGTTAGGTAATCTTTCACATTGGGGGCAAATGCATGGTGTAACAAGTCATAGAAAAAGTCCCTAGTGACCCATGCCTTACTGTTTGCCCTCCACAGCACACACAAATTCTCCTTGAGGACATTCTTTTGCCTGAACGGTCTGGGAGTTTCAGAGTGATACACTAATAAAGGCTTAACTTTGCAATCACCAGTAGCATTGGAACACATCAACAAAGTAAGCCTGTCTTTCATAGGCTTATGTCCTGGGAGTGCCTTTTCCTCCTGAGTAATGTAGGTCCTGCTTGGCATTTTCTTCCAAAACAGGCCTGTTTCATCACAATTAAACACTTGTTCAGGTTTCAGTCCTTCAGTCTCTATGTACTTCTTGAATTCCTGCACATATTTTTCAGCCGCTTTGTGGTCCGAACTGGCAGCCTCACCATGCCTTATCACACTATGTATGCCACTACGCTTCTTAAATCTCTCAAACCAACCTTTGCTGGCCTTAAATTCACTCACATCAGCACTAGTTGCAGGCATTTTTTTAATTAAATCCTCATGCAACTTCCTAGCCTTTTTGCTTATGATCGCTTGAGAGACGCTATCTCCTGCTAGCTGTTTTTCATTTATCCACACCAATAAGAGTCTCTCAACATCTTCCATCACTTGCGATCTTTGTTTCGAAAACACAGTTAAACCTTTGGCAAGAACAGCTTCCTTGATTGCCTTTCTGGTGCCCACAATAGTAGCGATGGTTGATTGGGGTTTCTTGTACAACCTGACCAGGTTGGCAATACGCACTCCACTTTCATACTTATCAATGATCTCTTTCTTCATTTCTATTGGAATTCTCACCCTTATTGGTGTAGGGTTGGCACTAGAAGCTTTCTTGGGGCCCATGGTCACTTATTTTCCAGAAACAGCACCGAAAACACTGTAATAATACGAAATATTCCGATTGTATGCTTGGATGTTACCGCGGAGGCTGGCTGGTAAACAATGGCACGGGCGGCACATGTGAGGCTGGCTGAGGGCGCACATTGGACGCGTCTCGGACGAAAATCGGTGAGCGGGTTTTTAAGCGGTATGCGAGGCAAAATTTTTGCGATTAAAGCAAGCGGTATGCGGATTAATCGTTATGTGGTGCCATCGGTATGCGGGGGTCCACTGTATATTTATTTATCCTCTTCTTCATAAAATATGTATTACTTATTACCAAACCTCTTTCTACACATAGCTCAATTAAAGGCTCCATTTTTATTTACCCCTGGCACCCCAAATTTACCTACTACTCCCTCCACAACATTTTTACGCACTTTAGTATTGAAATCCGCAACCACCATTACTCTCACACTTGGTTCAAAACTCCCCACGCATTCACTCAACATTTCCCAAAATCTCTCTCTCTCCTCTACACTTCTCTCTTCTCCAGGTGCATATACACTTACTATAACCCACTTTTCATATCCAACCTTTATTTTACTCCACATAATCCTTGAATAAATACATTTATAGTCCCTCTTTTCCTACCATAACTTATCCTTCAACATTATTGCTACTCCTTTAGCTCTATTTGAAACCCCTGACCTAATGCCGTTTATTCCTCTCCACTGAAACTCTCCCACCCCCTTCAGCTTTGTTTCACTTAAAACCAGGACATCCAGCTTCCTCTCATTCATAACATCCACAATCATCTCTTTCTTATCATTTGCACAACATCCATGCACATTCAGGCTTCCCACTTTGACAATTTTCTTATTCTTTTTAGTAATTATTACAGGAAAAGGGTTTACTAGCCCATTATTCCCGGCATTTTAGTTGACTTTTACAACACGCATGGCTTACGGAGGAAAGATTCTTATTCCACTTCCCCATGGATATAAAAGGAAAAGTAATAAGACCAAGAACTATTAAGATAAAATTAAAGAAAACTCAGATGAGTGTGTATAAATAAACGTGTACATGTAAGTGTAGTGTGACCTAAGTGTAAGTAGAAGTAGCAAGATGTACCTGTAATCTTGCATATTTATGAGACAAACGACACCAGCAATCCTACCATCATGTAAAACAATTACAGGCTTTCGTTTCACACTCGCCTGGCAGGACAGTAGTACCCCCCTGGGTGGTTGCTGTCTACCAAATTACTACCTACGAACATATGCACATATCATATTTCACTTATATGTATTGTTCAATAACACTAAATGAATGTTAATGGCTGTACAGTTGAACCTCAGTACTCAAACAGCTCCGTACTCGAACAATTCAGTATTCGAATGCTTTGTTCGGTTTGTTTGCTCGGCACTACCAAACAAACACGACCTGCCAGAACTTTGCTGTAAAGTATTTTGTGTTTCTACACATTATGGTGATGTTTTTTATATTATTTGTATAAATAAGTTACCATGGGGCCTAAGAGGGTTAGTGATAACAGCCAACCAAAAAGAAAATTGGTTGGGAAAAATTCATTCTGTACTTGAACAGATCATCACTCGAACAGCCTTCTGGAACCAATTAAAGGTCAAGTGCCAAGGTTCCACTGTACTGGCCAATACAATGCCTTGCATGCAACAAATTTTTTTTATACTGTGCACACTTATGGTGCGGACCTGCTTTTGTTATGGTCCAGTCCTAAACAGGCCAACTGGGACCATTTTGTAGGCTCTAGAATTTTTATATAAATTTACGTCAACAGCATTTTCCCAATTGGCATAAAGTTACGTAACTGGAAGTTTCAGAGTTAATGAGAAATACTAAACACCATCTTTTAATTGTAATGAAGAGTATATAGCTACAAGTATGTGAATGTTACTGCATATGGAAAAATGTCAGTAACAATGAAATGTACATAAAATTTTGCCTACAGCTTGTCCATAATATTAAGATGGTAATTAAAATGGCCATGAGAGATGGGTGCTCCAGTGCAGGAATATACACCACAGTGTTAAGGACCATGATGCTGTCAAAACATTCTACATAATCTGCACTACAGAAAGGCAGGAAACAAATTATGGTATTGCTGGTAAGCAATAATTTATAAGACTTCAAAATTTTTAAGTTACCAACACGTATATGGACTTCAGTAAGGCTTTTGACAGGGTCCCACATCAGAGACTATTGAGGAAAATTAAAGCACAAGGAATAGGAGGAGAAATTTTTTCCTGGATAGAGGCATGGTTGACAAATAGGCAGCAGAGAGTTTGCATAAATGGGGAGAAATCAGAGTGGGGAAGCGTCACGAGAGGTGTTCCACAGGGGTCAGTGTTGGGCCCCCTGCTGTTCACAATCTACATAAACGACATAGATGAGGGCATAAAGAGCGACATCGGCAAGTTTGCCGATGACACCAAAATAGGCCGTCGAATTCATTCTGACGAGGACATTCGAGCACTCCAGGAAGATTTGAATAGACTGATGCAGTGGTCGGAGAAGTGGCAGATGCAGTTTAATATAGACAAATGCAAAGTTCTAAATGTTGGACAGGACAATAACTATGCCACATATAAACTAAATAATGTAGATCTTAATATTACGGATTGCGAAAAAGATTTAGGAGTTCTGGTTAGCAGTAATCTGAAACCAAGACAACAGTGCATAAGTGTTCGCAATAAAGCTAATAGAATCCTTGGCTTCATATCAAGAAGCATAAATAATAGGAGTCCTCAGGTTGAACATCAAAATGGTATACAATACCGACAGGTTGTTAGGTAAGACACATATGCAACAGTTAGACAACTTTATTCCGAAACGTTTCGCCTACACAGTAGGCTTCTTCAGTCGAATACAGAAAGTAGGCAGGAACAGTAGAGATGTGAAGACGATGTAATCAGTCCATCACCCTTAAAGTCGTAGAATTTGAGGTTGTCAGTCCCTCGGCCTGGAGAAGTTCAGTTCCATAGTCAGGTTGTTCTTCAACTCTATACATCCTTGGTTAGGCCTCATTTAGATTATGCTGCACAGTTTTGGTCACCGTATTACAGAATGGATATAAATTCTCTGGAAAACATACAGAGGAGGATGACAAAGTTGATCCCATGTATCAGAAACCTTCCCTATGAGGATAGACTAAGGGCCCTGAATCTACACTCTCTGGTAAGACGTAGAATTAGGGGGGATATGATTGAGGTGTATAAATGGAAGATACGAATAAATAAAGGGGATGTAAATAGTGTGCTGAAAATATCTAGCCTAGACAGGACTCGCAGCAATGGTTTTAAGTTGGAAAAATTCAGATTCAGGAAGGATATAGGAAAGTACTGGTTTGGTAATAGAGTTGTGGATGAGTGGAACAAACTCCCGAGTACAGTTATAGAGGCCAGAATGTTGTGTAGCTTTAAAAATAGGTTGGATAAATACATGAGTGGATGTGGGTGGGTGTGAGTTGGACCTGATAGCTTGTGCTACCAGGTCGGTTGCCGTGTTCCTCCCTTAAGTCAATGTGACCTGACCTGACTAGGTTGGGTGCATTGGCTTAAGCCGGTAGGAGACTTGGACCTGCCTCGCATGGGCCAGTAGGCCTGCTGCAGTGTTCCTTCGTTCTTATGTTCTTATGTTCTTATGTACAGTACATAACAATACACTAAATAGACAAAGGACAAAAATAAGGCCAAGCAGCAGATTATACTAACCACAGCATTTCTAAATACTCTGTCGATGTGTTGGTCTACTCTCCGAGAAATTATGTATTTATCTTCATCAAATCTGGAGAGAGAAGTGAAGCGAGTGAATATTACAGGGCGTTCCTACTTACATAAAAAAAACCTGTATGTTATATTAATGCTTATGCATACTGTATTTGAAGATAATTTGAATCATGTACATTTATAATGCATATAATTAATGAATACAGTGGACCCCCACCTTACGATATTAATCCAATCCTGAGAGCTCATCATAAGCCGAAATTATCGTAAGCCAAATTAATTTTCCCCATAAGAAATAATGGAAATCAAATTAATCCGTTCCTGACACCCCAAAGTATGAAAAAAAAAAAAAATTTACCACATGAAATATTAATTTTAATATACACAAACTGAAGAAGACATGCACAATTACTACTCTACTAAGAATAGAATACATGAAACTTATCTTTATTGAAAATCTGGTGATGATTGATGGGATGGGAGGAGGGGAGTGTGTGGAAGTTATTGTCTAGAAGGGGGAAGCCCCTTGACTTGAGGTAGCAAGTCCTTTTCTGGGGTTACTTCCCTTCTTTTAATGCCACTAGGACCAGCTTGAGAGTCACTGGACCTCTGTCGCACAACAAATCTGTCCAAAGAGCTCTGTACCTCCCGTTCCTTTAAGACTTTCCTAAAATGGGCCATAACATTGTCACTGTACAGGTTGCCAACACAGCTTGCAGTAGCTGTGTCCGGGCGATTTTCATCCGTAAAGGTTTGCAGTTCAACCCACTTTGCACACACTTCCTTAATCTTTGAAGTAGGCAACTTCCTCAATTTCTCTCTCCCCTCCTCTGAAGCAGTTTCCTCAGGTCTGGCCTCTTGCTGTTGAAGATGATCTTGCAGCTCATCAGTGGTTAGTTCTTCATTGTCCTCTTCCACCAACTCTTCCACAGCCTCCCCACTAACCTCCAACCCCAAGGAATTCCCCAATGCCACAATGGATTCCACAACTGGCACACACTTCTCAGGGTTAGCCCCAAACCCTTAAAAATCCCTTTCTTCTACACATTGTGGTCAGAGTTTCTTCCAAGCAGAGTTAAAGGCCCTCTTAGTCACTCCCTCCCAAGCCTTACCTATAAGGTTTACACAACTGAGGATACTAAAGTGATCTTTCCAAAACTCTCTTAGAGTCAATCGAGTGTCTGAGGTCACTTCAAAACACTTTTGAAACAGCTTTTGTGTAGAGTTTTTTGAAGTTTGAAATGACCTGCTGGTCCATGGGCTGCAGGAGAGGAGTGGTATTAGGAGGCAAAAACTTGACCTTAATGAAGCTCATGTCCCCAGAAAGTCGCTCTGCCAAGTTTGAAGGATGACCAGGAGCACTGTCTAATACCAGGAGGCACTGAAGGTCTAATTTCTTTTCCATTAGGTAATTTTTCACAGTGGGGGCAAATGCATGGTGTAACCAGTCATAGAAAAAGTCACTAGTGACCCATGCTTTACTGTTTGCCCTCCACAGCACACACAAATTAGCCTTGAGGACATTGTTTTGCCTGAATGCTCTGGGAGTTTCAGAGTGATACACCAATAAAGGCTTCACTTTGCAATCACCACTAGCACACATCAAAAGAGTAAGCCTGTCTTTCATAGGCTTATGTCCTGGGAGTGCCTTTTCCTCCTGAGTACTGTAGGTCCTGCTTGGCATTTTCTTCCAAAACAGGACTGTTTTGTCGCAATTAAACACCTGTTCAGGTTTCAATTCTCCACTGTCTATGTACTCCTTGAATTCCTTCACATATTTTTCAGCCGCTTTTTGGTCCGAACTGGCAGCCTCACCATGCCTTATCACACTATGTATGCCACTATGATTCTTAAATCTCTCAAACCAACGTTGCTGGCCTTAAATTCACTCGTCACCACTAGTTGCAGGCATTTTTCTAATTAAATCATCTTGCAACTTCCTAGCCTTTTCACATATGATCGCTTGAGAGATGCTATCTCCTGCTATCTGTTTTTCATTTATCCATGCCAATAACAGTCTCTCAACATCTTCTATCACTTGCAATCTCTGTTTCGAAAACAAACTTGCACCTTTTGCAAGAGCAGCTTCCTTGATTGCCGTTTTGTTGGCCAAGATAGTAGCGATGGTTGACTGGGGTTTGGTATACAACCTGGCCAGCTACGAGACACGCACTCCACTTTCGTACTTGGCAATTATCTCTTTCGTCATTTCCATAGTAATTTTCACCCATTTTGCCACAGGATTGGCACTAGAAGCTTTCTTGGGGCCCACAGTGACTTATTTTGCAGCTCTTCTTTCTTTCAACACACCGGCCGTATCCCACCGAGGCGGGGCGGCCCAAAAGGAAAAATGAAAGTTTCTCCTTTTACATTTAGTAATATATACAGAAGAGGTTACTAGCCCCTTGCTCCCGGCATTTTAGTTGCCTCTTACAATGCGCATGGCTTACGAAGGAAGAATTCTGTTCCACTTCCCCATGGAGATAAGAGGAAATAAACAAGAATAAGAACTAGAAAGAAAATAGAAGAAAATCCAGAGGGGTGTGTATATATGTGCTTGTACATGTATGTGTAGTGTGACCTAAGTGTAAGTAGAAGTAGCAAGACATACCTGAAATCTTGCATGTTCATGAGACAGAAAAAAGGACACCAGCAATCCTACCATCATGTAAAACAATTACAGGCTTTCGTTTTACACTCACTTGGCAGGACGGTAGTACCTCCCTGGGCAGTTGCTGTCTACCAACCTACTACCTATGTTATTTTGCAGTTACAAGCACTAAATACACTGTAATATGAAATGTACCGAATGTATGCTTAGATGCGACCGCACTGGCTGGCTTGTAAACACTGGCACCCACGGGGCAGCTGAGGCCACCCGTGCGACACGTCCCAGACGAATCACGTAAGGCGAGTTTTTTATCGCGAGGCGAGGCAAAATTTTTGCGTTCAAATGCTTCATAAGGCGGATTTAACGTAACGCGATCCGTTCGTAAGGCGGGGGTCCACTGTACTTTTTTATTACTAGACTATTCTAACAAGCATTAAATATCAGGAAAAAACTGAGCTGCATTATTCAAACAGTGATGTAGTGTTAAATATCTTATGAGCTATATTTCAACAATCTATAAAACACATATCATGAATAAACTCACGTGCCAGTAGAAAGCCCCTGAATAATTGCAGACAAACGTGAAGGCGGAGGACCCAGCAGGTTGCCCACACCCCTGGTTTTCTTCAGCTCTTCTTGTGTGTCTGCTATCCACTTCCCAACAGTAGCTAATTCTTCCATGCTCATACCTGTGCTTTCATATTTATGCTGAGGTGTAGATGCTGTTGACTTCTGTGATACATCTGTATCCCTGCATCTCATTGTAACCTTGGATGCATCACCTTGTGTATTTCCAATAGGTAAATCAAACAGTGGGTAATGGTGATCCACAGGAGACAAGGAGGAAGGTGGGGAAATAGATATTGGTCTATGAAGATCTGAAGTAGCTGCACAGAGAGGAGCTCTGGGAGAAGAAGGCACAGAATGGTGTTGAGATGAATCACTTGAAGATGAAGACCATGGTGTTGGACTTGCTAGAGCTACCTTTTCAAGAGGGGTATGCCAAGAATGATCCATCATGAGCTTTAGCCAGGAGACACTCCAGTACTAATAATTCTGGCAACTGGAGCAACATTGGTAGAAAAGAGAAGTGCTTAACAGGCACCTCCTGTCCTCTAGCCACACTATGATCGGGATGCCAAGGGCGTCTGAAACTTGGGTACCAGAGCACTGACTGTTGCTACAGGAAAACAAATAATTGAAAACATTATGAAAAAATAAAACAAAATTGTTAAAGAAAAAATATTTGCAGTTACAAACTAAATAACACTTAATTAAAATACACTAAATTCTGTACTTTTAGATAATATGTAATGATAACAGAAAACTAGTACAGGTCTCCAACATTCTCGAGGGTTAGGGCATCAAGAGCCTCGCGAATGTTGAAAAATCGTGAATGTTTGGTGCCCCAAAATATTGTAGGGAAATATAATACAATACTGCTTCCTTAACTTGTTGAACCATGAACAATCATAAAATACATGAAAACATTGTAAATTGTACTAAATACATACATGTTATGGTTTAATAATATGTATGTTATTAACCTTTTGACTGTCGCGGCCGTATATATACGTCTTACGAGGTACAGTGTTCGACGTATATATACTCATAAATTCTAGAGGCTTCAAATCAAGCAGGAGAAAGCTGGTAGGCCCACATGTGAGAGAATGGGTCTGTGTGGTCAGTGTGCACCATATAAAAAAAATCCTGGAGCACGCAGTGCATAATGAGAAAAAAAAAACTCCGACCGTTTTTATTAATTAAAATGCCGACTTTGTGGTCTATTTTCGTATAGAATTTATGGTTGTATTCTCGTTTTCTTGGTCTCATGTGATAGAATGGAAAACATATTATAGAAATTGAGGTGATTTTGATTTTACTATAAAAAGAACCTGGAAATGGAGCTCAAAGTAGGGGAAATGTTTGATTTTTGCCAATGTTCAAAAGTAAACAAATGATGTCATTGTCTAATAAATGTCCAACTAGCCATTCTAATATGCAGTCATGAATGGGTTGATATTATTTATACAAATATTACAGTATTGCAGTAGTCTGCATAATAGTAAGTCTTCTATTTTTTGTTTTAATAAAAATTCAAAATAGAAAGCAAGAGTAATATCAGAGGGGCCTGGAGACATGACTGATGAACAAAGAAAATGTTATTTTAGAGCCAGGAATGTCTGCATTGCTCATTCTAGACCTTATTTTGAAATTGTCATATTTTTTAATTTTCGTGAAATTGGCCAAATTGCAAATTTCTGACCACATTATTGGGTAGTTGAAATCAGTAAATGGGGAGTTTCTTGTACTTAATCGATAGAAAAAATGGAGTTCTAAAGAAATAGCTATGAGTTTGGGCGACTGGAACAATGGAATTAGCCGAAAATAGGGCTCAAAGTGGGCGAAATCGCCGATTTGTAAACAGCGCCGAGGT
The DNA here is from genome assembly GCF_038502225.1 of Cherax quadricarinatus. NCBI lineage: Eukaryota > Metazoa > Arthropoda > Malacostraca > Decapoda > Parastacidae > Cherax > Cherax quadricarinatus. Next base: position 32,311,124 of record NC_091327.1, read on the forward strand.
CGCTAACTTCACGAGAGCATAATTCCGTCAGTTTTCCATCAAATTTCGTTTTTTTTTTATGTCATTACAATCGGGAAAAGATTCTCTATCATTTCATAAGAAAAATTTTTTTTTTTTTTTTAAATTTTGCGACAACAGGAGACACCTCAGGATTGGGGGCTGCGACAGTCAAAGGGTTAATATCGAAGGTCGGGGGACCACTGTACTCTATTAGCCTATTCTTAGTATGCAATTTGGCATTTTTCCATATCCAGCAGTCCTGCTATACAGCAGCCTATGTCTGCTTCATTGGGGACTTCAATAGGATGCTAAAAAATGTTTCTTTATACAGGTCTCCCTCCACATTCGCGAGTCCCTTCTACCCTCCCTCCGACCCCGCAACTGGCAGCCAGCCCTCCCACCACTCAGTGTGGCGAGTGTTTTGTTTGTTCATTATTTGCTATTAAACTACAGAATAAATAATGTAAACACATTCATGACTGCATATTGGAATGGCTATTTGGACAGGTATTGGACGGTGACATCATGCGTTTACTCTTGAACACAGCAAAGAATCAAACATTTCTGCTACTGCTAATAATAATAATAATAATAATAATAATAATAATAATAATAATAATAAATGCGATAGAATTAAAGAAGGAAATTGTACAAAAGTACGAGGGAGTGGTTGACACATCGTCAGTGTGGCTTTGTTTATGCTGGAGTGAGCATTAGTCTCCGTGCTCTTCCAAACATTTCACAATAATTCACTGTTTGGTGCTTGTAGATTGAGTGTGACTGGAGTGGTAAAGGCAGTGGTTGAGGCAGTGGGTGAGGCAGCGGTCGAGGCGCTGGAAGAGGCAGCGGTCGAGGCGCTGGTAGAGGCAGCGGTCGAGGCGCTGGTAGAGGCAGCGGTCGAGGCGCTGGTAGAGGCAGCGGTCGAGGCGCTGGTAGAGGCAGCGGTTGAGGCAATGGTATTTAATAACATGTTATAAATAATAATACATATTAACATTTATTATTATTATAATTATTATTAACATGTATGTTATTAAATACTACTGCCTCAACCACTGCCTCATCCGCTGTCTCACCTGCTGCCTCACCCACTGCCTCAACCGCTGTCTCACCCACTGCCTCAACTGCTGCCTCGCTCACTGCCTCACCCACTGCCTCGCCTGCTTCCTCAACCACTCCAGTCACACTCAATCTACAAGCACCAAACATAATGAATTATTGTGAAATGTTTGGAAGAGCACGGAGACTAATGCTCACTCCAGCATAAACAAAGCCACACTGACGATGTGTCAACCACTCCCTCGCATTTTTGTACAATTTCCTTCTTCAATTCTATCGCATTTATTATTATTATTATTATTACTATTGTTATTATTAGCAGTAGCAGAAATGTTTGATTCTTTGCTGTGTTCAAGAGTAAACACAATGTCACCATCCAATACCTGTCCAAATAGCCATTCCAATATGCAGTCATGAATGGGTTTACATTATTTATACTGGAGTTTAATAGCAAATAATGAACAAACAAAACACTCGCCACACTGGTGGGAGGGCTGGCTGCCAGTTGCAGGGGTCGGAGGGAGGGTAGTAGGGACTCGCAGGTGGCGGGAAACTTATATATGATTTGGCGGCTGGGAATTTGGCAGTTGGGAATTCGCGAATGTGTGAAGCCCGCGAAAGTTGAAAACGCGAATGTTGAGGGGGACCTGTAATCATTGCAAATTTAAGTAACAAAACATATTGTACTAAAGTACAGTCATCCGTACAAATTTTGACTTGTACATAATTAAACATTATTGACCAATTTTATTTACTTGTAAACTATGATCAGAATTTATTTGCAATCTAAATATTTTTTCCACCTTATCTGTCAATACTTTATAGTAAACTCATGAGCTAAGCAGCTGCACACCAATGTATTTTTAGTACAGATACCATCCGACTTACGACCGGGTTCGGTTCCGAGAAACCAGTCATAAGTTGAAATGGACGTAAGTCGAACTTTACTACTGAATATCAACATCACATTTTTGTAATGACTATTTTATTGTTTTATTTTGGTATTTCATGTTTTACTTTACTTTTTATGCTGTTAGTACTGTATTTTATACTGTAAGGTTTAGGATAAACACTGTACAACATAAACAGTTGTTTATTTCCCAGAAATTTGGCATAGAAAACAAGGTCATACGTCGAATGGTCATATGTCGAGCAGGTCGAAAGTCGGATGGTAGGTGTATTCAGTAATTTAGTTTTAGTTTAAATCTGCCAAAAATTCTATGCACACTATGGGCTCCTCAAATTATTATAATAAAAAAAGCGCTAAGCCACAAGCGCTATACAGCGGCTCCTCACAAAACTGTATCACTTGTACTGGTATCTTTTTTTTTTTTAATTAAAGTACTGTGTTATTACTGGTTATTATTACAGTGGTCCCTCAATCGTCCAGCCTGAAAGTCGTCCATTTCGGAAATAGTCCCATTATTTCGTCTAAACATTGGCTCGCAAATGGTCCATTAACTCGCTAATTATCCTTCGTCCGAGACGCATACTCATGCTCTGAGCCACCTGGGCCTGCCTTCCCAGCAAGTGTGCCATTGTTTACCAGTGAGCGACGGTCCCCTCACTTGCTCCTACGAAATATTTCATAATATTCCATTGATTTTAGTGCTTGCAGGTGCTAAATAAGCTACCATGGCTCCAAAGAAAGCTTCTAGTGCCAGCCCTTTGGTAAAGAATGTGAGAAACACATAATTTATGAAAAAGTTTGTAGAAAAATACAAAGGTGGTGGTGGTAGAGTGGAAGCAGTTGTGATAGTGGTTGATGGTGGTAGAGGGTGGTAGTGATGGTGGTAACAGTTGTAATAGTGGTAGAAGGTGGTAGTGATGGTGGTAGAGGGTGCCTTCTTTAGTGATTCAGCGATTCTACCAACTCCTCCAATGTTGCTGGAGTTATATAGGGCTACAGAAAACACCACCGCCTCAGCTGCTGCTCCACCATTATGGACGGCTTACTCTCAGTGGCCCTTATATACCTAACAACAACACAACACCTCTCGTGACATATGTAATGACTTATTTTATTCATTCAAGAGTATATTCCATGTTTCTATTTTATTAATATTGTTTATGTCATTAGTTGAATTGTGATAGATAAATAAGCCGTAGAGTTGATATTAGTGTCATATTCTCCACCAATAAACTTGCCATCCCTCCCTCACACAAACAAGTCTTCAATAAGAACATAAGAAAGGAGGAACACTGCAGTAGGCCTGCTGGCCCATACTAGGCTGGTCCTTCACAAATCCAACCCACTAACAGAACAAATGCTACCCAAGCAATAAACTCAGGTGCAAGTCCGACTCAAATCCAACCCCTCTCACTCGTGTATTTATCCAACCTAAATTTGAAACTACCTAAGCCATAGCTTTTAGAACATAAGAAAGGAGGAACACTGCAGTAGGCCTGTTGGCCCATACTAGGCCAGTCCTTCACAAATCCAACCCGCTAACAGAACAAATGCTACCCAAGCAATAAGCTCAGGTGCAAGTTTGACTCAAATCCAACCCCTCTCACTCATGTATTTATCCAACGTAAATTTGAAACTACCCAATGTTTTAGCTTTGATCACCCTACTAGGCAGACCGTTCCACTCATCAACTACCCCTATTACCAATGTTCATTTATACATTTTATTAGTGCTTTACATTTGGCATTTTCTGCATGTAAATCTATATTTATGCTAGGGAAGTGACCCCTGAAGTGACCTAGAGTCCTTATGGAGGGGGATTCCCCTTCCAAACAATAACCTCTCTTCCCTCTCTCCTCCTCCCTGTCTTCCATTCATCAACAACAGCCTTCAATAAAGGTAACTCATGTTGAATGTTCATTCTTTTGTGCATGTAAATCTATCTTTTAGGTAAAAAAAAAAAAAAAAAAAAAAAATTGTTGTTGATACTTCTGGGTGTCTGGAACGAACTAATTGGATTTACATTATTTCTTATGGGAAAAATTGATTCAAAAATTGTCTATTTCGATAATAGTCCCACTTCCAGGAATGGATTAAGGATGATAATTGAGGGACCACTGTATTATTATTATTATTATTATTATTATTATTATTATTATTATTATTATTATTATAAATACTTAAAGGAAAATTAAGCCCCAAGGATTAGGTAAAGTTCTGTCAACAATGACAAATAATTTTCTAAAAGTTCAAACTTTGGATACTGAACTAACTTACAGCGGCAGCAGTGACAACATCAATGGCTGCTCCCATATCTTTGCTGTCCCTTGGCCCAACCTAAGCTCCAATTATGGCTTAAATGCTTGTACTGCTGCACTAACCCATATGGAACCAATAATGACCCCAAAAAACTGTTAGTGATGTAGACAAGCTGACCATTTACGACTAAAAGAGGACTGTCCAGCATACCAAACACCAGCATGCTACCAAACGTAACACCAGCCAAGCAACGGTTACAACTACAGTAGCTCTATATCAACTGCGCTAGCATTCTCATGGGAAGGAAAAATAGAAGAAACACAAAGATGTACGTCAAAACTCCTAGAAAACTGTTACCCATAATGTCTATCCTGAAGGACGCCAGCGCATCATCCACCCCCCCTCACCCCCACCCGGACCAACAACAACAACAACAACAACAATGGTGGATGACTCCAAGCTTTCTCTGTATTCAGTCAACATTCATCCTCACCCACATCTCACACCCAAGCTGACTTCTCTTTCACAACTATGGTAAACACTCGACACCTCTTCACCCCAAATGACATCGACTACAACTCAACACCCAAAGGTATAGCCCAGGTATGCAGTCTTCAACAACGACTACACCACTGATCAAATTCTACAGGAAAATACAGTGGTACCCCGAATTTCGGTAGTAATTCATTCCAGAAAGATATTCTAGTGCTGTTACCGAAAGAATTTGTTCCCATAAGGAATAATGTAAATTAGATTAGTCTGTTTCAGACCCCCAAAATACACTTACAAAAATACACTTACATAATTGTTCGAGTTGGGAGCTGTTTGAAATTCGAGGTACCGCTGTGTAGTATGCTGATGCGGCAAAATGAAACCTACGAAAAACTGACTGCGGATCTAAAGTACTCGCTATTCACCCAAAACATGAGGATTAGCATCCCAGAGTGCCATCTAATGACAAAACTCAAGGATTAGTGAACTAGAAGACAAACTGACAATCTTAACAAATACCACTAAGCTACACACAAACCTGCAAACAACTGCAGCCACAGATCCCTTCAACATCAAGGAACCTTCCTTGAGGGGTGTGATTAACAGTAATTGATTCTCATTTACTTAGCCACATAAGGTGCTAAATCAGGTGTGAAAGTGTTATATTCTCTTTGTTTTATTTTTAATATTCAGTAGCTCCTTTATTTTCAGCTTTACAATAATTATCTTAGTCCATATATTCATATTTGTCAGTGGTTAACAGTAAATGTTTTTTATTTTTTTTGATAACTGCAAAGGTTTATTTCACTATGTGCCTCTTATGAATGCAAATATCGATCCTGATACCAGCCTCTTATTGAACTGCACAAGTAATCTTAACAGTAATTGCCATTACTACACTGCTAGTCAGGCTAAAAGTCTACTCAGTGCCAGCAAGGACATTACAGTTTTCAACTATCATGTTAGATCATTGAGTAAACACTATGATGACCTCCTTGCATTACTGAAGTCTCTAAATGCTACTATAACTCATTATTCTTACTGAAACCTGACTCAAACAAGATTTGACAGACATATTTATCATACCTGATTACACAGTCATACAAATCTGCAGGCCAGGAAAGATTGGTCGTGGTTTACAGCGTCCTAATAATGTAACGAGACATTAAAAACCCATAAAACACACTCCCACCTAGTTTCTCATCCTCATATCTGACAGACAAGGATGTCAGCCACAGCACCGTGTCTTCCTTTGCAGATGACACCTGAATCTGCATGACAGTGTCTTCCATTGCAGACACAAGGCTCCAGGCGGACATCAACCAAATCTTTCAATGGGCTGCAGAAAACAATATGAAGTTCAACGATGAGAAATTTCAATTACTCCGATATGGTAAACACGAGGAAATTAAATCTTCATCAGAGTACAAAACAAATTCTGGCCACAAAATAGAGCGAAAAACTGTCAAAGACCTGGGAGTGATCATGTCAGAGGATCTCACCTTCAAGGACCATAACATTGTATCAATCGCAGCTGCTAGAAAAATGACAGGATGGATAATGAGAACCTTCAAAACTAGTGATGCCAAGCTCATGATGACACTCTTCAGGTCGCTTGTTCTATCTAGGCTGGAATATTGCTTCACACTAACAGCACCTTTCAAGGCAGGTGAAATTGCTGACCTAGAAAATGTACAGAGAACCTTCATGGCGCGCATAACGGAGATAAAATACCTCAATTACTGGGAGCGCTTGAAGTTCCTGAACCTGTACTCCCTGGAACACAGGCGGGAGAGATACATGATTATATACACTTGGAAAATCCTAGAGGGACTAGTACTGAACTTGCACACAAAAATCACTCACAACGAAAGCAAAAGACTCAGAAGAGGAAGCAACATTCCCCCCAATGAAAAGCTGAGGTGTCACTAGCACGTTAAGAGATAACACAATAAGTGTCAGGGGCCCAAGACTGTTCAACTGCCTCCCAGCATACATAAAGAGGATTACCAATAGACCCCTGGCTGTCTTCAAGCAGGCACTGGACAAGCACCTAAAGTCGGTACCTGACCAGCCGGGCTGTGGCTTGTACATTGGATTGCATGCAGTCAGCAGTAACAGCCTAGTCGATCAGGCTCTTATCCACCATGAGGCCTGGTCACAGACTGGGCAGCGGGGGCATTGACCCCCAGAGCTCTCTCCAGGTAAACTGGGGACTGTAATAAGCCCTTACCTGTCCTCTGGAATATTGGCAAAAATCAAATATATTCGCTAATTTGAGCACAATTTCAACCTACTTCCAGTCTGGAAACTAACCAGAATCATCTCTATTTCAGTAGTATGTCTTCCATTCTATCAAATGATACCAAGTAACAACCAATAAAACCATAAAAACATTCGAGAAAAGCTGCAATTTTAAACCAAACACGGTCACAGTTTTGTTTATCCCTCCATGCACTATGTCAGCAGGATTTTTTTATACTGTGCACACTCACTGCACAGACCCAGTCTCTTATATCAAAGTCAAAATTTACCGTTCACATCTTATCTGAGTGAGCCGAGCTCTTGACGTAGAACTATGCCAGGGAAACACTGGGCATGTTTCCTTATACCTGCTGTCCCTGTTCACCTAGCAATAAGTAGGTACCTGGGTGTTAGTTGACTAGTGTGGGTGGCATCCTGGAGGGCAAAACTGAAGGACCACAATGGAAATAAGACAGACAGTCCTCGATGACGCACTGACTTTCTTGGGTTATCCTGGGTAACTAACTCTCCCCCAGGTTGAAAATCCAAACAAATCTTCTCGCGGAAAAGTGCCCTGCTGAATGGCACTCCATTAATGTGCTCGTTGAGCAAAACAAGATGATAATCATCTTGTTTTTGATATTCAAGCAAACATACCACCAAGATAAAGGTACAAGGACCCCATTGGAAATAAGTCACTTCGTCTGACTTTCTTTTGGGTTATCCTAGGTAATTTACAAACATGTTAATAGGTATGATAATTGTACTTAAGTGTACCTGTATGTAATTAAACTTACAGTTGTTGTGGACCTCTCTCTAGGGCCACAGAGTTGATGTCGTATTGTTGTTATTATTATTGGGGTTCGAGTTGTAGAAGGCCACCAAAGGTAAAGCCATATTGAGCCCTGCCTCCCAGGAGTCCCATGAAAAAAAAAATATTGCCCAATTTTCGATGGGAACTAAAAAGTAAACAAAGTTTCTCCGGAAGGACAAAAGAAAACCAAAATTTTCCAAGTTAGATCAGGCAGACCTTAGGTCTGAACACCGGAAGAGCCAGGCGTCTCACTCCCTGAGTAAGAATAAAAAGGCACGATACCATGACTGTAACAATACACAAATAATTCGCACATAAGAGAATTAAACTAATAACGATGTTTCGATCGAACTTGGACCATCAACTAGTGTGATTTGTTAATAGTCTAAGTCGGAACGAAACGTCATCGTAAGTTTCAGGCTCCCATAGTAAACACGTCTATCTCAGCCAAGCCGAAGAAGAGGTCCTCGACCTCAGGCCTTAATACCGTATACTACTACTACTACTACTACTACTACTACTACTACTAATAATAATAATAATAATAATAATAATAATAATAATAATAATAATAATAATAATAATAATAATATCTTTATTTCTACAAGTACATGTACAAGGTATACTGGACTAGCTGACATCAATGACTATATAGAAAGCCACTTGTTATGCAGAGCATTTCGAGCAAATTAGCAGGGGCGTGGTAAGGGGAAGAAGCCGCCCCGGGTGACACCATAGAGCCTCTAAAGAAGGTGACACTAATGACCAAAACCATGCTGCAGCAACCAAAGAGAAAAATCCTTCGTTTTTAAATAGCCTATTATAGGATTACAGAGTACAAATAGGCCTATATAGGGAAAATCATTGATTTTAATGATGTGATAGATGATTTTGCAGGACTGAAGGCAAGGAAATGTAAGATCAGATTCATTGAGATGTTACCTGTACTCAAGGTTAAATCGGAACTAGTGTTTTTCTTTGTTTTTCAATTTTTTTTTTTCATTGTTGAAGATGAATAAATGTAGGATCTGTTGCCTGTACTCAAAGTGGTATTTGAGTTTGTTTCCTCAATATTATTACGATTATTTATTTTATCATTAATAAAGTTCGGTTTATGGCCTTTAAACGTTCTCACTGCTAAAGATTAGCCACTGGTCATGCAGCAGTGATGTAACTGGAGTTTACTACCCCTATCCCCCCGCCCTTGGATTTCATGGGGGTGGCACCAAAGATGCCACCCTGGGTGACACCAAAGATTCCGCCCCTGGTGACACCAACCCTAGCGACGCCTCTGCAAATTAGGTCAGTTTTGTCCCTGGATGCGACCCACATCAGTCAACCAACACCCAGGTGCATATTTCATTGATGGGTGAACAGGGACAGCAGGTGTTTTGGGGAATCGCATCCTAATGTTTTCCAGCCATACCGGGGAATTGATCCCCGTACCATAGTGTACAAGCTGAGTTCGCTAGCGATCGAGCTAGTGAACTGATCGGGAAGAGTCGGTACACTGATTCTTCCTGAAGAACTGCAACAGAACATCTAGACACAATACGGCAATTAAGTATCTCTGATATACGTGTTCGACTCAACCTATCTAGAAATTCCATGCAAATTAAGGGCCCTAAAGTTTAGTGTGTTCTAGAATATGATCAAAATTCCCTTTCTGCTGTTTGCATAACAAATACACAATAATTAAAATACACTTCCTAAATCTGACATAAACAATGCTTAGATTGTGTTAAAACTCATTTTATCCAAAGCAACCCTGTTGATCCAAATTGTGGAAATTATTTAATTTCCGAAGCTATAATGTCTAATAAGTGTTTAATGTGCTGATTTGGGTCAAAATGTATTTGAAAATGGAATAGAACCAACAGGGTTCCTCAGCGCCTACGCGGATGCGCACGGGGGGAGGTCGACACAGGGCATGGAGAGGCGGCAGTGTTTTGAATGGGTTTAAGAGGCTGTGAAAACATGGGACCAGGAAACTGGCGTTCACGGCGGCCTAAGGATTAATTTAGGCCTCACTTCAAGTGTCGTGACTGTCCCTGGTGAAGAGTGAGGGAACGTGATTGACGGCACCACTGTAATAAGTGGTAAAATTAGTGAATAATGGTAGGACCGGGGGTGACGGGTGCGCTGCCATGGAATGTGTCCAGGGAAAATTACCTGTGAGTTAATCCTCACTCATCGGTCTCAGATCTTAATGGAGTGACCTCTAATGTGTATAATAATTATGAGACATTAAATCGTCTTGTGAATGGTAATGTAATCAATGATAATAACATTAGAGAATGCGGGAAGTGAAATAAGTCGCCTTGCTCCGTGTGAACACGTTAGACCACGTTGTTCCCGTCCCGAGGATAGTGAAGTTTTATGGAGTCACGACTTCTAAACCGGGACAAACCAATGGATACCTCGTTTTGCTGGAATAAGGACCGTGTCGGTGTAGCAGGACTTCGAAATGAGATGGTGAATGGAGGAAATATGGAGCATCAATCACCCACAGTTAAGTAACCCTTCTAGTTATAGCTGACTGATACTGGCCAGTTAGGTATGTTGTAATTGGATAGGTTATGGGTGATCCAGCTACATCGAGTGACCACCAGAGGATATCTGATAAGTGGTGGGATTATGTAAAAGTGTTTTACCTTGATGGATATATCCATGTGTAATCTACCCCCCCCCCTTTCATTCAATTAAACTAATATAATCTATACAGTCCACAATTAATTAGTAGCACCGTACTTGGGGGTGCTATCCAATTTGTACTGGTCTCGGATAGATATGGATAAGATTGTGAGGGTCGAGGGGGCCACCTGCAGTGACCAGAGGTGGCTAAGTTTTCTCACATGTCTACATGGGGTGACTACCTGGAGTTTACCTGGAGAGAGTTCCGAGGGTCAACGCCCCCGCGGCCCGGTCTGTGACCAGGCCTCCTGGTGGATCAGAGCCTGATCAACCAGGCTGTTGCTGCTGGCTGCACGCAAACCAACGTACGAGCCACAGCCCGGCTGGTCAGGAACCAACTTTAGGTGCTTGTCCAGTGCCAGCTTGAAGACTGCCAGGGGTCTGTTGGTAATCCCCCTTATGTATGCTGGGAGGCAGTTGAACAGTCTCAGGCCCCTGACACTTATTGTATGGTCTCTTAACGTGCTAGTGACACCCCTGCTTTTCATTGGGGGGATGTTGCATCGTCTGCCAAGTCTTTTGCTTTCGTAGTGAGTGATTTTCGTGTGCAAGTTCGATACTACTCCCTCTAGGATTTTCCAGGTGTATATAATCATGTATCTCTCCCGCCTGCATTCCAGGGAATACAGTTTTAGGAACCTCAAGCGCTCCCAGTAATTGAGGTGTTTTATCTCCGTTATGCGCGCCGTGAAGGTTCTCTGTACAATTTCTAGGTCAGCAATTTCACCTGCCTTGAAAGGTGCTGTTAGTGTGCAGCAATATTCCAGCCTAGATAGAAAAAGTGACCTGAAGAGTGTCATTATGGGCTTGGCCTCCCTAGTTTTGAAGGTTCTCATTATCCATCCTGTCATTTTTCTAGCAGATGCGATTGATACAATGTTATGGTCCTTGAAGGTGAGATCCTCCGACATGATCACTCCCAGGTCTTTGACGTTGGTGTTTCGCTCTATTTTGTGGCCAGAATGTGTTTCGTACTCTGATGAAGATTTAATTTTCTCGTGTTTACCATATCTGAGTAATTGAAATTTCTCATCGTTGAACTTCATATTGTTTTCTGCAGCCCACTGAAAGATTCGGTTGATGTCCGCCTGGAGCCTTGCAGTGTTTGCAATGGAAGACACTGTCATGCAGATTCGGGTGTCATCTGCAAAGGAAGACACGGTGCTGTGGCTGACATCCTTGTCTATGTCGGATATGAGGATGAGGAACACGATGGGAGCGAGTACTGTGCCTTGTGGAACAGAGCTTTTCACCGTAGCTGCCTCGGACTTTACTCTGTTGACGACTACTCTCTGTGTTCTGTTAGTGAGGAAATTATAGATCCATCGACCGACTTTTCCTGTTATTCCTTTAACACGTATTTTGTGCGCTATTACGCCATGGTCACACTTGTCGAAGGCTTTTGCTAAGTCTGTATATATTACATCTGCATTCTTTTTATCTTCTAGTGCATTTAGGACCTTGTCGTAGTGATCCAATAGTTGAGACAGACAGGAGCGACCTGTTCTAAACCCATGTTGCCCTGGGTTGTGTAACTGATGGGTTTCTAGATGGGTGGTGATCTTGCTTCTTAGGACCCTTTCAATGATTTTTATGAGTTGTTTAGTTTAATATGTTTATTATGCACCCCATACCCATCCTGTGGGCGGTAGTCAAAAGATTACAGAGGTACATAATTGGTCCAGGGACTGGACTCCAAAGTTTTCATAGCTGAGCAAGTTACAGACGTAATGAATTCACAATTTACAAAGGTAATGAACTCACAAATTACAAAGGTAATGAACTCCGGGTAGGTCTAGTCACAATCATGACAAGTTACAAAGGTATTTACAGATTACAGAGGTACGTAATGGATCCAGGGACTGGGCCCCAAAGTTTGGATGGCTGAACTAGGTACAAGGTAATGAACTCACAAGTTACAAAGGTAATGAATACTGTAAGAATGGTTACTTACGTTTATACATGGCTACAATCATGAACAAATTATAGTGTAATGAGCAATTCACACTTCCACACCCGGTCACAACTGTAGTGAGTTATTGGTGCAAATATTGATTGTTGAGTCACACACACACACACACACACACACACACACACACATATACAAATTCACACACACACACACACACACAAACACACACACACACACACACACACACACACACACACACACACATAAACACACACACACACACACACACACACACACACACACACACACACACTCACACACACACACACACAAACTCAAACACACACACGCACACACACTCATACCGGTGAAGAGCAACCGGTGAAGAGGCGGGGCCAGGAGCTAAGACTCGACCCCTGCAACCACAAATAGGTGAGTACAAATAGGTGAGTACACACACACACACCCACTCATACACACACACACACTCATACACATACACACGCACACACAAACACACACACACACACACACACACACACACACACACACACACACACACACACACACACACACACACACACACACACACACAAGCACTGGACAAGCACCTAAAGTCAGTTCCTGATCAGCCGGGCTGTGGCTCGTACGTTGGTTTGCGTGCAGCCAGCAGCCACAGCCTGGTTGATCAGGCTCTGATCCACCAGGAGGCCTGGTCACAGACCGGGCCGCGGGGGCGTTGACCCCCGGAACTCTCTCCAGGTAAACACACAGGAGCTTGGACTCGACCCCTGCAATCTCAACTAGGTGAATGCACACACACACACACACACACATGTGGCTTCTCAATTTCAACCCTGCTAAATGCAAAGTCATGAAGATTGGGGAAGGGCAAAGAAGACCGCAGACAAAGTATAGGCTAGGTGGACAAGGGCTGCAAACCTCACTCAAGGAGAAAGATCTTGGGGTGACCATAACACCTAGCACGTCTCCGGAGACACACACCAACCAGAAAACTGCTGCAGCATATGGGCGCCTGGCAAACCTGAGAATAGCATTCCGATACCTCAGTAAGGAATCATTCAAGACACTGTACACTGTGTCCCTCAGGCCCATACTGGAGTATGCAGCACCTGTTTGGAACCCACACCTGGTCAAGCACGTCAAGAAATTAGAGGAAGTGCAAAGGTTTGCAACAAGGCTAGTTCAGGAGCTCAGGGAAATGTCCTATAAAGAAAGGTTGAGGGAAATCGGACTGACGACACTGGAGGACAGGAGGGTCAGGGGAGACATGATAACAGCATACAAAATAATGCGTGGAATAGACAAGGTGGACAGAGACAGGATGTTCCAGAGAGGGGACACAGAAACAAGGGGTCACAATTGGATGCTGAAGACTCAGACGAGTCAGAGGGATGTTAGGAATATTTCTTCAGTCATAGAGTCGTCAAGAAGTGGAATAGCCTAGCAAGTGATGTAGCGGAGGCAGGAACCATACATAGCTTTAAGACGAGGTATGACAAGCTCAGGAAGCAGAGAGAGAGAGAGATCTAGTAGCAGTCAGTGAAGAGGTGGGGCCAGGAGCTGAGTCTCGACCCCGACAACCACAATTAGGTGAGTACGTACGTACACACACACACACACACACACACACACACACACACACACACACACACACACACACACACACACACACACACACACACACACACACACACACCTACGCAAACCTACGGATAGCGTTCCGATACCTAAGTAAGGATTCGTTTAAGACTCTGTATATCATCTACGTCAGGCCCATACTGGAGTATGCAGCACCAGTTTGGAATCCACACCTAGTCAAGCACGTCAAGAAGTTAGAGAAAGTGCAAAGGCTTGCAACAAGACTAGTCCCAGAGCTACGGGGATTGTCCTACGAAGAAAGGTTGAGGGAAATCGGCCTGACGACACTGGAGGCCAGGAGGGTCAGGGGAGACATGATAACGACATATAAAATACTGCGCGGAATAGACGAGGTGGACAAAGGCGGGATGTTCCAGAGATGGGACACAGACACAAGAGGTCACAATTGGAAGTTGAAGACTCAGATGAATCAAAGGGATGTTAGGAAGTATTTCTTCAGTCATAGAGTAGTCAGGCCATGGAATAGCCTAGAAGGTGATGTGGTAGAGGCAGGAACCATACATAGTTTTAAGGCGAGGTATGATAGAGCTCATGGGGCAGGGAGAGAGAGGACCTAGTAGCAGTCAGCGAAGAGGCGGGGCCAGGAGCTGTGAATCGACCCCTGCAACCACAAATAGGTGAGTACAAATAGGTGAGTACACACACACACACACACACACACACACACAAACAAACACAAACACACACACACACACACACATGCACACATGCACACATGCACACATGTGGTAATGCTTTATTTACAGCTAGCAAAGTCAGGGTATTTCTCCAGAATGGTCTGCAATATACCACTGTGGATAAAATACTTTGCCATTTCTTGAACATTTCTGAGTGAGTTGTTTCTAAATTCATTAATTTTATCACACTCCAGTACATAATGACGCAGGGTGTGACAATAGTCCATCTGGCAAAGTTTACATTTCGTTTGGTCTACATCTGGTGGTGGTGATTTAACCTGCCAAAGATACTTGTAACCCAGCCGGAGCCGGGCAGTAGTGACATCCAAGAGTCTGCTTATTTTGTTTGATGCACCATAGACATGTGGCTCCTCCTGCATGATAGAGTGATGATAGATGGACTCACTGGTGTCAATCTCCCTGAGCCTTAAGTCCATAAAATTCAGTTGAAGTTCTTTTCGTATTATTGTTCTCAAACTACTACCTGACAAGCCAAGATTCTAATCTACTCCCTCTTTGAAAGCATACAGCTTAGCCAATTTATCAGTTCTATCATGCATCTGAAGACCAATGTGAGATGGAATCCACAGCATGTGCACTCTGACTCCACTGTCCACAATCCTACCATACCTGTGTCTGGCTTCTGACACAAGCATGCCACAATTTATGCTTAATGAGTTGAGAGCATTTATGGATGACAGAGAATCAGTTACAATTAAACTGTCAATCTTTGATACATAGATGCATTTCAGTGCAAGGAGTATGGCAAACAGTTCTGTCTGAAGGGTAGAGGCCCAATTATTGATGCGTGCTCCAATTTCTTTAAGAGAGCCATCACTCTGTACGACAACAGCAGCATATGGGATGTTAGTGCTATCGGTCTGTAGTTCTTTGCTGTTGCTTTACTGCTCCCTTTGTGGAGTGGGGCTATGTCTGTTGTTTTTAGTAACTGTGGGACGACCCCCGTGTCCATGCTCCCTCTCCATAGGATGGAAAAGGCTCGTGATAGGGGCTTCTTGCAGTTCTTGATGAACACGGAGTTCCATGAGTCTGGCCCTGGGGCAGAGTGCATGGGCATATCATTTATCGCCTGTTCGAAGTCATTTGGCGTCAGGATAACATCGAATAGGCTTGTGTTAACCAAATTTTGTGGCTGTCTCATAAAAAATTCATTTTGATCTTCGACTCTCAGTCTGGTTAGCGGCTTGCTAAAAACTGAGTCATATTGGGACTTGAGTAGCTCACTCATTTCCTTGCTGTCATCTGTGTAGGACCCATCTTGTTTAAGTAGGGGCCCAATACTGGACGTTGTTCTCGACTTTGATTTGGCAAAGGAGAAGAAATACTTTGGGTTTCTTTCGATTTCATTTATGGCTTTTAGTTCTTCCCGCGATTCCTGACTCCTATAAGATTCCTTTAGCTTGAGTTTGATGCTTGCTATTTCTCTGACCAGTGTCTCCCTACGCATTTCAGATATATTGACCTCTTTTAGCCGCTCTGTTATTTTTTTCCGTCGCCTGTAAAGGGAGCGCCTGTAAACAATATAGTTGTTGTCTCCCAATGAGATTACTCGTATGCATGTAATGTTGAAATACGTACAGGTAATCACCCTATAAAATTTTCCATATCTGCCCTCTGGTCCTTCCGGATGCAATCAGTGAAAAAATTAATTGAATTAATTACTTAATAATTAAGTGACTGATTGAAGGAAGTGGGTACAGAGTACACAAATTTAATCGGTCGTGTGGTGGATGATAATTAGCCTAATTAATTACTAGCACATGGGTGGCTAGGATTTATACAAGAGTAAAGTGCAAGAACTACTCTCACAAGGTGTCTACTTAAGTTGTATAATTGGTGATTATTAATTCCCTAACCATGGCTAGGTCTAAGGAAGTTAGTGCGGCTGGCAAGTCCATGGATGCCAAAGCAAAGAAAGCGTCACTACAAGCTCGGAAGGGTCATGTTACTAAATCATACAACAAGTGTATGGAGTTAATGCTACAAGAAACGGTAAACCCTGATGAATTAAAGTTACACCTAGATGCCTTAGAAAATAGATATGAGTCATATAAATTGTGGTATAAGGACTGTGAGAGAGATCTACTGGTGAATTGTGCAGATGATGCTAAAAGGGAGCGGCTGCTGGATCAATATTATGAAGTGGAGGACAACATTGTGTCCTGCAAAACTAAGGCTTTGAAGAAGGTAAAGGGTGTAAACAATGTTGCTGGTCAACCTAGTAAGGAAAATCAGAGGTGTCTACCAAAACTCCCAGAATTATGCATGCCTGTGTTTAATCCGGGAGAAAACTGGGAGGAGTTTTGGTCTATCTTTAAAGCAGTCGTACATGATAGGAGTGATCTTGCAAGTGTTACCAAATTATGTTATTTAAAGGGACAAGTAAGGGGAGATGCGCATGTTCTCATACAAGCATTCCCAAATGTAGATGACTCCTATAGTGAGGCAGTTGACTTGTTGGAGGTCACTTATGGTAACTTGGAGCAAAGTAGGCTGGATCTAGTAGCTATTTTGGCTAGTTTGAAGACTCCAGATCACAACCGCAACGGCTTACAGCAATTTAGGATCAAACTAGAAAGCACTCTTAAGACCTTGAGTAATAAATATGATCTGGAGGGAGCAGAGTGGTTGTTGAGTGCCTTGATTCAGAATAAATTGAACCACAAGACAGTAGAGTGGCTATCTAACAGATATCACAAGGGTTACTTCGGGTTGGAAGAAATAAGAGTGGGCCTGCAGGAGCTAATTGTCCAACTGCAGACCAGCCAACCCATTACCTCTAGGAATACCACGTCTACAGACCCCAGTGCACCTGTCAAGTTCCACAAAAGGAAAAATTATCCCAATATCAATAATCATAAGTCACCTACTAAACGGGGTTGCGTAGGCACATATCAAGTGACAGGGGCCAGTAATAGTGGTTCTCTACATCAAAGCAAGAGGAGTAAGTACCACAATAAGGGTAGCCCAGTTGATAAGAGATCAGGCAAAGAAAGGAGAGATTGTATCTTCTGCAACGGTACTCATTTCTCTAAGAACTGTAATGCCTATAATTCATGGGATGTTAAAGTGGAAAGATTGGAAGAGCTTGCTAGATGTATCAGGTGTCTAGGAAATCATAATGTAAGGGATTGCCGTGCTAACTTGAACCATTGTTATCAGTGTAATGGCGGATCTAATCGTAATGATGGTAAGAATAGTACTGACAGTGATAATAACCCGGACACAACAGTAGCCAACGTAGAGATTGCAGCTAATGTCGGTAATGATGGCCTAGCTGAGGTAGCTTTACCTGTGTTGGATGTGGTGATTAACGATAAAAGGCGTAGATCCAAAACTGTAACAGCATTACTGGATCACAACGTACCTTCATAAAATGTAATTGCCTTAATGGGATGAAGGTACAAATGGGAGATCCTGCTATACTCAAGTTATCTGGCTTTCTCTCGAATAAGAAGGCCCAGTCATACGACACTGTTTATGTAACTGTCAGGCTGGGCAATGAGAGAAAACGTATTAATGCCGTAATTGTGGATAGGCTCCCAGAGAAAATATCTACAATAGGGCTTGGTAACGCTACTGAAAGGCTTTCAAGTAAGGTAAATTTGGCACCTTCTGGTGTAAATAATGATTCTGTGGGGCCAATAGATATTTTGATAGGTAGTGACTATTATGCCACCTTTGTAAAGGGTATGGCAAAGAAATGCGGAGTCACCCTTCTAAGGACCGCAGGAGGTCACGTGATGTATGGCAGGCTTCCTCGTACTGACAATGAATGACTGGAGGAAGCCATAAATACAGTTACGGTGTGTCTTACTCATGAAATATCACCCCAGTATAAATATTCTTCAATAGAGGATGAAGTTGAACCTGTGTATAAATTATGGGAATTGGACAGCATAATTCAAATTCAAATTCAAAGTTTATTCTCTATAAGGATTACAATGCTGAGTTTACAGAAATTTGGTTATTGTTTGGTTTACATGTAGTAAAATTGTGATTACAGAGTGTACCACTAGAACGCTTAGCATGGCTAGGCATTTCGGGCATACTTAGTTTTATTCTTAATTGTAAAATATTACAAATTATGAGGTAAGTTGGTCTTATGGCTAAGTGACTAAATACTAGTTTATGAGTTTAGCAATGTGAATGCTTTTGTTTTGGCACAGTATATAGTTTCAGTATTGGAGTATCACAGGATTCATTATTTTAAGACTGAGATTAATATTTCTGTTTATGGTCAAATGAGTGAGCGAGTGTAAGTGTGAACCACCAGGTGGTATTCGTGTAGTTAGTTGACGGGGTGTATCAGGGAGATAAGATGTTTTCTAATGGTAGTTTTGAAGGTGATGAATGTGTCTGCAGTTCTAGAGTTCTCAGGTAGGGTATTCCAGATTTTAGGGCCTTTGACATACATTGAATTTTTGTAAAGGTTTAGTCGGACACGGGGAATGTCGTAGAGATGTTTGTGTCTGGTGTTATGCCTGTGGGTTCTGTCACAACTATCAAGAAAGCGTTTTAGGTCAAGGTTGATATTAGAGTTTAAGGCCCTGTAGATATAGATTGCACAGTAGTAAGTGTGGATGTACTGAACTGGGAGTAAGTTTAGATCTTTGAAGAGTGGGGGGGTGTGCTGCCAGGGATGGGATTTAGTGATTATTCTTACTGCAGCTTTTTGTTGGGTTATTATTGGCTTTAGGTGTGTTGCTGCAGTTGATCCCCAAGCACAAATAGCATAGGTGAGGTATGGATAAATAAGTGAGTGGTATAGTGTGAGAAGGGCATTTTGCGGCACGTAGTATCGTATCTTGGAGAGGATCCCAACCGTTTTGGATACTTTTTTGGCTATATGCTGGATATGGGTCCTGAAATTCAGGTTGTTGTCAAGGTATAAGCCTAGGAATTTTCCCCCATTATTTCTGGTAATTAGAGTGTTGTCAATCTTAATGTTAAATTGTGCATCTCCTGCTCTGCTATCAAACATAATATAGTAAGTTTTGTCAGTGTTAAGCGTAAGTTTATTGGCTGTCATCCAAGTCGATATTTTAATCAGCTCCTCATTCACAATGGTGTTGAGGGTGGCAAGATTAGGGTGAGAGATGACATAAGTCGTGTCATCAGCAAAGAGAATGGGTTTCAGGTGTTGGGATACGTTTGGAAGGTCATTGATGTATATGAGGAAGAGCAGGGGACCAAGGACACTTCCCTGCGGAACTCCAGTATCAAGTGGCCGTGTTGCTGATGCTGTGTCTTTAATGGTGACGTACTGATACCTATTAGTAATGTAAGATTTGAAATAAGCAAGCGCATGGCCTCTTATACCGTAGTGGTCAAGTTTGTGGAGTAGGATTTGGTGGTTTACTGTGTCAAAAGCTTTTCTTAGGTCAATAAAAATTCCTAGTGGATATTCCTTATTTTCCAATGCTGTGTAAAGCAGATCTAGCATTTTTATGATTGCATCATTAGTGCTTTTATTTTTCCTGAATCCAATAGGGATCAATGTAAATGAAGAAAGTCCAGATGATTCCTTTACTCAAGAACAGTATCAGAAGGATGTTAAATTTGAATCTGGACAATACTGGGTGAGACTTCCGTGGAAGCTGAACCATCCAGACCTACCAACTAATTACCGGATGGCGTATGGACAATTAAAGGCTCAGCTCCACGAACTGAGCAAGACACCAGAACTGTTGACTGCTTACAATGATATAATTAATGAACAGTTAAATAATAAATTCATAGAGGAGGTACCTCCCGAGCAAGCCCATTTGCCACATCACGGAGTGAAGAAGGATTCTAAGACCACTCCTCTGAGGATTGTGTTTAATTGTAGTGCCAGGAGTAACAAAAATGTACCTAGTTTGAATGACTGATGGTATGTCCGTCGTTGACGGAAAAACTGGGAGACATTATTAAACTTCAGGGTTAAGAATTATGCCTTTACGGCGGACATAAGTAAAGCTTTCCTGAGGGTGGGTCTGCAAGAGGCTGACCGGGATTGCAGAAGGTTCTTATGGCCCGAGAATCCTAGTGACCCACTTAGTCCCCTGAAGACTTATCGCTTCAGGAGTGTATTGTTTGGTGCTACCTCCAGTCCGTTCCTACTCCAGGCAACGATAAATGCACACCTTAAGCGTACGGGTGGTCCACTGAGTGGAGTAATGGGTAAACAATTTTACGTGGACAATTTCCTGGGGGTGACGTCTACTGAAGAGGAACTAATGAGCATATATGAAGGGGCTAATGGAATAATGCAAGGTGCAAATATGCTCCTGAGGGAATGGAACAGTAATTCGTCCAGTTTAAGGGCTCAAATAAATAAAGACAACCCTGGAGTTGAAGTGTCTAAATATAGTAATGTGCTGGGACTGACTTGGGACACAGAGAGAGACTTGTTATCGTTAAAGTCTAATAACTACAGCATGCCCAATAAATTAACCAAGAGAGTCTTACCTGCGGAAGTTTCAAAATGCTTCGATCCACTAGGCTTAGTGTCACCACTTACAATAAGAGGAAAATTGTTGATACAAGAAGCATGGAAGTTTAGTGTGCTTGGGATGAAACCATACCTGAGGAATTTGTTGAAAGGTGGGAAGAACTAATAGGTGAATATGTAAAATTACCAATGTTGGAGTTCCCGCATAAGGTGGCCAGGCAAGATGGAGAAAATGTACTCCACATTTTTTGCGATGCTTCGAAATTAGCATATGGAGCAGTCGCTTACCTTCAATGTAATAGTGCTATTTCTCTTGTTATGTCTAAGGCTAAGGTGGCTCCAATCAAATCATGTACCTTACCCCAGTTGGAATTAACGGCCATTTATGTAGGTGTCAAATTAGCCAATTATATAAGAAATAAATTGCGAGAGATAAATATCAGCGACACCGTAATTTGGTCTGATAATGAGGTATCCTTACAATGGATTCGTAATGGTAACAGTAAGATTGTGTACGTACAAAACAGAGTTGCTGAAATCAATCAAATACAGGAGAAATATAACAGTTTGGGTCAGCATATGTTAACCTTTAATCACATCCCTGGTGACGAGAATCCGGCTGACTTCTTGTCTCGAGGCTTGACTTATGAAAAATTTGTGAGTGCTTTATCGTGGTTTAAAGGGCCAAGTTGGCTGGTGGACAAAATTAACTGGCCGGTGCAAAAGGCACATGTTGCTCCTGTCGAAATTACAGTGAGCACCGCTCCAGTCCGTAGTCCCTCCTTAGCCATTGATATAAATAGGTATTCTTCCTTACCCAAGCTGATTAACGTGACAAGGTTAGTGTTTAAATTTATAAGTAAGATGAATATCTCATATAATTTTCCCTATCCTCTGAAATACTGGCTACAGAGGGTACAAGAAGAAACCTACAGGGATGAGATTAAATTAATGATGAAAAGAAAAATTGTGAAAGGCTCAATAACAGAAAAGCTGGGGCTGTATTTAGAGGATGATGTAATTAGGTGCAGAGGCAGGTTACAAAATGCTGAGTTGTGGGAATATGCTAAACACCCTATCTTGCTGCCCAAAGCTCATCACCTGACAACCTTGATTGTCTTCAATGCCCATGATAACGTGATGCATGGTGGGGTACAGGATACCTTAAACTGTATTCGGGAAACCTTCTGGATTCCACAAGGACGGCAAAGTGTAAAAAGGGTTATCAAGTCGTGTGTAATATGTCGCCGGGTGGATGCCAGAACCTACATGTACCCAGGTCCTCCACCATTGCCCAAGGAACGTGTGCAGTTGGTAAAACCATTTGATGTGACCGGAGTGGACTATAGTGGGCCGATCATTTTAACAGGTACTTCAGATGGTGTTCCTTTGAAGGTGTATGTATGTCTATTTACTTGTACAGCTACTAGGGCTGTTCATCTAGAAGTGGCTCAGGACTTGTCTGCAGAACAGTTCATACAGCTGTTCCGGAAATTGGCAGCTAGGAGATCTTGTCCAAGATTGATGATCTCAGATAATGCCACCAATTTTGTAGCGGGTGCTCAACACTTGATGGAATTAAATAAGAGTAATGATGTACAATCTTTGTTGACCCAGCGAGGGTGTGTTTGGAAATTTATTACTCCCAGAGCCCCTTGGCAGGGAGGATTGTACAAAAAAATGATAGGTACAGTGAAAAGATGCCTTCGTAAGGTGCTACACAGGAAGAAAATTAATTTGGAGGAATTCCGTGCAGTGTTGGTGGAGGCAGAGAATCGGGTAAACAATCGCCCTCTGTCATACATGAGCAACACTCCTGACAAGGAGATCCTGACTCGCTCTCACCTAATATGTGGACGAAGGTTAGAAACTGCACCTATCTATAGAGATAATCCCGAGGGAAGTGATGAGGATTACAATAACGTGACCATGTTGAGTGATAAGTTCAATATGTTAAATAGGGTAATGGTGAAGCTGGAGGTGCTGTCCTGGGAGACAGTAATGGTGAAGCTGGAGATGCTGTCCTGGGAGACAGTAATGGTGAAGCTGGAGATTTTGTCCAGGTAGTCGGGAATTATACGCAGGAAGGAATACTTATAAATGACCTCATAGGGGACAGGAGCCATAGTAGGGAAACAAATGTAGTCAAAGATAAGATAAAACCAATATTGCAAACTAGAAATACCGCAGGAAATAGCAAACAAGAGGACTCCACTAGCAATAGTGAGGATATATTACAAAAAACAACTGGTGGGAGCTCCAGTGTTGGTGCTAGGGAGGATAGAAGTAAGACAGGGAAACATGCACCAACAGGGAATACAGTCACAGAAACCCAAGGCAAACGGAAACCAAGCCTGTGCACATACTATGCACTTGGTATCTGCTGGCATGGGAAATCTGGAAAAACAGATGGGACGTGCAACTATGACCACCCTAGAAAATGCCATGCCCATATGACAACAGGAAAATGCAAACTCCCTTCCTGTAAGCTTTTTCACCCTGAACTGTGTACCTCTTCAGTACAGGAAAGACTGCGCTATAACTTAAATTGCCAGGCATACCATCTAAAGGGGACAAAAAGATACAAAACATCCAGGCCATGGGAAAACCTGGGTAGCCACAGCCACTCAAGAGGGAGAGGTTTTTTAGTGCCAGGAAGGAAAAAAAAAACTGGCAGGAAATGGCAGAAATTGTACACCGAATCCAGTCATTCCTGGAGTGGAACCACAGTCGATGGCCTCCACTCCAAACCAACAGATACAGATACTAATGCCGGAAAAAAAATCCCCCCCAGTACCAACAATACCACCAGTCCGATAACATTCTTCTTTGCAAATATACAGGGTCTAAAGCCAGCAACAAACAACAAAATACCTTTCATCCGTGGACTGCTTGCAGAGGCAAAGGCAATGTTCGCGGCTTTCACTGAGACCCACATAAAGGATCACTTGGACAACGAAATATGGATCCCAGGTTACAACCTATACAGATGTGACAGAGTGAACAGGCAAAAGGGGGGGGGGGGTTGGCCTGTACATTGCAGAGTCACTTGTTTGCACAGAACTGCTTAATGCCTCAAATGATGTAGTGGAAGTTTTAGCAGTAAAGGTCGAGAACCAAAACCTAGTCATTGTGGTAGTCTACAAGCCTCCGGATGCAACATCCCAGCAATTCCAGGAACAGCTGTTAAAAATTGACCACTGTCTGGAAAATCTTCCAGCTCCTGCACCCAACATCTTGCTCCTGGGGGATTTCAACTTAAGGCACCTAAAATGGAGGAATATAGCAAATAATATTGTTGCAGTAATAACACCAGGAGGCAGCTCTGATGAAAACTCACACTCACACGAGCTTTTAAATCTCTGCACAAAATTCAATTTAAACCAGCAAATAATAGAGCCTACTAGACTGGAGAATACACTAGACCTCATCTTCACTAACAATGATGATCTGATAAGAAATGTCACCATATCAAAAACAATATACTCAGATCACAACATAATTGAGGTTCAGACATGTATGCGTGGAGCCCCAGACCGACATAATGAGACTAGTCACGAGGGAGCATTCACCAAATTCAACTTCAATAACAAAAACATAAAGTGGGACCAAGTAAACCAAGTCCTAACCGATATAAGCTGGGAAGATATACTAAGCAACACAGACCCCAACTTATACCTAGAACAGATTAACTCGGTGGCACTCGATGTATGCACAAGGCTTATTCCTCTAAGAAAAAGGAGGAGTAGATGTAAAATAGAAAGAGACAGGCGCTCCCTTTACAGGCGACGGAAAAGAATAACAGAGCGGCTAAAAGAGGTCAATATATCTGAAATGCGTAGGGAGACACTGGTCAGAGAAATAGCAAGCATCGAACTTAAGCTAAAAGAATCCTTTAGGAGTCAGGAATCGCGGGAAGAACTAAAAGCCATAAATGAAATCGAAAGAAACCCAAAGTATTTCTTCTCCTATGCCAAATCAAAATCGAGAACAACGTCCAGTATTGGGCCCCTACTTAAACAAGATGGGTCCTACACAGATGACAGCAAGGAAATGAGTGAGCTACTCAAGTCCCAATATGACTCAGTTTTTAGCAAGCCGCTAACCAGACTGAGAGTCGAAGATCAAAATGAATTTTTTATGAGAGAGCCACGAAATTTGATTAACACAAGCCTATCCGATGTTATCCTGACGCCAAATGACTTCGAACAGGCGGTAAATGACATGCCCATGCACTCTGCCCCAGGGCCAGACTCATGGAACTCCGTGTTCATCAAGAACTGCAAGAAGCCCCTATCACGAGCCTTTTCCATCCTATGGAGAGGGAGCATGGACACGGGGGTCGTCCCACAGTTACTAAAAACAACAGACATAGCCCCACTCCACAAAGGGGGCAGTAAAGCAACAGCAAAGAACTACAGACCGATAGCACTAACATCCCATATCATAAAAATCTTTGAAAGGGTCCTAAGAAGCAAGTTCACCACCCATCTAGAAACCCATCAGTTACACAACCCAGGGCAACATGGGTTTAGAACAGGTCGCTCCTGTCTGTCTCAACTATTGGATCACTACGACAAGGTCCTAAATGCACTAGAAGATAAAAGGAATGCAGATTTAATATATACAGACTTTGCAAAAGCCTTCGACAAGTGTGGCCATGGCGTAATAGCGCACAAAATGCGTGCTAAAGGAATAACAGGAAAAGTCGGTCGATGGATCTATAATTTCCTCACTAACAGAACACAGAGAGTAGTCGTCAACAGAGTAACGTCCGAGGCAGCTACGGTGAAAAGCTCTGTTCCACAATGCACAGTACTCGCTCCCATCTTGTTCCTCATCCTCATATCCGACATAGACAAGGATGTCAGCCAAAGCACCGTGTCTTCCTTTGCAGATGACACCCGAATCTGCATGACAGTGTCTTCCATTGCAGACACTGCAAGGCTCCAGGCGGACATCAACCAAATCTTTCAGTGGGCTGCAGAAAACAATATGAAGTTCAACGATGAGAAATTTCAATTACTCAGATATGGTAAACATGAGGAAATTAAATCTTCATCAGAGTACAAAACAAATTCTGGCCACAAAATAGAGCGAAACACCAACGTCAAAGACCTGGGAGTGATTATGTCGGAGGATCTCATCTTCAAGGACCATAACATTGTATCAATCGCATCTACTAGAAAAATGACAGGATGGATAATGAGAACCTTCAAAACTAGGGAGGCCAAGCCCATGATGACACTCTTCAGGTCACTTGTTCTATCTAGGCTGGAATATTGCTGCACACTAACAGCACCTTTCAAGGCAGGTGAAATTGCCGACCTAGAAAATGTACAGATAACTTTCACGGCGCGCATAACGGAGATAAAACACCTCAGTTACTGGGAGCGCTTGAGGTTCCTAAACCTGTATTCCCTGGAACGCAGGAGGGAGAGATACATGATTATATACACCTGGAAAATCCTAGAGGGAGTAGTACCGAACTTGCTCACGAAAATCACTCACTACGAAAGCAAAAGACTTGGCAGACGATGCAACATCCCCCCATTGAAAAGCAGGGGTGTCACTAGCACGTTAAGAGACCATACAATAAGTGTCAGGGGCCCGAGACTGTTCAACTGCCTCCCAGCACACATAAGGGGGATTACCAACAGACCCTTGGCAGTCTTCAAGCTGGCACTGGACAAGCACCTAAAGTCAGTTCCTGATCAGCCGGGCTGTGGCTCGTACGTTGGTTTGCGTGCAGCCAGCAGCAACAGCCTGGTTGATCAGGCTCTGATCCACCAGGAGGCCTGGTCACAGACCGGACCGCGGGGGCGTTGACCCCCGGAACTCTCTCCAGGTAAACTCCAGGTATTGGTCCGATGTGTGGCGTAAAGAATATCTTCTTACACTACGTGAACACTTTTATGGTGCGCCAGAGGCAGTAAACCGACAGAACATTCAACCAGGTGACATTGTGTTAATTGATACTGAACAACATCGAACATTGTGGCCTCTGGGCAAGGTAGTTACATTATACCCAGATGCACAAGGTGTTGTCAGAAACGTCAAAGTGTTGTGTCGTGGTCAGGAAAGTTTGCGTACCATTAATAAATTAATTCCCTTAGAATTAAATGGTGTTCAATCCAGTGCAGATGAAAATTTAAGGGAAAGTGACACGAGTGATATTGAAGACACTGACCGAGTGATGCAAGAAGAAATTGTAGTAAGACCCACTAGGAAAACAGCAGGGCAATCTAGAGCGGGCTGGAATCGTCTCCTAGAGGAAGACGCAATATAAGTCGTCTAACAACGACTTCCGCCCGGCTGCAGTGTGGAAATTATTTAATTTCCGAAGCTATAATGTCTAATAAGTGTTTAATGTGCTGATTTGGGTCAAAATGTATTTGAAAATGGAATAGAACCAACAGGGTTCCTCAGCGCCTACGCGGATGCGCACGGGGGGAGGTCGACACAGGGCATGGAAAGGCGGCAGTGTTTTGAATGGGTTTAAGAGGCTGTGAAAACATGGGACCAGGAAACTGGCGTTCACGGCGGCCTAAGGATTAATTTAGGCCTCACTTCATAACAGGAAGTGTCGTGACTGTCCCTGGTGAATAGTGAGGGAACGTGATTGACGGCACCACTGTAATAAGTGGTAAAATTAGTGAATAATGGTAGGACCGGGGGTGACGGGTGCGCTGCCATGGAATGTTTCCAGGGAAAATTACCCGTGAGTTAATCCTCACTCATCGGTCTCAGATCTTAATGGAGTGACCTCTAATATGTATAATAATTATGAGACATTAAATCGTCTTGTGAATGGTAATGTAATCTCCCTGATACACCCCGTCAACTAACTACACGAATACCACCTGATGGTTCACACTTACACTCACTCACCCATTTGACCATAAACAGAAATATTAATCTCAATTTTAAAATAATGAATCCTGTGATACTCCAATACTGAAACTATGTACTGTGCCAAAACAAAAGCATTCACATTGCTAAACTCACAAACTAGTATTCAGTAACTTAGCCATAATACCAACTTACCTCATAATTTGTAATATTTTAAAATTAAGAATTAAACTAAGTCTGCCCGAAATGCCTAGCCATGCTAGGTGTTCTAGTGGTACACTCTGCAATCATTTTTTTACTACATGTAACCCACACAATAACCAAATTCTGTAAACTCAGCATTGTAATCCTTATAGAGAATAAACTTTGATTGAATAATAACATTAAGTTAAGAGAATGCGGGAAGTGAAATAAGTCTCCTTGCTCCGAGTGAACACGTTAGACCACGTTGTTCCCGTCCCGAGGATAGTGAAGTTTTATGGAGTCACGGCTTCTAAACCGGGACAAACCAACGGATATCTTATCATGCTGGAATAAGGACCGTGTCGGTGTAGCAGGACTTCGAAATGAGATGGTGAATGGAGGAAATAATGAGCATCAATCACCCACAGTTAAGTAACCATTCTAGTTATAGCAGACTGATACTGGCCAGTTAGGTATGTTGTAATTGGATAGGTTATGGGTGATCCAGCTACATCAAGTGACCACCAGAGGATATCTGGTAAGTGGTGGGATTATGTACAAGTGTTTTTCCTTGATGGATATATCCATGTGTAACCTACCCCCCCCCCCTCCTTCATTCAGTTAAACTAATATAATCTATACAGTCTGTGGAAAATTGCATTTACTTGGATGAATTATTATATAAGCAACAGTAAATGAACATTGATAATTATTATTTATCAGTTAGACAAGTAGGAATTTGGGACACCTAGGTCGCAAAAAATGTCCCCCTTCGATACCTACCACTGTCATATCCACAAGTTGCTCTGGATCTATTAATTAAATGAAATATACATCACCAGGAATGCTGGTAAATATATAAATTTGTGGACTGTATATTAAAATTAAAAAATGATTATATATAAACACATATACATAACAGAAGGAAAATATATCTTAAAATCACTCACCAATTTGACTGGATATTAAGTTGTATCATACTCAGAAAAACCTAACTAAATTTATGAAAACACTGGCCAGAATTATACACAAATCTAGAGAGCTTATCTGAGGTTCCTGGAGCTGTCTTGTCCAGTCGTCTGATATCTCAAGTTATGCAGGAATGCACATCCAACAATTTCGCCTCCTATTTGAGAGGTGTCAATCCAATTTTAACCTCTAGAGCACGAAAAATTCTTCCCATTATATTAACGTTGTATCCAATTCAAAACCAAGATGGCGAGTCCCCTTCTGCACAGGCGCAGCTTCCCGTTTTCGATTACATAAATTTTAAATACAGTATGGCCATCTATTTACATTTAATAACTACTGTATTTCTGGAAAATATATACAGTATTTTCCACACTGCTGCTGGGCGGAGTTTGTTGCTAAATGACTCAAATTGCTCATTTGACAATGGTGGAGGACCTGGGTACATATAAGATCTGGCATCCACATGGCGACATATTACAAAAGATTTAATCACCCTTTTTACACTTTGCCGTCCTTGTGGAATCCAGAAAGTTTCCCTAATACAATTTAAGGTATCTTGTACCCCACCATGCATTACATTTTTATGGGCATTTAGCACAATTAAATTTGTTAGATGATGAGTTTTGGGCAGCAAGATAGGGTGTTTAGCATAATCACCCAATTCAGCATTTTGTAACCTATCTCTGCACCTAATTACATTGCTTTCTAAATACAGCCCCAATTTCTCTATTATGGAACCTTTCACAATTTTACTTTTCATCATCATTTTAATCTCATTTCCATAGATTTCCTCCTGTACCCTCTTTATCCAATATTCAAGAGGATGTGAAAACTTAAATGAAATATTCATCTTGTTTAGAAATTTAAACACCAACTTAATTACATTGATTAGTTTGGGTAAAGAACAATACCTATTTATATCAATGGCTAAGGGAGGACAAACTATTGGAGCGGTGGTCACAGTAATTTCAACAGGAGCAATATACGCCTTTTGTACAGGCCAATTAGCTTTATTTACCAACCAACTCGGTCCTTTAAACCATGATACAGCATTTACAAATTTAGCATAAGGTAAACCTCGAGACAAGAAATCAGCTGGATTCTCCTCACCAGGTATATGATTAAATGTTAACATATGCTGACCCAAACTATTATACTTCTCTTGCATCTGATTAATTTCAGCGACTCTGTTTTGTACGTACACAATTTTACTGTTTCCATTGTGAATCCATTGTAAGGATACCTCATTATCAGACCAAATTACAGTGTCGCTAATATTTACTTCCTGCAACTTATTTCTTATATAATTAGCTAATTTGACACATAAATGGCTCTTAATTCCAACTGAGGTAAAGTACGTAATTTAATTGGAGACACTTTAGCCTTAGACATAACAAGAGAAATAACACTATTACCATAAACAGAAATATTAATCTCAATCTTAAAATAATGAATCCTGTGATACTCCAATACTGAAACTATGTACTGTGCCAAAACAAAAGCATTTACATTGCTAAACTCACAAACTAGTATTTAGTCACTTAGCCATAATACCAACTTACCTCATAATTTGTAATATTTTACAATTAAGAATAAAACTAAGTCTGCCCGAAATGCCTAGCCATGCTAAGCATTCTAGTGGTACACTCTGTAATCACTATTTTACTACATGTAAACCACACAATAACCAAATTTCTGTAAACTCAGCATTGTAATCCTTATAGAGAATAAACTTTGAATTTGAATTTGAAGGTAAGCAACTGCTCCATATGCCAATTTTGAAGCATCACAAAAAATGTGGAGTACATTTTTCCCATTTGGATTGGCCACCTGGCGTGGGAACTCCAACATTGGAATTTTCTCATAATCACCAATTAATTCATCCCACCTGTTAATGAATTCCTTGGGTAGAATTTCATCCCAAGCACATTTAAGTTTCCATGCTTCCTGAATTAATAATTTCCCTCTTATAGTAAGGGGTGACACTAAACCTAGTGGATCAAAACATTTGGAAACTTCAGCAAGCAAAACTCTCTTAGTTAATTTGTTGGGCATACTGTAATTATTAGGTTTTAACATTATCAAATCTCTCTCAGTATCCCAAGTAATCCCAATACATTACTACATTTTGGGACTTCATCTCCAGGGTAACCTTTACTTATTTTGTCCTTTAATTTGGACGAATTACTATTCCATTCCCTCAGAGGCATATTTGCACTTTGCATTATTTTATTAGCCTCTCCATAAGTCATTAACAGTTCCTCTTCAGTTGACGTCACACCCAGGAAATTGTCCACATAAAATTGTTTGCTCATTACTTTACTCAGTGGACTTCCCGTACATTTAAGGTGTGCATTTATCGTCGCTTGAAGTAGGAACGGACTGGATGTAGCACCAAATAATACGCTCCTAAAACAAAAGGTTTTCAGAGGGCTAAGTTGGCCAATAGGATTCTCAGGCCATAAGAAGCGGGTACAATCCCGGTCAGCCTCTTGTAAACCCACTCTTAGGAAAGCTTTACTTATGTCAGCCGTAAAGGCATAATTTTTCATCCTGAAATTTAATAAGATATCTCCTAATTTTTCTGTCAACGATGGACCTGTCATCAGTCATTTAAACTAGGTACATTTTTGTTACTCCTGGCACTACAATTAAACACAATCCTCAAAGGAGTGGTCTTAGAATCCTTCTTCACTCCGTGATGTGGCAAATAGTGACCATAAATTTTGGCTTTCTCAGGAGGTACCTCTTCTATAAATTTATTAATTAATTGTTCAGCAATTATATCATTACAGGCAGTTAACAATTCTGGTGTCTTACTCAGTTCACGGAGCTGAGCCTTTAATTGTCCATATGCCATTCTGTAATTAGTGGGCAATTCTGGATGGTTCAGTCTCCACGGAAGTCGTACCCAGTATTGTCCAGATTCAAATTTTACATCTCTCAGGTATTGTTCTTGAGTAAAAGAATCGTCTGGACTTTCTTCATTTACATTTATTCCAATGCTGTCTAATTCCCACAATTTATGCACTGGCTCAACACCATTCTCTATGGAAGAATTATACTGGGGCACGACTTCATGAGTAAGACACACAGTTATGGTATTTGTAGTTTCCTCTAGTCATGAATTATTATTACGAGGAATCCTACCATACATTACATGACCTCCTGCAGTCTTCAAAAGGGTGACACCACATTTCTTTACCATACCCTTTACAAAGGAGGCATAATAGTCACTATCAAAATATTTATTGGGCCTACAGAATCATCACTTACACCAGAAGGTGCTAAATTTACATTATGTGAAAGTCTTTCTGTAGCTTTACTAAGCCCTACTGTAGATAATTTCTCTGGAAGTCTATCTACAATTACTGCATTAACACGTTTTTTCTCATTGCCCAACCTGACAGTTACAGAAACAGTGTAATACAATTGAGCCCTTTTATCCGAGAGAAAACCAGATAATTTTAAAGTTGTGGGATCTTCCATCTGTACTTTCATACCATCAAGACATTTACGTTTAATGAAAGTACGCTGGGATCCTTGGTCTAATAATGCAGTTACATTTTTTGATTGATGCCTTTTATCATCAATTTTTACCTGTAACACAGGTAAGGCTACTTCAGCAAAACCATCATTATTAACATTAGCAGCAATTTTTACATTAGCTACTGTTGTGTCAGGATAGTCAACATTATCATTATTATCAACATTGTCATATAGACCCTTACACATGACGATATGGTGTCTTCCTTTGTGACACTGATAACAGTTGTTTAATTTAGCATGACAGTCCTTTACATCGTGATTACCTAAACACCTGATACATCTGTCAAGTTCCTTCAATCTTTCAACTTTATCATTCCATGAATTGTATGCAATGCAATTCTTAGAAAAATGAGTACCCTTACAGAAGAGACAATCTCTCCTTTCTTTGACTGGTTTCTTATTAACTGGGCTACTCTTAGGAGGGTACTTATTCTTCTTACCTTGTGGAGAATCATTATTTCTGATTCCTGCTCCTTGATATGCCCCTATGTAACTCCTTTCAGGAAATGAATTTTGATTATTAACATTAGGATAATTTTTCCCTTTGTGAAACTTGGCAGATACCTCAGAGTTATCATGTGATGCATCTTTAAAATGAGTTAGTTGGCTGGTCTGCAACTGCACAATCAATTCTTGTAGACCTAGTCTTATTTCCTCCAGACCAAAATAACCCTTGTGATATTTGTTTGAGATCCATTCAAGTGTTATATAGTTTAATTTATTCTGTATCATGGCACTCAATAACCAGTCTGAATCCTTCAGATTATATTTATTACTTAATGTTTTGAGAGTGCTCTCCAGTTGAACTCTAAACTGCTGTAAACCTTTGTAAGTATGATCTGGAGATTTTAAATTAATAATGATATTCACTAGATCCAACCTACTTTGTACTATATTACCATAAGTGACTTTCAACAAGTCAACTGCTTCCTTGTAAGAGTCATCTACATTGGGAAAGGCTTGTATGAGTATGTGAGCATCTCCTCTTACCTGTCCTTTGAGGTAAAATAATTTAGTTACACAGGCTAGGTCACTCCTGTCATGCACAGCTGCTTTAAAAATTGACCAAAATTCCTCCCAGTTTTCTCCAGGATTAAATACAGGTAAACATAGTTCTGGGAGTTTTGGCAAAGACATATTATTTGTTGGAGCAGACTGATTAACTGCCTGGTTTACACATTTTAATTTATTCAAGGCCTGACTTTTACAAGAAAGAATCTTTTCCTCTAATTCATAATACTGATTAATCATGAGATCTACTTCAGTCTCATCTACACAGTGTACTAACAAATCTCCTTCATATTTGTTGTAACATAATTTGTATTAATCATATCTATTATCTAAAGCATCTAAATACAATTTTAAATCATCAGTATTCACAGTTTCTTGATTCATTAATTCCAAACATTTATTGTATGCTTTTGTTACATGACCCTTTCTAGCTTGCAGTGATGCTTTCTTTGCTCTATATTCCATATGTTTGTCTTCTACATTAATTTCCTCATTTTCAGCCATGATGCAATGTATTAAATTCAACTTAATAACACTGATTATGTACTAAATTATGTACTTTATAAAGGTAAATAGTACAACTTACCTTTGAATAAATCCTAGCTACCTGAGCTTAGCAATTACATGTATAATATAAATTTTAAATGTACATTAATACAAACTTGGCTCATCAAAATTAATATTATACAAATTAATAAATCCTTGCCAGAATTTGGCATAGCAAAATTAATATACACATTAATAATTAGATACACATGGTTTATCAATTACACATACACTGATATAAATCTTGGCCTAAATTGGCTTATCAAATTAATATTATACAAATATAAATCCTTGCCAGAATTTGGCATAGCAAAATTAATATTATACACAATATAATCTTTATCCACACTTGTCTTATCAATTACACATACACTGATATAAATCTTGGCCAGAATTGTCTTATCAAATTAGTATTATACAAATTAATATAAACTTAGCCAGACTTGAGCTTAGCTTATCAAAATTAATATTGTAATTATTATAATCCACTACACATTAAGTAAATTTGTGAACTTAACATCCACCTCCTTCTGTCATTTCACATATAATTATTAAGTAATTAACTAATTAATGACTTCACTAATTACCTCTGGTTCAAGAAGGACCAACGGGCAAATTAAATGTGGAAAATTGCATTTACTTGGATGTATTATTATATACACAACAGTAAATGAACATTGATAATTATTATTTATCAGTTAGACAAGTAGGAATGTGGCACACCTAGGTCGCAAAAAATGTCCCCCTTCGATACCTACCACTGTCATATCCACAAGTTGCTCTGGACCTATTAATTAAATGAAATATACATCACCAGGAATGCTGGTAAATATATAAATTTGTGGACTGTATATTAAAATTAAAAAATGATTATATATAAACACATATACATAACAGAAGGAAAATATATCTTAATATCACTCACCAATTTGACTGGATATGAAGTTGTATCATACTCAGAAAAACCTCACTAACTAAATTTATGAAAACACTGGCCAGAATTATACACAAATCTAGAGAGCTTATCTGAGGTTCCTGGAGCTGTCTTGTCCAGTCGTCTGATATCTCAAGTTATGCAGGAATGCACATCCAACAATTTCGCCTCCTATTTGAGAGGTGTCGAGTCCCCTTCTGCGCAGACACAGCTTCCCGTTTTCGATTACATAAATTTTAAATACAGTATGGCCATCTATTTACATTTAATAACTACTGTATTTCTGGAAAATATAGTCCACACAGTCCACAATTAATTAGTACCGCCGTACTTGGGGGTGCTATCGAATTTGTACTGGTCTCGGATAGATATGGATAAGATTGCGAGGGTCGAGGGGGGCCACCTGCAGTGACCACATGTCTACACGGGGTGACTACGGTAAACTATATAGTTGTTGACTCCCAATGAGATTACTCGTATGCATGTAATGCTGAAATACATACAGGTAATCACCCTATAAAATTTTCCATACAAATCATACTATCATATACACTGATGTTTTCTGTGGGGAAATTATCGGGATGAGGTTCACTGCTACATTCCTGAGGGGGGGACACAATTAAGCAACAATTTATTGTATTTACCAATGCTAGTTGTACCTCAGAGCCAGGTGGGATTTTAGAGACACTAGACTGCACCATGCCTCTTCTCCGAGACCCACACACACTATCCCACCCACAAAGAAAGTCGTGCCTATCAAATGTTACAGCATAAAAATTAATACCAATAACATTGGTAGCAAAGAGGGAAATGTATGAGAGTATTGTTATACAAATGCTCTTATATGGGTGTGAAGCATGGAGTGGTGAATATTGCAAGGAGAACGCTGGAGGCAGTAATGTCATGTATGAGGGCTATGTGCGGTGAATATAATGCAGAGAATTCGTAGTTTGGAAATTAGAAGGATGTGCGGGATTACCAAAACTATTATCCAGAGGGCTGGGGAGGGGTTGTTGCTGTGGTTTGGACATGTAGAGAATTGGAACAAAATAGAATGACTTCGAGAGTGTATAAATCTCTAGTGGAGAGAAGGCGGAGGAAGAGAAGGTGGAGGAAGGGAAGGTTGGAGGGAGGGGTTAAAGGAAATTTCGTGTGTGAGGGGCTTGGACTTCCAGCAAGCTTTTTAATACTTGATGTGCTGTTGGAGTGTGAGCAAAGTAACATTTATGAAGGGATTCAGGGAAACCGGCAGGCCGGACATGAGTCCTGGAGATGGGAAGTACATTGTCTTCACTCTAAGGAACGGGTGTTAATGTTGCAGTTTTATAACTGTAGTATAAGTACGCCTCTGGCAGGACAGTGATGGAGTGAATGATGATGAAAGTTTTTATTCTTCGGGCCACCCTGCATTGGTGGGGATCGGCCGATATGTTAATAAAAAATTATATATATATATATATATATATATATATATATATATATATATATATATATATATATATATATATATATATATATATATATATATACCAAACAGGGAGTAGAATGAAATTAGCTCAGAAGCATCCACACCACCGTATGTCCTCGGATGACCGGTACAACACCTAGCTTGGCTGGGTGCGTCATTCTTGAGGATTGTGTGGTTCCATAGACTAGAGCATCATGAGTTTTCACTCACCATGAGGTGGGCCAAAGCAGCATGGGTTCGACTCCTTGGCTAGTCGCAGTGTTGTTATTTATCAATGCCACTCTTTTGTGGGTACAATAATGTAAAATACTGCTCGTTGGCCTAGTAATAATGATATAATAATAATAATAATATAATATATTTACTACAAGTACATGGTATACAGGCCTAGCTGACATCAATGATACACTACTATATAGAAAGCCCCTTGTTATGCTCAGCATGTCGGGCAAATTAGGTCAGTGTCCCAGGATGCGACCCACACCAGTCGACTAACACCCAGGTACCCATTTTACTGATGGGGAGCATAGACAACAGGTGGAAAGAAACACGCCCAATGTTTCTACTCTGGCTGGGAATCGAACCCAGGCCCTTGCTGTGTGAAACAAGAGCATTAGCCACCAGGCCACCAGAGCCCTACCTAGAATGAATTTAGCTCAGAAGCATCAACACCACCGTATGTTCTCGGATGACGAGTACAGCACCTAGCTTGGTTGGGTGCGTCATTCCTGAGGATTGTGTGGCTCCATGGACTAGAGGATCATGTGTTTTCACTCACCATGAGGAGGGCCAAAGGAGCATGGGCTCGACTCCTTAGCTAATCGCAGTGTTGTTACTGATCATTACCACTCGTTCGTGGGTATAACCAGGGCCGGATTACCGCATAGGCAAACTAGGCATTTGCCTAGGGCCCCGCGCATTTGGGGGCCCCGCGGTCCAAGGGGTTCAGGGGCTCATCCAAGACTGCGCATGTGGTGCAAGTGCAAAGGGGTCCCTATCTAAAAAGTTCAAGTGTTTGGAGAGTAAAATTGATTTTTAAAAATTAATCAAAACAAAAATAAATAATGAAATAAAATAAAATAAAAATAAATAAACCTAACCATAGATGGCAACACTCAACACGCCTTTGTTTACATCAGAACAGCTGTGTTTTCCCGCTAATGGGTGAGTATAGGAGATTCCTCTCCAATTTTCTGTAGTAATTACACATAATGATTAGTTTAGTTATGAAAATGGTAATATAAATACCATTGTGCATTGTTCTTGGGCTCAGTATGATTTCTGTTTAAGTAAATTGGAGATCAAGGAGGATGAATTAGTAAAATATTCGTAGCCCAAATCACTAACCTAATCTATGGTAAAAGTTCTGTATATGACTCCTTTCTGGTAACGTTTTGAATTTTTAGATGCGCAGCCAGAGGATAGGGGGCTACAAGGG
The DNA here is from genome assembly GCF_038502225.1 of Cherax quadricarinatus. Taxonomy (NCBI): domain Eukaryota; kingdom Metazoa; phylum Arthropoda; class Malacostraca; order Decapoda; family Parastacidae; genus Cherax; species Cherax quadricarinatus. Next base: position 32,349,278 of record NC_091327.1, read on the forward strand.
CCATATCCCCCCAGTTGACAGAAAAAAAAATTAATAATTAAAAAATTAATAATAATTGATAATGAAAAATTTGTATTTGCATGATTACAGACAGTGATACATCCTCATTATGGCATCTCGTGAACGTGATGTTGGACGTTCTTATGCGAGTGGGTCACAGAAAAGAAAGAAGAAAATTCAAGAAGAAGAACAAAAAGAAAGATGTAGGAAGCTGCAGAAAGATCACAGACATGCTCACGAAAACAGTTTCTGATGTTACCAGTACAGTTGAATCTGCAGATACGTCAGATCATACAGGAAGCCCTCCCTCCATTATTTCTCAGCCAGCATCTACTTCTTTTGTGTCTCCTCTCAATGTCTCAACGGACATTTCATCCACAGGATTTGTCTTAAAAGATCCTGCCTCATGGCCAAATGTAATCCAAGATTCTCTACGTAATGCTTTCATTGCAGAAAGCTTCAGTCAAACTCTGAACATTGACTTTAGGAAATCAGCAAGGATTTATGATGATGGAAGTCGTCGTTGTTTAAAGTCATCTATGTTTTATAGGAAGCTTGCAAATTCAGAAACTGGGAAAAGATCATGGACTTTTGCAAGCACTCTTTAATTTTTTCTCTGCTTCAACGCATCGGTGGAGTATACTCAAGTCAACCATTCATGGAGACGTCATCAAATCATTATCAACAACAAGGTGGTCAGCGCAGCATGATGCAACACATGCTTTGAAAGACGGCTTTGCTGAAATACGTTCTGCTTTGATCCAAATAGCAGAGGATGAAGACCAGACAGCAACTAAAGAAGCGAAGCAGCCAGCTTAGCATCAAAATTGGAAGATTTTGAATTGGCCTTACTCTGTGTGCTTTGGGATTGTATACTGGAACGGTTAAATGCCACGAACAAGACACTTCAGAAAATTGAAATTGAAATGGCTACTTGTGCTAACCTCTATGCAGGCTTAGTGGAATTTGTAAGCTCACTTCGCAATGATGAAGTTTTTGAAATGTTTGAAGAGAAAGCTAAACTGCTGGTGAAAGACTACAGTTACCGGGCTGATCATCAGCGGTCAAGGAAGAGGAAACGCAATTTTGAAGAGCCAGACAATGAAATTGTGTTGCTACCAAGGCAGAAATGTAAGACAGCTACTTACTTCGTCATTCTGGATTCACTGATTACAGAATTGGTGAAAAGAAAAGAAATCTACCAGAATCTCAATGACAAGTTTGGATTTCTGTTCAAAATTACTACTATGCCAGATGCAGAATTGAGAGAAGCTGCATTAAAGTTGCAACAACACCTTTCAGCAGATGTTCAGGACACATTTGTTGAAGAAATAGTTCATTTTTCTGGGTATATGAATCAGATTAAAGCTCCACCTGAAAAATGTGCGCCCACAGCTGCTTTGAAACATTTAAGAAATGCAGGTATCTCAGAAACCTTCCCTAATGTTGACATAGTGTATCGCCTTTACCTAACACTTCCAGCTACTAACTGTGAAGGAGAACGTTCATTTTCTGTTTTGAAAAGATTGAAAAACCAGCTCCGTTCAACAATGAGCCAAGACAAATTGTGTAACCTAGCCTTGTTGACCATTGAGTCTGATCTAACAAGAAATATTGATTTTCAGAATATAATTGATGATTTTGCCAATATGAAATCCAGAAAAAAATTTATTTAAGAAGTGCCTGTGAATATAAACAATTCTTTACTTTCTTGAGTTTATATGATTTGATAGTCTTATGCATGATGCAATGATAACAATAATGGTCAGTGATTTATAAAGGGAATAATAGTGCTGTAATGGTTATGCTGAATATAATAGGTACATGATGTCACTACTTTAATAGCCTAATCTAGTAATACTACGCTGTGTTGAGTTTATTCTCTTTAAAATGCATGATTTAACAAGATAGTTATAATGGCTGTTGGTAAATGGTTTTGGTTGTCTTGATGTACTTTCCCTATTAAATTTAATCTAAATAGCCAGAATGTATTTAATTAGACCTTAAACAGGCTCACACCGATCCCCCCCCCTCACCCCCAAGCTGGAAGGGGTCGCTTCGCTTACCCGTAACTCAAAGGGGCCCCGCCAATCTGAATAGCCTAGGGCCCGGAGACTTCTTAATCCGGCCCTGGGTATAACAATATATATATATATATATATATATATATATATATATATATATATATATATATATATATATATATATATATATATATATATATATATGCACGGGCTGCAAGCCTAGTCCAACAACTGGTTCCTAGAATTTAACCTCGCCAAATGCAAAGAAGACCGCATACAGAGTACAGGCTAGGGGGCCAAAGACTGCAAACCTCACTCAAGTAAAAGGATCTTTGGGTGAGCATAATACCGAGCACATCTGAGGCGCACATCAACCAGGTAATTGCTGTAGCATATGCTCGCCTGGAAACCTATGAATTGCGTCCAAACACCTAGGAAAGGAATCGTTCAAAACTCTGTACACAGTGTACTTCAGGCTCATACTGGATCATGCAGCACCAGTTTGGAACCCACACCTGGTCAAGCACGTCGAGAAATTAGAGTAAGTGCAAAGATTTGCAATATGACTAGTCCTTGAACTAAGGGGAATGTCCTACGAAGAATGGTTAAAGGAAATCTGCCTGACGACACTGGAGAACAGGAGGGATAGGGGAGACATGATAACGACATATACTGCGAGGAATTGACGAGTTGGACAAAGACAGGATGTTCCAGAGATGGGACACAGCAACAAGGAGTCACAATTGGAAGTTGAAAACTCAGATAAGTCAAAGGGATGCTTCTAAGTATTTTTTCAGGCGTAGAGTTGTCAGGAAGTAGAATAGTCTGGAAAGTGACGTAGTGGAATCAGGATCCATACGTAGTTTGAAGATTAGGTTTGATGAAGCTCGTAGAGCAGGGGGAGAGTGGACCTAGTAACGATCAGTGAAGAGGCGGGGCCTCTTCACTGGTCGCAACCACAATTAAGTGAGTACATACTTATGCTTAAATATACATCTGTACTAACATACATTAAAAAAATTACATTTGTAAAGTCACAAGTACACAAGCATTTTTACTTGCAGAAATACATAAAAACACGTACTGAATACATTTGAAGATGCAAATATGTATATGAATCCATACGCATACACTTACACGTACATATACATATGTTTGCGTTTTGCTGCACTGAAGTTTCATGACCACCCTCCAATATTCCTTTTGCATGTAATGAGGTAGAGGAGGCGGGGCTTATGGAATATGAGGCACTTCTAGATATTATTATTATTAAATTTATAAGGAAGCGCTTAACCCGTAGGGGTCATACAGCGCCTGGGGAATGAAATTCATTCGGGCTTGATTCAAGGAAGTGGAGCGCAGGTCCAGTTCTTTATATCAAGAGCCCCTCACCAGTCACCATGTTCCACAATGCCTGCTCTACCATAGGCTGAATAAAGTTTAACCCTGCAGCCAATCATCGTCGTCGTCGTCGTCGTAACTCGAAGTTAGCAGGAAAAAAAATGGTGACTGAACTGTACATTCCCCGTCATTCCACACAACAACTGCCTTGCTTTACAAAACAACGAGGCTAACTATTCCTCCAATATCCCCAACATCAGTATACAATACCGTGCCACATCATACTCCTCCCTCTAAGCCCCTTCCGGAAATCATCATAATCGCCCCTCTTCCAGTGCCTTTCTAGTTTCTCTGTCACCCCCCACCCCTCATCCCCCACAATATTTTCCCCTGCTACCTCCACCCCTTCTCCCAGCATCCGCCGGCACGCCCATTTTACTGCATCCCTCCCACCCAGCACTCAGTAAATAACGGGTGTGATGTTCATAACGTGCGTATACTTTGGCAGCTGAGTGTGTGGGCGATCGTGCAAATATAATATCACATCACCCTGCGTTATAGCCTCGTGTCATTACCTTCAGTGGAAATGCTTATACCGTGGAACTAACAAAACAGACAAATCTAATATTGACATATGAGCAATGGCATTCACTCATGCGGTGAAGGTGTTGGTAGTGATTTTGGTGGCGAATATAGCTGAGATTGAACAAGGTGGAAGAGTAGTGACAGAGGGTCGTGGCATGGGTACCGTCACTGGCTCTGGACGTGACACAGAGAAGGTGTCAGCCTCAAACAGTCTCCAGCACAGACATCCTCGCCAGGCTCTGGCAGGAGGTCCAGGTGATGCATCGTCTTCTTCCTTGTTTTGTCTAGGTTAGGTAAGACTCGTCACGAAACAGGACAAGTGTTTCCTGACGCGGGTCTTGGTCATATGATGACCTGCCGCTGGAGCTTTCGGTCATCTGACCGAGGACTTCCGCTGGCTTACAGGTCCACCCCTTTAAAAATTATGATTATAATTATAACCCATTAAAACTTATTCATTATTTCTGTTCAAGGCTCTCTGACTGCTATGACTCAGTATAACAATTCAGCCGAGAAGCTTCTCATCCTCATCTTCTACTGGAGATGAGGATGAGAAGGCTTTCTTTTGATTACGAGTCCCAAGGGATATTAACCGAGAATAACCAAAGAAAGCCTAGCAAATGTGGCTCATTCCGGTAGGGATTTATTGGTTTTCTTTCATGCTGCCCTAGATTGTGCAATGTTGGGTATTCAAGCGGTTGGCGATCTTGTTTCTCGGAGCCCTTTCGAAGATTTTCATGATGTGAGACGTTAGTGTCATTGGTCTCTTATTCTTTGCGATTGCTTTAGCGAAAGGGTTTCTTTCTTGTCTTGATGAATACGGAGTTCCACGGCATTGGGCATGGGGAAGAGTGTATGGGCATGTAATTAATTCATTTTTCAGAGTCCTGTCAGAAATTTTGGAATTAACTAAATTTTGGGTCTCGGTCACGAAAAATCACTTACATTATCCACCCTTAGTCTGATTAACGGCTCACAAAATGCTGAGTCATATTGGGACTTCAGTATCTCACTCATTTCTTTGTTGTCATCTGTGTAAGTCCTTTCTTTTTAGCAAGGGTCAAATATTGGATATAGTTTTTTTTTCTTTTTGCTCTAGATTTGGCAGAAGAAAAGAAATATTTTGTTTCTTTCAATTTCGTTTATTTTTTTTTTTGTGTGTGTGTGTGTGTTTCCTGGCTCCAGTATGATTCCTTAAGCATAAGTTCGATGTTTTCTATTTCTCTAGCCAGTGCCTCCTTCATTATTTTAGATAGACTGGCCCCCTGGAGCAGTTCTGTGATTCTTCTCCTTCGCCTGTAGAGGAAGTGTCTCTCTCTCATTCTAATTTACGTCCTCTCTGTGCTTTCAGCATTCCTCAAGTGTCACAGAGTTAATTCTTTCTAGACTCAGGTTCAGATCCTTGTCATTTAAGTTAACTTCCCAGCCTGTTTCGTTTAGGACATGGTTAGTTTGATCCAACTGGATGTTTCTGTTATTCATATTCCAGCAGGTCTCCGTATACTTGCTGCTTTTGCTCTCGTAGCAGTAAATAGTTACTTAGAAGTTAGTGGACTGTTGTGAGTGACATCCCGGAGAAGAGGACCGTTGGATGCCAAAGAAACTAAGCCACACTGCTTGACTTGCTCGCGTTAATAACACTACTCTACAGTAAAATAAAAAAAAGCTTCGGAAATTAATCATTATTTAAAAATTTTTGGTCACTGAATACAGAAATGATGCCTAAAATTGAAAACTGGTTTTATTTCTAAAGTTGTGGATTCAGACTGGTTGCGGTTTCCTTAACTTGGGAAGGGAGGAGGTATGCAAACTTTACAAGGAAAAGACTCTCGATTGAAACTCACATTGTGTAATAGTTTAAAAAACACATACAATTTATTTTAACTAGTCGATTGTTATCATGGTTATAATCGTTTTCAGCTTCCCACAAGCCGTAAAATGAAATATTTTCTCTCCAAAGCACAAAATTGCTCAAAATTTGTAGACCAGTGTAATCCTTTTCTTTCTTTAGATTATTAGGTTTAACACCTGTTGACTGTGCGTGGGATTTTAATGATGCAAATCACCTGTACACTAAAATCAAGATTACTTTATATCCCTTAAAATTTAGGTTTAGAGTAAATTTTTAATAGTACCACACGGAGATACACACCCTCAGCTTTGCAGCTTCCTTGTCAGTACGCTGAGGTCAGTGGTCACGTGTGGTTATACCTGTCCAGAGCTGTCTGGGATTAGCGTGGGGTGTTACCTAGCACCATGGCTTGTTGTAGTGTTACAAAATCTCAGGTTAAAGTGTTGAAGAAGGAGATTCTACTTCTTCAGGAGGAAAATAGGAGGCTGAAGCTTCGTCTAGATGGGTTTGGGAGTGAATGTGGGATGGTGGTAGTTAGTGAGGAGGAAAAAGTTACCAGCAGTGATTTGGAGAGTGGCAGCCGCTTTAAGTGGCAAGTGGTTCACAATTCACGAAGAAAGATGATAAGGAAGGTTAATAGAGAAGATGTGAAGGTAGGAAATCGATTCTCTGTACTCCAGGACGAGTGTACTTCAGTGGTTAGTGAGATTAAAGGTACCACTGACTCCCCTGCTTATCAAGGTGAGAGTATTCTGATTGTGGGAGATTCTCAGGTAAGATACATGGACTGTGCTTTTGTAACAGAGATAGAAAGGTCAGACAGAGGGAGTGTCTCCCAGGAGCTGGTGTTGGTGACATAGTCAGTAGATTGGATAATATTATGTCAGGCAATGGGAACAAGCCCATTATCTGTCTTAGTCCTGGTGGAAATGACATCGGGAATGGCAGGAGACAGGAGCTGCTGGATAAGTATAGGTCAGCCATAGATGTAGTCAAGTCTAAGGGAGGGATTCCAGTCATATGTACCATCTTGCCTAGAAGAGGAGTGGGCAATGAATGGATGTCTAGGGCAATTGGTATAAATTGCTGGCTAGACAGGAACTGCAAGGAACTTGCAATCCCATTCATTGATAACTGGGACATATTCTATGGCAAGCACGATATGTATGCAAGTTCATCTCTCTGTGGCTGGAGTGGTTACATTAACCAATTCGATTGACGAGGTCATTGATGACTTGTCTAAGACTTTAAACTGATAGATTATAGAGGTATGGGTGTTTGTGGGAAACAATCAGGCTGCAGTACTAGGGTTGAAAACAGCAGATATAACCAGGATACCTCAGGAATATGTTTAAAAGACAATATTCAAAATAAAGTTGCTAATAAAGGCAAATCAATTGATCAACAAACAAAGAGAGATAGTAGAGGGCAACGAGTGACTAGCTCCCTTAAGACTTACTATACAAATAGTAGGAGTCTAAGAAATAAGATAGATGAGCTAAGATTCCTTGCAAGTGCAGGTAATATAGATATTATTGCTATAAAAGAGATCTGGTTCAACTTGAAAGATGGAGAAATGCCATCTGAAAGCAACATACAGGGTTATAAACTATTCCATACTTATAGGGTCAACAGAAAGGGTGGTGGAGTGGCGATGTATGTCAGAGATAAATTAAATTGTTGTGTTAGACAAGATATAAGATTAGAAACATCGGACAGAGGATCTGTTTGGCTACAGTTTCTCGAGGGTCATGAAAAGTTAATTTTGGGTGTGATTTATAGGCCACCAAACCTTGATAGAGAGTGCAGTAAGCTGATATGGGACGAAATTCATAAGGCATTTAGATATGAAAATGTTGTGTTAATGAGAGATTTTAACTGTAGACAAATTGATTGGAACTATGTGACAGGAAATCTTGAGTCTAGTGACTTTCTTGATACAGTTCAGGATTGCTTTTTAAAACAGTTTGTGACAGAATCAACTAGAGGAAACAGTCTGCTTGACTTGGTTCTTGCCAACAAAGAATCACTAGTTAATAATCTTGAGGTTAATGATGAGCTAGGGAAAAGTGATCACAAATCACTTAGTTTCAATATATCATGGAATTACCCGGACAACTGCAATCAAATCTCTGTCCCAGACTTTCACTTGGCCGATTTCATGTGACTGAAAAATTACCTGGGTGAGCTAAATTGGGATGTCCTGACTATGGGTCAGGTAGATGGTCTTGGTTGAGAGTATGACGTTTTTCAGAGCATAGTTCTAGATGCCCAGACAACTTTTGTTCTGAGTAGGGAAATTAGATCTAACAAAAAATGATCCCAAATGGATGAACAATAGATTAAAACATCTCAATGGTCAAAAAAGAGGCATACATAGGCGTATCAAAAGAGGAGAGGGGCAGTTAAGAAATCAATATATTCGATTAAAGAGAGAAATAAAAAAAAGGAATAAGAAAAGCAAAAAGGGATTATGAGGCTAAGGTTGCAAGGTATTCGAAGACTAACCCAAAAGGGTTCTTTCATGTATACAGAAGTAAGATTAGGGACAAGATAGGCCCACTTAAGAGTAAGTCAGGTCAGATCACTGACAGTGATTAGAAATAATAGATTATGTAGAACAGGACGATAATAAACTATGCACGATTGCGGTAATTAGTGACATGATCCTCAGACAAATAGAGAAATTAAAAGCTAACAGATCCCCAAGCCCTGATGAATTGTTTGCAAGGGTGTTAAACGAATGTAAAGAGAAACTTAGCATACCTTTGGCTAATCTTTTCAACAAATCACTACAAACTGGCATAGTGCCTTATAAGTGGAAAATGGCAAATGTAATACCTATTTACAATTATTATTATTATTATTAAAGATTCGCCGGTATTCTCCCGGCCCGGGCCTTTTCCAAGTGGTGGCCCGGCCTTGGCTCCCTCTCTAGGGAGTGTCTGAGACCTAAGTCTCCCATGGGAGGAGGCACAAGTACCTCCTCAACTTTGGGACCAACTGTCCCCAGGCCTAGCCACAAGCTAGGCCTCTCTGGTCTGCCATCCCCGCCCCAAGGGGGAAAATGGGAATGACAGTCTTGTGAGCTGTAAGCTCGGGCTCAGGCACCTACCCTACCCTAGAAGGGCTGGGCATGGTGTCGATGCCTATTTACAAAGAAGATGACAAATCCTTAGCTTCGAACTATAGACCAATAAGACCATAGTGGGAAAATTTATGGAATCAATAATTGCCAAAGCAATTCGTAGCCATCTCGAAAGGCATAAATTTATTAATGAATCTCAACACGGTTTTACAAAGGGGCGTTCCTGTCTTACGAGTTTACTAACTTTCTTCACTAAGGTATTTGAGGAAGTAGATCATGGTCCCCAGGACGACGAGGGCTCAGCTACTACCCTTCTCACTACCGCCCAGGGCGACACCACAACAATAACACCAAACATGGCTGCCTCCACCTCTACCACCTCTCTCTTCTCCGGATTCAACCTACCAAGTAGTCCCTCAGCGTGTCAGCGTGCCTCGTTGTGCTCCGGAGAACAAAATCCTTTTCTCAACACCAGGTGTTTACAGACACGGTCGCTCTTACGTGCTAGAACTTTAATTTGTGCCATCAATCCTATACTCTTCGATACATCCCTCTAGCGTGCCTGGAACCAATCTTGGGCGGAAAACATTATATACTGAGTCAAAAAAGGAGAATTAGTGTGCAGTACCTAGCAGAGTTTACTGCCAGAGGGGAATCATAGGCCTGTGTTCCGTGTGCAAAATAATAATAATAGAACTTTTCTTTGTCAGAGGAAAGAAAGTCTCCCTGATAACATTGTGTATACATAGTGTATAGTGTATACTACAGTGGCTCCCTAGTATATAGATGATAAAGGCTAAAGTGTCATTTGAAAACAGGTGAATTTGTAAATGAAGTGATAAGCCTATAGAGGCAGGTGCCAGAAGTCGCCAGAAACTTACCACAGTGGTCAGCTGTTTTAATAATCTTCCTGGCCTGCTAGTGTACTCGCATATAATCTAGTGATACCAGTGAATAGCAGAATACAGTGTTGTAGTAGCAACTAACCAGTATTATAATGGTACTTAGTGGAGTGGAGTGACTTTCATTAGTTTCTTTTTTCTTGAAATACCAGACGTATACTGTGAATTTCATATAACCTGTAGTTACCAGCGGTCGCAATATAGTGGTCAGCTGTTTTAAATCTTCCTGGCCTGCTAGTGTAGAAGCAATAGCAGAATACAGTGTTGTAGTAGCAACTAACAGTATTATAATGGTAAAAGTGCATTAGTCTTTTTTCTTTCCTACTGTGAATTTCATATAACCTGTAGTTACCAGCGGTCGCAATATACACAACGAGAAGCAATTATTACTACAGAAAAAGCGTCCTTCAAAAACCAGTCAACTATAGTGATAATATAGCATTTATTGTGGTGGAGACGAAAAAAAACTAGAAAAGCTAGATACAGCGATTGATAAACAAGGGTTGAGGCTCGACCGTTCGTCATTGTAGGAGCTGCCAGAAATCACCGGCTCTTCAACACGCAAGTTATACTTTTGTATCAATCAAATCACATATTACTCGGGTAGATAATTTCAAGTAGATCCTTCATGTGTTAGCCCAAATCACCGACTAGTATGTTTTAAATAAGTGACCCACTGATCAGATCAGATCGACTGGTCCGAACCCTCGACTGGTCCGAACCCTTGATGGTCCGAACCCTTGACTGGTTTCAAACGGATTCGTTGGACAATAAAGCAGACTGTAAACGGATGGGGTTGTAGGCGCCCTTATCAAACACAAACAATAAATATAAATCAGGAACGTACACGGTAAGCTGTCCAATATACAAGTACAGTTAGAAATAGAAATACAAATAGCTAGAGCTTCATTTAAGGAGGTTATTAATAGAGTATTCAAGAGGTTGCTAGTAGAATTACAGTAAATCAACCATTCAAATCATTATGAAGCTCTGTATAGTCTGCAGTCAATCAAACAAACGGGCTTCCACATGGATAAATTGTCATTTTTGTGGAAATTGGTGTCACGCCCCTTGTGCAGATATCCAAGAACTAGCTACAAGCAGTATTAAAACAGGGAAGTGTTTTTGGGTATGCCCAAATGAGGAAAATCTGTGGACTAAAATCACAAGGGTATTAAAAGAGGATAACATCAAAGCTGCTTTCATAGACAACCTGGAAGCTTTCTACAACAGATGGGAACATAAAAAGTCTGGGCTGAATGGTACTGCCCTTGATACTGGCCATGTAGTCAGAAACTGTAAGGCTGGAGGTGATGTCCTGGTAGTCAGTAAATGTGGGAGACAGTAATGGTGAAGCTGAAGGTGCTGTCCTGGGAGACAGTAATGGTGAAGCTGGAGGTGCTGTCCTGGGAGACAGTAATGGTGAAGCTGGAGGTGCTGTCCTGGGAGACAGTAATGGTGAAGCTGGAGGTGCTGTCCTGGGAGACAGTAATGGTGAAGCTGGAGATTTTGTCCAGGTAGTCGGGAATTATAAGCAGGAAGGAATACATATCAATGACCTCATAGGGGACAGGAGCCGTAGTGGGGAAACAAGTGTAGTCAAAGATAAGATAAAACCAATATTGCAAACTAGAAATACCACAGGAAATAGCAAACAAGAGGACTCCACTAGCAATAGTGAGGATATATTACCAAAAACAACTGGTGGGAGCTCCATTGTTGGTGCTAGGGAGGATAGGAATAAGACAGGGAAACATGCACCAACAGGGAATACAGTCACAGAAACCCAAGGCAAACGGAAACCAAGCCTGTGCACATACTATGCACTTGGTATCTGCAGACATGGGAAATCTGGAAAAACAGACGGGACGTGCAACTATGACCACCCTAGAAAATGCCATGCCCATATGACAACAGGAAAATGCAAACTCCCTTCCTGTAAGCTTTTTCACCCTGAAATGTGTACCTCTTCAGTACAGGAAAGACTGTGCTATAACTTAAATTGCCAGGCACACCATCTAAAGGGTACAAAAAGATACAAAACATCCAGGCCATGGGAAAACCTGGGTAGCCACAGCCACTCAAGAGGGAGAGGTTTTTTAGTGCCAGGAAGGAAAAAAAACTGGCAGGAAATGGCAGAAATCGTACACCAAATCCAGTCATTCCTGGAGTGGAACCACAGTCGATGGCCTCCACTCCAAACCAACAGATACAGATACTAATGCCGGAAAAAAAATCCCCCCCCAGTACCAACAATACCACCAGTCCGATGACATTCTTCTTTGCAAATATACAGGGTCTAAAGCCAGCAACAAACAACAAAATACCTTTCATCCGTGGACTGCTTGCAGAGGCAAAGGCAATGTTCGCGGCTTTCACTGAGACCCACATAAAGGATCACTTGGACAACGAAATATGGATCCCAGGTTACAACCTATACAGATGTGACAGAGTGAACAGGCAAAAGGGGGGGGGGGGGTTGGCCTGTACATTGCAGAGTCACTTGTTTGCACAGAACTGCTAAATGCCTCAAATGATGTAGTGGAAGTTTTAGCAGTAAAGGTCGAGAACCAAAACCTAGTCATTGTGGTAGTCTACAAGCCTCCGGATGCAACATCCCAGCAATTCCAGGAACAGCTGTTAAAAATTGACCACTGTCTGGAAAATCTTCCAGCTCCTGCACCCAACATCTTGCTCCTGGGGGATTTCAACTTAAGGCACCTAAAATGGAGGAATATAGCAAATAATATTGTTGCAGTAATAACACCAGGAGGCAGCTCTGATGAAAACTCACACTCACACGAGCTTTTAAATCTCTGCACAAAATTCAATTTAAACCAGCAAATAATAGAGCCTACTAGACTGGAGAATACACTAGACCTCATCTTCACTAACAATGATGATCTGATAAGAAATGTCACCATATCAAAAACAATATACTCAGATCACAACATAATTGAGGTTCAGACATGTATGCGTGGAGCCCCAGACCGACATAATGAGACTAGTCACGAGGGAGCATTCACCAAATTCAACTTCAATAACAAAAACATAAAGTGGGACCAAGTAAACCAAGTCCTAACCGATATAAGCTGGGAAGATATACTAAGCAACACAGACCCCAACTTATGCCTAGAACAGATTAACTTGGTGGCACTCGATGTATGCACAAGGCTTATTCCTCTAAGAAAAAGGAGGAGTAGATGTAAAATAGAAAGAGACAGGCGCTCCCTTTACAGGCGACGGAAAAGAATAACAGAGCGGCTAAAAGAGGTCAATATATCTGAAATGCGTAGGGAGACACTGGTCAGAGAAATAGCAAGCATCGAACTTAAGCTAAAGGAATCTTATAGGAGTCAGGAATCGCGGGAAGAACTAAAAGCCATAAATGAAATCGAAAGAAACCCAAAGTATTTCTTCTCCTATGCCAAATCAAAGTCGAGAACAACGTCCAGTATTGGGCCCCTACTTAAACAAGATGGGTCCTACACAGATGACAGCAAGGAAATGAGTGAGCTACTCAAGTCCCAATATGACTCAGTTTTTAGCAAGCCGCTAACCAGACTGAGAGTCGAAGATCAAAATGAATTTTTTATGAGAGAGCCACAAAATTTGGTTAACACAAGCCTATCCGATGTTATCCTGACGCCAAATGACTTCGAACAGGCGATAAATGACATGCCCATGCACTCTGCCCCAGGGCCAGACTCATGGAACTCCGTGTTCATCAAGAACTGCAAGAAGCCCCTATCACGAGCCTTTTCCATCCTATGGAGAGGGAGCATGGACACGGGGGTCGTCCCACAGTTACTAAAAACAACAGACATAGCCCCACTCCACAAAGGGGGCAGTAAAGCAACAGCAAAGAACTACAGACCGATAGCACTAACATCCCATATCATAAAAATCTTTGAAAGGGTCCTAAGAAGCAAGATCACCACCCATCTAGAAACCCATCAGTTACACAACCCAGGGCAACATGGGTTTAGAACAGGTCGCTCCTGTCTGTCTCAACTATTGGATCACTACGACAAGGTCCTAAATGCACTAGAAGATAAAAAGAATGCAGATGTAATATATACAGACTTTGCAAAAGCCTTCGACAAGTGTGACCATGGCGTAATAGCGCACAAAATGCGTGCTAAAGGAATAACAGGAAAAGTCGGTCGATGGATCTATAATTTCCTCACTAACAGAACACAGAGAGTAGTCGTCAACAGAGTAAAGTCCGAGGCAGCTACGGTGAAAAGCTCTGTTCCACAAGGCACAGTACTCGCTCCCATCTTGTTCCTCATCCTCATATCCGACATAGACAAGGATGTCAGCCACAGCACCGTGTCTTCCTTTGCAGATGACACCCGAATCTGCATGACAGTGTCTTCCATTGCAGACACTGCAAGGCTCCAGGCGGACATCAACCGAATCTTTCAGTGGGCTGCAGAAAACAATATGAAGTTCAACGATGAGAAATTTCAATTACTCAGATATGGTAAACACGAGGAAATTAAATCTTCATCAGAGTACAAAACAAATTCTGGCCACAAAATAGAGCGAAACACCAACGTCAAAGACCTGGGAGTGATCATGTCGGAGGATCTCACCTTCAAGGACCATAACATTGTATCAATCGCATCTGCTAGAAAAATGACAGGATGGATAATGAGAACCTTCAAAACTAGGGAGGCCAAGCCCATGATGACACTCTTCAGGTCACTTGTTCTATCTAGGCTGGAATATTGCTGCACACTAACAGCACCTTTCAAGGCAGGTGAAATTGCTGACCTAGAAAATGTACAGAGAACCTTCACGGCGCGCATAACGGAGATAAAACACCTCAATTACTGGGAGCGCTTGAGGTTCCTAAAACTGTATTCCCTGGAACGCAGGCGGGAGAGATACATGATTATATACACCTGGAAAATCCTAGAGGGACTAGTACCGAACTTGCACACGAAAATCACTCACTACGAAAGCAAAAGACTTGGCAGACGATGCAACATCCCCCCAATGAAAAGCAGGGGTGTCACTAGCACGTTAAGAGACCATACAATAAGTGTCAGGGGCCCGAGACTGTTCAACTGCCTCCCAGCATACATAAGGGGGATTACCAACAGACCCCTGGCAGTCTTCAAGCTGGCACTGGACAAGCACCTAAAGTCGGTTCCTGACCAGCCGGGCTGTGGCTCGTACGTTGGTTTGCGTGCAGCCAGCAGCAACAGCCTGGTTGATCAGGCTCTGATCCACCAGGAGGCCTGGTCACAGACCGGGCCGCAGGTAATTAAGGGGGCGTTGAGCCAGGTTACCCCGGAACTCTCTCCAGGTAAACTCCAGGAAAAACTTTCACCATCATTCACTCCATCACTGTCTTGCCAGAAGGGTGCTTTACACTACAGTTTTTAAACTGCAACATTAACACCCCTCCTAAATTATTGCATCTATTAAAGTAAAGAAAGAGGTATACATAAACGACTGTCTCGCCAAAAAACGTCAGAACCTCTGTATAGTCAGAAAACTTAAGTGGGAGAATAATGACACAATCCACCAATGCTTCACACGGGATGGGAACATTCTAGTTAGGAAAGCAAATGTAGGTCAACTCTACACAATCATGAACGAGAATGATCTATCACGATTTCTCAGGGATATTAATCTTACAGAGAATAACTAAACAATGTCCAACCTAAAAGCCTACGTGACGTGTAGTGCATGTTTTGCTCCATTATTGTACAAATTTCACAGTACAATCTCTTAGTAATCAAAAAATCAACTACCTCAGTAATGTGATTTTACTAGTAAGCATAAGTCACCTTATGTTATATAATTTTCTTAATTATTATTGTTTGCTTAAATATTTGCTTAATTAATACTTTCTCTGTCCATATTACAACCTCATATTTCTTTAAATACTATTAATTGCTATTACTTACCAAATTTATTATCATATACCATTTTTACTATCAGTACAATTTACTCTTAAAATTTTTGACATTATTTTAATTACCATTACTTGTTTAATTACCATAACCTGTTTTAATACCACATTTACTATCTTAGAGTAGTTCCTTACTCTTAAATACCTTTTACTGCCAGTTAACCTCTAGTATAACTTCCACTACAATACTGAATCCAAATAACTGTTCTTAAAATTTAGTACTTGAAATAAACATTTCTTTTTTCATTTTATTTTTATTAATTAATATTTTTTGTAATCATTATTACTTACTAAAATTTTATTAAACACCGTATTTACTACCAGTCAATTTTACTTTTGTACATTAATCATTATTTTATACTTTTCTTAACCTTTTGTTGCCAAATTTTCAAGTTTGTATTTTCAACTCCAACCTTTATATTATCCTTTGTAGCATCTTACTATCATGGCAATGACCAAGTCATTGCCATTTTTATTTTTTTATTTTATTCTTGTCAATTTCAATCTAGTTATACTCTTGTTCTTGTTAATTAACAACTTATATTAGACCTTAGTGCAATTGCAAGTGAGAGTCTTGTACCATTTTAATTTGTATTTTTATATTATTAGTTTATACCTAGTTGTACTTCAGCTCATTCTAGCTCAGTACATAGACAACACCAAATTCATTGTATTAGACCTTAGTGCAATTACATGAGTGAGTCTGGTGCTATTTGTAATTTGTATTTTTATAGTATTAGTTTATATCTAGTTGTACTTTAGCTCATTCTAGCACAACACATAGACAATATCAACTTCATTATGTTTATTAGTGACTATACTCTATATGACCAAAATGTTTTAGCTATATACTTGTCCAAACTTCCCACTACTAGAGATATCAGTATTAGAACTCACCGCACAATACAGGATATAAATAACCACTATTTAAACCTAAAAGATGAATGATCACGTTGACCCTGATCTAAACCTCCGTAATCTAACACACAATCAAAACTTATTGGAAAGTACCTGCCTTTATTACACAGAATCACAAGCCAGCACTATCCTAAACATTGCTCAAGGTCTATCAGTTCTTAACTACAACAACAGGTCCTTAATCAAACACTATGATCTCCTGGCGCTCCTTGAGTCGATAAAGACACCCTTCTCCTGTATTATTCTTACTGAGACCTGGCTTAAGCAGGACACAACAGATATCTATCCACTACCAGGATACATAGCAATCTACAACTGCAGACCATACCAAGTTGGGGGTGGTATTGCAATCTACTACTCTAACCAACTATCTTGTATTAGCACCAATTGCTTTAGTGATGAATATGGGGAATACATTTTTGCTAATTTTACTGTAAAAAAACTTAAGACGCCTATAACAATAGGTACCATTTACCGGATACCCCACACAAACATCCCAAACTTCAGTGAGAATCTAAAGGCACTAATAACAAACAGACAAATGAACAAGCACCACCTTCTCTTAGCTGGAGACTTCAATATCAACCTTGGCTTACCAGATGATCAGCCTGTAACTGATTTCATCAACAATATGAACAACACACTTCTCATACCGACAATAACTAAACCAACCAGGATGACAGAGACAAGTGCAACCATAATAGACCACATATGGACCAATATACTAGCCCCCCTTAAATCAGGGATAATCACAGACAGCACTACAGACCACTACCCAACCTTCCTCTTAACAAACATTAGTAAACCACCACTCGAATACAACAAAGTTTCATTTAGACTTCATGACGAGGCTTCAATAAGGAACTTCACAGCAGACCTAGAGACTGTTGACTGGCCTACAGAATTCTCCAATGCCAATGGTATTGACGATTGGACAGACATTTTTCTCAACAAAATACTTATACTATACAACAAACATTGTCCTATAAAAAACGAAACAGATCACGAATAAACGGCTCGGTTGCCCATGGCTAACCAGCAGCATTCTGAAATCAATTGATAAGAAACACCAATATGAAAAGCAATATAGACAGGGCTTAATACACAAAGATATTCTTAAACAATATTCATCAGTTCTCACCAAATTAATAAAGAAAGCCAAACAACTGTACTACTCTAGCAGATTCACTGACACAAGAGGAGATATAAAAAAGACCTGGAAAACACTTTCCCAGATTCTGGGGACCCACAAACTGAAAAAAAACAAGAATATTGTCCTAACTAAACCTAATGAAACACCACTGCATCCCACTGATACAGCTAACAAGATAAACGACTTCTTCTCAAACATAGGATCTAATCTCGCCAGTAAAATCCCACGTACCAACGCCCGTGCCGGGGACTACCTAGATGGGAATTTTCCAAATTCCTTCTATCTTGTACCAACTGAGCCCACGGAAGTCACCGCAATTATAAAGTCCCCTCAAGGAAGGTTCCTTGATGTTGGTGAGGGGCTCTTGATTTAGGAAATTGGATCTGTGCTCCAGTTCCCCGAATTAAGCCTGAATGCCTTCCACATCCCCCCCCAGGCGCTGTATAATCCTCCGGGTTTAGCGCTTCCCCTTGATTATAATAATAATTATAATAATTATAAAGCCACTCAAAAATAACTCAGGGAATCTGTCTCACGTCCCACCATTATTGTACAAGCGAGCGGCCCATGTCCTTTCGCATGCTATTACATTACTTTTTAACAAGTCACTAGAAACTAGCACTTTCCCGACACTACTCAAGACAGCAAGGGTTACACCAATACATAAAGGTGGTGACCCTACAGATGTAAACAACTATAGGCCAATATCAAACTTACCATTGCTATCCAAAATCTTCGAGAAACTCGTGCACAGGAGACTATATTCATTTATAACGGCACAAAACATACTCAACCCTGCCAATTTGGATTCAGGAAAAATAAAAGCACTAATGATGTAATTGTAAAAATGCTTGATCTGCTTTACACAGCATTGGAAAATAAGGAATATCCACTAGGAATTTTTATTGACCTAAGAAAAGCGTTTGACACAGTAGACCACGGCATCCTACTCCACAAACTTGATCATTAAGGTATAAGAGGCCATGCGCTTACATATTTCAAATCCTACCTTACTAATAGGTATCAGTATGTCACCATTAAAGACACAGCCTCATCAACACGGCCACTTGATACTGGAGTTCTGCAGGGAAGTGTCCTTGGTCCCCTGCTCTTCCTCATTTACATTAATGATCTTCCTAACGTATCCCAACACCTAAAACCCATTCTCTGTGCTGACTTTCATCATCTCCCACCCTAATCTTGCCACCCTCAAAACCATTGTCAACGAGGAGCTGCTCAAAATATCGACTTGGATGACAGCCAATAAACTTACACTTAACACTGACAAAACCTACTACATTATGTTTGGTAGCAGACCAGGTGTTGCGCAACTTAACATTAAGATCGACAACACTCTAATTGCCAGACATAATGAGGGTAAATTCCTAGGTCTATACCTCGACAACAACCTAAATTTCAGCACCCACATTCAACACATAACAAAAAAAGTATCCAAACGGTGGGGATCCTCTCCAAGATACGACATTATGTGCCGCAAACTGCCCTTCTCACACTATACCATTCACTCATTTATCCATACCTCACCTATGCTATTTATGCTTGGGGATCAACTGCAGCAACACACCTAAAGCCAATAATAACCCAACAAAAAGCCGCAGTAAGAATAATCACTAAATCCCATCCCTGGCAACACCCCCCCCAACTCTTCATAGATCTAAACTTACTCCCTGTTCAGAACATCCACATTTACTACTGTGCAATCTATATCTACAGGACCTTAAATTCCAATAATAACCTTGACCTAAAACGCTTTCTTGATAGTTGTGACAGGATCCACAGGCATAACACCAGACACAAACATCTCTATGACATTCCCCGTGTCCGACTAAACCTTTACAAAAATTTAATGTGTATCAAAGGGCCTAAAATCTGGAACACCTTACCTGAAAACTCTAGAGCTGCAGACACATTCATTACCTTCAAAACTACAGCTAGAAAACATCTTATCTCCCTGATACACCCCGTCAACTAACTACATGAAAACCACCTGGTGGTTTACACTTACACTCACTCACCCATTGACTATAAACACAGAAATACAAATCTTAATCTTAAAATAATGAATCCTAACTAGTCATAAATTTGCCTATTATACTCCAATACAGACACTATGCATTGTGCCAAAACAAAAGCATTCACATTGCTAAACTCACAAACTATAATGTAGTCACTTAGTCTTAATACCATAATCTGTAATAATTTAAAGTTAAGAATTAATCTAAGTCTGCACGAAATGCCAAGCCATGCTAGGTGTCCTAGTGACCCCCTGTTGCAACCCCTGAATGGGTCACACTGTATATAATGTATATTACCTTTTCATATAATTTTATATTGCTTATATTTGCGATAATAGCTAAATCGTAAATATATTGCTTTATATTATTATTTGACTTAGTTATATTGTTAGGTAGGATGTAACATTCATATATTATTATTATGTGCTCATAGTTCAAGTCTTGATTGTCTAACTACTGTAATTATCGCTCGTGGCTCGTTACTCTGCCAGCTTCTCGGTGTTGCTGGGCAGCAACTGTCCATGGAGCTATCACGTGATCGAGGGGGGGTTCACACCTCGCCTGAAGTAGTGAGTCTGGGCTAGACTCTCTTGGTGGTTGGGCATATTCCTGACAAGACGTGCCTAACTCTCCCTTATTGGCCCTTGTTGGAAGATCGTCTCTGTCGCTTTATTGTTGTAGGTTCTGTGGAACTCTGTTCACAGAACATTGTCTAGACTTAGTGATTTTCGACGTTGTACTGAGGTTGTGTGTCTCATAGACACTCTGAGCAACTCAGGTCCTGAGCTGTAGCTTCTGACCTAATTTGTACTGGTATCTGTGTACTGTCACAGTCGGGGATTTTCTTATGCTGAACTTAGATTCAGTAGTATGGGAGTTTGGTGACTTTTGTGGAGGATCTGCTGATGGTCCCTACTTAGTGTCGTTATATTATCTCCTTGTTCCTAATTCTGTGTCGCAGTTGCTTGTTATATTGCTATTGGGCTTAACAGTCGTTTTATTGTTCAAGCAAGATGTTCTGATTGCCAGTTGGTCAAGAAGTTAGTTGATGTGAGGACTTTGTCAGTCACTGTCTAGTCGAGTCTTGAGACATAGCGAACTACTTAGAGCACTTACATACATACACACAAACTTACTTGTACATATTTGTAATATCTTATTAAATGTTAATGTACCAGACGGTACTTAAGATATAAAAATGTGATACGTGCCTTCAGCACAATACTACTGTACACGAGAGAAGTGATTATTTTGATTGTTTATTACATTAATTTAATTTGATAATATACCTCTAGACTGTTATTAATAAATTTATTAAATTTTAATTTCTCTAGTTAGTAGCCTACCAGTTGTAATCCTGAAGCACTATTGAATGTTATTGAATTCTAATGGATAATTGGACCAGGATACTGACTACTTGTTACGAAAACCCAGTAACAGGCTGGATGCTAGAAGGGCAGTCCTTTCTAGTATTCACTGGAGATCTCTATGCTTATTAGATATTGCGTTTTTTGTAACACCCCCTCTGTAATTAGTATTTTAAAACATGTAAACAACACAATATCCAAAATCTGTAAACTCCGCATTGTAATCCTTATAGAGAATAAACTTGATTGATTGATTGATTGATTGATGGTATTGAATATGATATTGTGTATATGGACTTCAGTATGGCTTTCGATAGAGTTCCACATCAGAGGCTATTGAGGAAACTTAAGGCACACGGAATAGGAGGAGAATTTTTTTCCCTGGTTGAGGCATGGTTGACGAATAGGCAGTACAGAGTTTGCATAAATGGGGAGAAATCAGAATGGGGGCACGTCAAAAGCGGTGTTCCAAAAGGGTCAGTGTTGGGCCCCTTATTGTTCACAAACTACATTAACGATATAGATGAGGGAATAAATAGCGACATAAGCAAATTTGCTGATGACACCAAATTAGGGAATTCAATTCATTCTAATGAGGACATTAGAGCACTCCACGATGATTTGAATAGACTCATGCAGTGATCGGAGAAGTGGTAGAGGCAGTTTAATATAGACAAATGCAAAGTTCTAAATGTTGGACAGGAAAACAACCATGCCACATGCAGATCTTAATATTACGGATTGCGAAAAGGATTTACGAGTTCTGGTTAGTAGTAATCTAAAACCAAGACATCAGTGCATTAGTGTTCGCAAAAAAGCTAACAGAATCCTTGGTTTCATAGTAAGAAGTATAAATAATAGAAGTCCTCAGGTTGTTCTTCAACTCTATGTATATTTGGTTAGGCCTCATTTAGATTATACTGCACAGTTTTGGTCACCGTATTACAGAATGGTTATAAGTGCACTGGAAAACGTACAAAAGGGGATGACAACGTTGATCCCATGTATCAGAAATCTTCCCTATGAGGATAGACTGAGGGCCCAGAACCTGCATTCTCTAGAAAGGCGAAGAATTAGGGGGGTTATGACTGATGTGTATAAATGGAAAACAGGAATTAATAAAGGGTTGTTAATAGCGTGCTAAAAATATCTAACATAGACAGGACTCGCAGAAATGGCTTTAAACTGGAAAAATTCAGATTCAGGAAGGATATAGGAAAGCACTGGTTTGGTAATAGAGTTGTGGATGAGTGGAACAAACTCCCGAGTACCGTCATTGACGCTAAGACGTTGTGTAGTCTTAAAAATAGGTTGGATAAATACATGAGTAGGTTTGGGTGGGTGTGAGTTGGACCTGACTAGTTTGTGCTACTAGGTCGGATGCACTGCTGCTCCCTTATATGACGTGTCTGACCTCACTAGGTCAAGGGACTGGCTTAAACCGGTGGGAGAATTGGAACTGCCTCGCATAGGCTAGGCCTGTTGCAGGGTTCCTTCTTTCATATGTTCTTATGTTGTAGTAATGTTGGTAGAATTACCGATAATATGTAAAGTTTCGCTCCTGGAGAGCGAAACGTTGCCACAATAAAATGTCACATTAGTTGCACTTGTGTCCTTTTACTTTACATGTTCTTATGTTCTTCTGTCATATAGTCAAACTGCTGACACCCAGCAGTCTTCAGAGCTCTGCACACAGGCCAGAGCTCCGCCAGAATCTCCTCTCAACCTATTTCCCAGAACTTATATGATCCTTAAAGCACCCCTCTAAACTCCAGGTTTAGGAGTTCACCCCCCCCCCTCAACGAGGCATACACCACGTGTGTTAAAACCTGATGTCTACAATTATCACACAAAGGGTAGACTTTTCGAACACTGAGACTTGAGGGACAAGCCATAATTTGTAATAATTTAGAGTTAAGAATTAATCTAAGTCTGCCCGAAATGCCTAGCCATGCTAGGTGTCCTAGTGGCCCCCTCTGTAATTAGTATTTTATAACATGTAAACCACACAATATCCAAAATATGTAAACCTCGCATTGTAATCCTTATAGAGAATAAACTTGATGGATTGACTGATTGATTGAGACGACAGGCGCAGGGATTCTTCCATATTTCTAACACCCTTCTGGCAAGGCAATTGCTGTGACAATTTACACTGGTTGGTGAGGTCAGCCTGTGACCTCAGTGGACCTACATCACAATCCACAGTAAACAATCCTCTACAATCCAATGATAATGAAGCGACTGTACAGTTTTCTTTTTTCACGTCATACAATAACTTGTCCCTTACTTTAATACTCGTCTTCGTGGTCTTTAATATAAAAAAAAAAAATCTTCACGTTGCTCATGAATTTTCCTGCTAATTTGTTCTTAATTTCAACTGCGTCACTTACATTGATTGTTTCATTGGCAGGTTTCAATCTATTAAGAATGAAGAGCAATTTCATTTCCATATTTCTTCCCAATCAATATAGTTTGTTTTCCTTTCTAATATTTGTGCGGGCCATAAATAATCTCCGGTTTCCATATTATACAACGTATGCAATAAATTGGAGAGATGGTGCACAGGGTGGTTCACAGGGTGGTGCACAGGGTGGTGCACAGGGTGGTGCACAGGGTGGTGCACAGGGTGGTGCACAGGGTGGTGCACAGGGTGGTGCACAGGGTTACAGAAAACTCAGTGAGAGTCCAACAAGCCCACACTTTGTTTTAAAATATATTACATAAGTTTGCATTCTAAACTTACTTATCTGCCCACGCACCGTTGAACTTTCCTGGTTTGTGGACAAGACATATGATGTTCTAGTTCAAAAATGGCTTTTATATCTTCAGGCAAATTATTCACTAATTCAGTACTATGCCATGTGGTGTATAGGGCATAATTCTAATGGTCCACTGGAAAATTATTTGACATTATTCTTTTCACTGCATAAAGATGTAACAACCAATTTCTCTATCCTTCTGCTATAACAGCTATATGCATTATTATCACTGGAATGTTCAGATAACATTACATAGTCTGCCCCTAGGGAAGACGTTCGCAGTTTCCAGTGATTAATCAACCCTGTTGAGAAATCACAAGCTCCTCGGCCCTTTAAGGGCCTTTGGCCAGAACTTTTCATCAAGCATGTTTCCTACACATAAGAAAGAGCAGCATGAAGAATTTCTTCACAGTACCAGACATTAATATCTCTATAATACATACCATAGTCTAATAAATGACTCGGGTGCATGCATTCTACCAGGTCCGACCACAAGCACTTTCCAGGAGTTCGGAGAAGACCATATCTTTTGTAAGTAGCAATAATTTCTTACCAGCAATATTGTGTATGTATTTCTTGCCGTGAGACTGAAGAAATTTCTAACTTGGACAGATTGCATCGTTCTGATCAGGCTTTAAGCTGAACCTCTTATTTTAGATATCTGATTTCGGCTATACTGACCAACTTATTTTGGTGAAGTTAGGAGCCCCACTGGTATCCCCTAAACTCTCCACTCACTTCCTCCAATTGTAGCTACGTGGGACTAGATTCTCAGTACCCTAGATAGTTTTTGCCCCATGACACTAGTTATATAATCGAAGGACCAGTCCACTAGAGAGAAATGATGACTTCTAATAAATGAATGAATGACTGCAGTTTTCCCTGGACAACTTGGGTTCAGAGCTGGTCGCTCCTGCCTCTCGCAACTACTGAACCACTGGAAGACAAACCGAATTCAAATGTAGTATACACAGATTTTGCAAAAGCCTTTGAGAAGTGCGACCACGGTATAACAGCGCACAAAATGCTTGCTAAAGGGATAACCCGTACAGTGGGCAGATGAAGCTTCAACTTTCTAACCAACTGAACACAAAGAGTAGTGGTAAACAGAGCTAATCGGAAGCTACCATAGTGAAGAGCTATGTTTCACAAGGCACAGTACTCACCCCCATCCTGTTCCTCATCCTCATATCAGATATAGACAGAGAAGTTAACCATAGAACCGTATCATCCTTTGCAGACGATACTATGATCTGCATGGTTCGTACATTGGACTATGTGCGGCCAGCAGTAACAGCCTAGTTGAACAGACACTGATCCACCGGGAGGCCTGGTCGTGGATCGGGCCGCGGGGGCTTTAATCCCCGGAATACCCTCCAGGTAGACTCCAGGCAGGTAGGTAGACCTCTCGCAACCCACCTTGCCCTTATCACTCAACCCACCCTGGCTTCACCACACAACCCTACTCAAGTTCCATCCATACAACATCCTCCTTTCCTTGCTACACCACACAATTTCTCTGGTCTTACTACACAATTTCTCTGGTCTCACCATACAGTTTCTCTGGTCTCACCACACAACTTCTCTGGTCTCACCACACAACTTCTCTGGTCTCAGCACACAACTTCTCTGGTCTCACCACACAACTTCTCTGGTCTCACCACACAACTTCTCTGGTCTCACCACACAACTTCTCTGGTCTCACCACACAGTTCTCTCCCTGGTCTCAACATCCACCCTCTGCCTCATTACAGGATCACTCCTGGCCTCGCCACATAGCTCTCATTTGTCCTCACCAATAAAACCACCCTAACCTCACAATACAACCCATCCTGACCTCACAATACCAGCCACCCTGACATCACTAAATAACCAAACCAGACCTCACCATACAAACCACATTGACCTCACCATGCAATCCTCGTTGACATTACCAAATAACCCACAAAGACCTCATTATGCAACCCGAATTGACTTCACCAAACAACCACACTGACCTCACCATACAACCCACCCTAGCCTCACCATACAACCCACCCTAGCCTCACCATACAACCCACCCTAGCCTCACCATACAACCCACCCTAGCCTCACCATACAACCCACCCTAGCCTCACCATACAACCCACCCTAGCCTCACCATACAACCCACCCTAGCCTCACCATACAACCCACCCTAGCCTCACCATACAACCCACCCTAGCCTCACCATACAACCCACCCTAGCCTCACCATACAACCCACCCTAGCCTCACCATACAACCCACCCTAGCCTCACCATACAACCCACCCTAGCCTCACCATACAACCCACCCTAGCCTCACCATACAACCCACCCTAGCCTCACCATACAACCCACCCTAGCCTCACCATACAACTCACCCTAGCCTGACCATATAACCAACCCAAGCCTCACCATACAACCCACCCTAGCCTCACCATACAACCCACCCTAGCCTCACCATCCAACCCACCCTAGCCTCACCATACAACCCACCCTAGCCTCACAATACAACCCACCCTAGCCTCACCATACAACTCACCCTAGCCTGACCATATAACCCACCCTAGCCTCACCATACAGCTCACACTAGAATCACCATACAATCCACCCTAGCCTCACCATACAACCCACCCTAGCCTCACCATACAACCCACCCTAGCCTCACCATACAATCCACCCTAACCTCACCATACAACCCACCCTAGCCTCACCATACAACCCACCCTAGCCTCACCATACAACTCACCCTAGCCTCACCATACAACCCACCCTAGCCTCACCATACAACCCATCCTAGCCTTACCATACAATTCACCCTAGCCTCACCATACAACCCACCCTAGCCTCACCATACAACCCACCCTAGCCTCACCATACAACTCACCCTAGCCTCACCATACAACCCACCCTAGCCTCACCATACAACCCACCCTAGCCTCACCATACAACCCACCCTAGCCTCACCATACAACTCACCCTAGCCTGACCATATAACCCACCCTAGCCTCACCATACAACCCACCCTAGCCTCACCATACAACCCACCCTAGCCTCACCATACAACCCACCCTAGCTTCACCATACAACTCACCCTACCCTCACCATACAACCCACCCTAGCCTCACCATACAATCCACCCTAGCCTCACCATACAACCCACCCTAGCCTCACCATACAACCCACCCTAGCATAACCATACAACTCACCCTAGCCTGACCATATAACCCACCCTAGCCTCACCATACAATACACCCTAGCCTCACCATACAACCCACCCTAGCCTCACCATACAACCCACCCTAGCCTCACCATACAACCCACCCTAGCCTCACCATACAACCCACCCTAGCCTCACCATACAACCCGCCCTAGCTTCACCATACAACTCACCCAAGCCTGACCATATAACCCACCCTAGCCTCACCATACAACCCACCCTAGCCTCACCATACAACTCACCCTAGCCTGATTATATAACCCACCCTAGCCTCACCATACAGCTCACCCTAGCCTCACCATACAACCCACCCTAGCCTCAACATACAACCCACCCTAGCCTCAACATACAACCCACCCAAGCCTCACCATACAACCAACCCTAGCCTCACCATACAACCCACCCTAGCCTCACCATACAACCCACCCTAGCCTCACCATACAACTCACCCTAGCCTCACCATACAACCCACCCTAGCCTCATCATACAACCAACCCTAGCCTCACCATACAACCCACCCTAGCTTCACCATACAACTCACCCTAGCCTTACCATACAACCCACCCTAGCTTCACCATACAGCCCAGCCTAACCTCACGATACAACCCACACTAGCCTCACCATACAACATACCCTAGCCTCACCATACAACCCACCCTAGCCTCACCATACAACCCACTCTAGCCTTACCATACAACCTACCCTAGCCCCACCATACAGCTCACCCTAGCCTCACCATACAACCCAGCCTAACCTCACGATACAACCCACCCTAGCCTCACCATACAACCTACCCTAGCCTCACCATACAACCCACTCTAGCCTCACCATTCAACCCACCCTAGCATCACCATACAACCCACCCTAGCCTCACCATACAACCCACCCTAGCCCCAGCATACAGCTTACCCTAGCCTCACCATACAGCCCAGCCTAACCAAACCATACAACCCACCCTAGCCCCAGCATACAGCTTACCCTAGCCTCACCATACAACCCACGAAAGCCTCACAATACAACCAACCCTAGCCTCACCACACACCCTGCACTCACCACACAACACACTGGACTCACCACACACACTGGCCTCACCACACACCCTGCCCTCACCACACAACACACTGGACTCACCACACACCCTGGCCTCACCACACAACACACAAGACTCTCCACACACCCTGGCCTCACCACACAACACACTGGACTCACCACACACCCTGGTGTCACCACACAACACACTGGACTCACCACACACCCTGGCCTCACCACACAACACACTGGACTCTCCACACACCCTGGCCTCACCACACAACACACTGGACTCACCACACACCCTGGTCTCACCACACAACACACTGGACTCACCACACACCCTGGCCTCACCACACAACACACTGGACTCACCACACACCCTGGCCTCACCACACAACACACTGGACTCACCACACACCCTGGTTTCACCACACAACACACTGGACTCACCACACACCCTGGCATCACCACACAACACACTGGACTCACCACACACCCTGGATTCACCACACAACACACTGGACTCACCACACACCCTGGCTTCACCACACAACACACTGGGCTCACCACACACCCTGGCCTCACCACACAACACACTGGACTCACTAAACACCCTGGCCTCACCACACAACATACTGGACTCACTACACACCCTGGCTTCACCACACAACACACTGGACTCACCACACACCCTGGCCTCACCACAAACACACTGGACTCACCACACACCCTGGCCTCAACACACAACACACTGGACTCACCACACAACCCTGGCCTCACCATACAACACTGGCCTCACCACACAACACTGGCCTTACCACACAACACTGGCCTCACCACACAACACTGGCCTCACCACACAACACACTGGACTCACCACACACCCTGGCCTCACCACACACCCTGGCTTCACCACAAAACACACTGGACTCACCACACACCCTGGCCTCACCACACAACACATTGGACTCACCACACACCCTGGCTTCACCACACAACACACTGGACTCACCACACACCCTATTCTCACCACACAACACACTGAACTCACCACACACCCTGGCCTCACCACACAACACACTGGACTCACTACACACCCTGGCCTCGCCACACAACATACTGGACTCACTACACACCCTGGCCTCACCACACAACACACTGGACTCACTACACACCCTGGCCTCACCACACAACACACTGGACTCAGCACACACCCTGGCCTCGCCACACAACACGTTGGACTCACCACACACCCTGGCTTCACCACACAACACACTGGACTCACCACACACCCTGTCTTCACCACACAACACACTGGACTCACCACACACCCTGGTCTCACCACACAACACACTGAACTCACCACACACCCTGGCCTCACCACACAACACACTGGACTCACTACACACCCTGGCCTCACCACACAACATTCTGGACTCACTACACACTCTTCCCCCAAAACACAACACACTGGACTCACCACACACCCTGGTCTCACCACACAACACACTGGACTCACCATACACCCTGGCTTAACCACATAACATACTGGACTCACCACACACCCTGGCCTCACCACACAACACACTGGACTTACCACACACCCTGGCCTCGCCACACAACATACTGGACTCACTACACACCCTGGCCTCGCCACACAACATACTGGACTCACTACACACCCTGGCCTCACCACACAACACACTGGACTCACCACACACCCTGGCTTCACCACACAACACACTGGACTCACCACACACCCTGGCCTCACCACACAACACTGGCCTTACCACAAAACACTGGTCTCACCACACAACACACTGGACTCACTACACACCCTGGCTTCACCGCACAACACACTGGACTCACCACACACCCTGGCTTCACCACACACCCTGGCTTCACCACACACCCTGGCTTCACCACACACCCTGACTTCACCACACACCCTGGCTTCACCACACACCCTGGCTTCACCACACACCCTGGGTTCACCACACACCCTGGCTTCACCACACACCCTGGCTTCACCACTCACCCTGGCTTCACCACACACCCTGGCTTCACCACACACACCCTGGCTTCGCCACACACCCTGGCTTCACCACACACCCTGGCTTCACACCCCCTGGCTTCACCACACACCCTGGCTTCACCACACACTCCCTGGCTTCACCACACACCCTGGCTTCACCACACACCCTGGCTTCACCACACACCCTGGCTTCACCACACACCCTGGCTTCACCACACACCCTGGCTTCACCACACACCCAGGCTTCACCACACACCCTGGCTTCACCACACATCCTGGCTTCACTACACACCCTGGCTTCACCACACACCCTGGCTTCACCACACACCCTGGTTTCACCACACACCCTGGCTTCACCACACACCCTGGCTTCACCACACACCCTGGCTTCACCACACACCCTGGCTTCACCACACACCCTGGCCTCACCACACAACACACTGGACTCACTACACACCCTGGCCTCACCACACAACATACTGGACTCACTACACACCCTGGCCTCACCACACAACATACTGGACTCACTACACACCCTGGCCTCACCACACAACACACTGGACTCACCACACACCCTGGCCTCGCCACACAACACGTTGGACTCACCACACACCCTGGCTTCACCACACAACACACTGGACTCACCACACACCCTGGCTTCACCACACAACACACTGGACTCACCACACACCCTGGTCTCACCACACATCACACTGAACTCACCACACACCCTGGCCTCACCACACAGCACACTGGACTCACTACACACCCTGGCCTCACCACACAACATTCTGGACTCACTACACACTCTTCCCCCAAAACACAACACACTGGACTCACTACACACCCTGGCCTCACCACACAACACACTGGACTCACCATACACCCTGGCTTAACCACATAACACACTGGACTCACCACACACCCTGGCCTCACCACACAACACACTGGACTTACCACACACCCTGGCCTCGCCACACAACATACTGGACTCACTACACACGCTGGCCTCACCACACAACACTGGCCTCACCACACAACACTGGCCTCACCACACAACACTGGCCTCACCACACAACACTGGCCTCACCACACAACACTGGCCTCACCACACAACACTGGCCTCACCACACAACACTGGCCTCACCACACAACACTGGCCTCACCACACAACACACTGGCCTCACTACACACCCTGGCCTCAACGCACAACACACTGGACTCACCACACACCCTGGCTTCACCACACACCCTGGCTTCACCACACACCCTGACTTCACCACACACCCTGGCTTCACCACACACCCTGGCTTCACCACACACACCCTGGCTTCACCACACACCCTGGGTTCACCACACACCCTGGTTTCACCACACACCCCGGCTTCACCACTCACCCTGGCTTCACCACACACCCTGGCTTCACCACACACACCCTGGCTTCACCACACACCCTGGCTTCACCACACACCCTGGCTTCACCACACACCCTGGCTTCACCACACACCCTGGCTTCACCACACACCCTGGCTTCACCACACACACCCTGGCTTCACCACACACCCTGGCTTCACCACACACCCTGGCTTCACCACACACCCTGGCTTCACCACACACCCTGGCTTCACCACACACCCTGGCTTCACCACACACCCAGGCTTCACCACACACCCTGGCTTCACCACACATCCTGGCTTCACCACACACCCTGGCTTCACCACACACCCTGGCTTCACCACACACCCTGGTTTCACCACACACCCTGGCTTCACCACACACCCTGGCTTCACCACACACCCTGGCTTCACCACACACCCTGGCTTCACCACACACCCTGGCCTCACCACACAACACACTGGACTCACTACACACCCTGGCCTCACCACACAACATACTGGACTCACTACACACCCTGGCCTCACCACACAACATACTGGACTCACTACACACCCTGGCCTCACCACACAACACACTGGACTCACCACACACCCTGGCCTCGCCACACAACACGTTGGACTCACCACACACCCTGGCTTCACCACACAACACACTGGACTCACCACACACCCTGGCTTCACCACACAACACACTGGACTCACCACACACCCTGGTCTCACCACACAACACACTGAACTCACCACACACCCTGGCCTCACCACACAGCACACTGGACTCACTACACACCCTGGCCTCACCACACAACATTCTGGACTCACTACACACTCTTCCCCCAAAACACAACACACTGGACTCACTACACACCCTGGCCTCACCACACAACACACTGGACTCACCATACACCCTGGCTTAACCACATAACACACTGGACTCACCACACACCCTGGCCTCACCACACAACACACTGGACTTACCACACACCCTGGCCTCGCCACACAACATACTGGACTCACTACACACCCTGGCCTCACCACACAACATACTGGACTCACTACACACCCTGGCCTCACCACACAACACACTGGACTCACCACACACCCTGGCTTCACCACACAACACACTGGACTCACCACACACCCTGGCCTCACCACACAACACACTGGACTCACCACACACCCTGGCCTCACCACACAACACACTGGACTCACTACACACCCTGGCCTCACCGCACAACACACTGGACTCACCACACACCCTGGCTTCACCACACACCCTGGCTTCACCACACACCCTGACTTCACCACACACCCTGGCTTCACCACACACCCTGGCTTCACCACACACACCCTGGCTTCACCACACACCCTGGGTTCACCACACACCCTGGCTTCACCACACACCCTGGCTTCACCACTCACCCTGGCTTCACCACACACCCTGGCTTCACCACACACACACTGGCTTCACCACACACCCAGGCTTCACCACACACCCTGGCTTCACCACACACCCTGGCTTCACCACACACCCTGGCTTCACCACACACACCCAGGCTTCACCACACACCCTGGCTTCACCACACACCCTGGCTTCACCACACACCCTGGCTTCACCACACACCCTGGCTTCACCACACACCCTGGCTTCACCACACACCCAGGCTTCACCACACACCCTGGCTTCACCACACATCCTGGCTTCACCACACACCCTGGCTTCACCACACACCCTGGCTTCACCACACACCCTGGTTTCACCACACACCCTGGCTTCACCACACACCCTGGCTTCACCACACACCCTGGCTTCACCACACATCCTGGCTTCACCACACACCCTGGCTTCACCACACACCCTGGCTTCACCACACACCCTGGCTTCACCACACACCCAAGCCTCGCATGCACATCCACTTCCCAACTCTACAGGCGGAAGCCGCCGCTTCCGCCTGTACTAAATACACACCATTAATTATAACTGTTGAAAGTGGAATATGTGTGTACACCACACAGTACATAACTGTGGCCAGAATGATTATAATCATGGTTTTGCGCTAAACCCGTAAGGATCATGGAGCATCAGGGAAACAAGATCTAATCTTGTTTAATACAAGTGTTCTTGATTATCTTCAAGGCATTCATCCTTGAAGAGAGAGTAATATTAATTACTCAGTAAAGATATGTATTCTTTAGTTTTTTTAAATAATTAGATGTGTTTACTGTTGCTGCACGATATGAGAATGATATCCTAGTGTCCTTGTATCTTGGTATTCTGGTAGCCATGTATCCTTGTGTCCTTGTATCCTGGTGTTCTGGTATCTTTGTATCCTTACGTCCTTGTATCCTGGTATTCATGGATCCATGTATCATTTTGTCCTTGTATCTTGGTATTATGGTATCCATGTATCCTTGTGTCCTTGTTTCCTGGTGTTCTGGTATCTTTGTATCCTTACGTCCTTGTATCCTGGTATTAACATAAGAACATAAGAAAGGAGGCACACTGCAGGAGGCCTGTTGGCCCATACTAGGCAGGTCCTTTACAATTCATCCTCTCATATCCATGTATCCTTGTGTCCTGGTATTCTGGTATCCTTGTGTCCTTGTATCCCGGTATTCTGGTATCCTTGTATCCTTGTGCCTTCTGGTATCCTTGTGTCTTCTTGTATCCCTGTGTCCATTTATCATGGTATTCCAGTATCCTTGTATCCTTGTGGTCTTGTATCATTGTATTCTGGTATCCATGTATCCTTGTGTCCTTGTATCCTGGTATTCTGGTACCCTTGTATTCTTTTATTCTTTTATCCTTGTATAAATGGATCCTTGTATCGTATAATGCTCGCATAAAATAGTGTAGGGAACTGATTAAATTTAATGCCACATTATAAAAAAATTTGTATTCGCGTGGGTATGTATATGTATGTATATGTTTTTATGTACGCGAGTACACTTTAGTATACGTATATTTCTATGCTCATTAATAACCAACATGGAGACAGGGCCAGATACACAAGTGAAAGATAAACATGAATACAGTACACACAGATCTCTCAGTGTTGGATATTGAATAATGACATGTGTGGCATGCAAAGAGTACGCTACATTTATTTGGCGCATGTACACACTCCCAAATAGGCTACCTCCCAACCAGCGAACCAGGTGCTAAGGGTTTAACGATTAAGGGGGCCCCATTATTAAATCAGTACCTTGGTTCAGCCAGTCAAAATGTGGGTTGGACAATTGCTAAGGTGAAGTGGAACACTCACGGTTACCTCTAGTCAGATTCATACAACTGCTGTTTGTAAATTAGACACATGTGCAACTCTTGGGTATCTTTATTGAGGAAACGTTTCCTCAATAAAGATACCCAAGAGTTGCACATGTGTCTAATTTATCAACATGTCGGTTCTCTGAACCATTCATCTACAAAACTGCTGTTTGAAAGCAGTGGTCTCTGTCTCTGGCTGTATTGCCTCTTGATCACCAAGATACACTTATTTTACAAACTTGTGCATAGTGTACATATGTGTAATTACCTATAATCATTCTTGGTGAAGGAAAAATATAATTAAAAGACAGGATAACAGGCTTTTCTTACCTGGGTGCATAATAACATGTATATATATATATATATATATATATATATATATATATATATATATATATATATATATATATACTATATATGTAGTAGTGGAGAGAAGGCAGGGTAGAGATGGGCCTAGGAAAGGTTGGAGGGAGGGAGTAAAGGAGGTTTTGAGTGCTAGGGGCTTGGACTTCCAGCAAGCGTGTGTGAGCGTATTAGGTAGGAGCAAATAGAGACAAATGATTTTTAGGACTTGACATGCTGTTGGAGTGTAAGCAAGGTAAGATTTATGAAGGGATTCAGGGAAACCGGCAAGCCGGACTTGATTCCTGGAGATGGGAAGTACTGTGTCTGTACTCTGAAGAAGGGGTGTTAATGTTGCAGTTTTATAACTGTAGTGTAAAGCACCCTTCTGGCAAGACAGTGATGGAGTGAATGATGAAAGTTTCTCTTCTTTAGGCCACCCTGCCTTGATGGGAAACGGCCGATGTGTTTATATTTATATATATATATATATATATATATATATATATATATATATATATATATATATATATATATATATATATATATATATATATATACTGTATATATATATATATATATATATATATATATATATATATATATATATATATATATATATATATATATATATATATATATATAATATAGGGAGGTACCACCTCTAGAACTGTCCTGGGGACCCTCATCCTCAGAGAAAAGAATAAACTTACTTAAGCGATAACTCAAGGTTCTCCCTAAAGTTGTTTGAAAATTGTTTTCTCCTACCACCCCCTATATTTTATAGATATTTTATTTAAAGACAAAATACACTGACAAAACATTCACTCTGGTCAGATCACTGACAGTGATAGGGATATTTGTGAAATTCTCAATACCTACTTCCTCTCAGTTTTCACACGGGAAAATACTAGCAATATTCCTGACATAATAGATTATGTAGAACAGGACGATAATAAACTATGTACGATTGCGGTAACTAGTGACATGGTCCTCAGACAAATAGAGAAACTAAAACCTAACAAATCCCCAGGTCCTGATGAACTGTTTGCAAGGGTGTTACAGGAATGTAAAGAGGAACTTAACATACCTTTGGCTAATTTTTTAACGTATCACTACAAACTGGCATAGTGCTTGATAAGTGGAAAATGGCAAATGTAATACCTATTTGCAAGGCAGGTGACAGGTCCTTGGCTTCGAACTATAGACCAGTAAGCCTTACCTCCATAGTGGGAAAATTTATGGAATCAATAATTGCCGAAGCAATTCGTAGCCATTGTGATAGGCACAGATTGATTAATGAATCTCAACACAGTTTTACAAAGGGGCGTTCCTGTCTTACGAATTTACTAACATTTTTCACTAAGGTGTTTGAAGAGGTATATCATGGTAATGAATATGATATTGTGTATATGGACTTCAGTAAATCTTTCGATAGAGTTCCACATAAGAGGCTACTGAGGAAACTTAAGGCACACAGAATAGAAGGAGAAATTTTTTCCTGGGTAGAGGCATGGCTGACAAATAGGCAGCAGAGAGTTTGCATAAATGGGGAGAAATCAGAATGGAGGCACGTCACAAACGGTGCTCCTCAGGGGTCAGTGTTGGGCCCGTTGTTGTTCACAATTTACATAAACGACATAGATGAGGGAATAAATAGCGACATAAGCAAATTTGCTGATGACGCCAAAATAGGCCGTCCAATTCATTCTAATGAGGACACTAGAGCACTCCAGGATGATTGGAATAGACTGACGCAAAGGTCGGAGAAGTGGCAGATGCAGTTTAATATAGACAAATGCAAAGTTCTAAATGTTGGACAGGAAGATAACCATGTGACATATAAACTAAATAATGTAGATCTTAATACTACTGATTGCGAAAAGGATTTAGGAGTTCTGGTTAGCAGTAATCTAAAACCAAGACAACAGTGCATTAGTTTTCGCAATAAAGCTAACAGAATTCTTGGCTTCATATCTAGAAGTATAAATAATAGTAGTCCTCAGGTTGTTCTTCAACTCTATATATCCTTGGTTAGGCCTCATTTAGACTACGCTGCTCAGTTCTGGTCACCGTATTACAGAATGGATATAAATGCTCTGGAAAACGTACAGAGGAGGGTGACAAAGATGATCCCATGTATCAGAAATCTTCCCTATGAGGATAGACTGAGAGCCCTGAATCTGCACTCTCTCGAAAAGCATAGAATTAGGGAAGATATTATCGTGGTGTATAAATGGAAAACAGGAATAAATAAAAGTGATGTAAACAGCGTGCTGAAAATTTCCAGCCAAGACAGGACTCGCAGCAATGGTTTCAAGTTGGAAAAATTCAGATTCAGGAAAGATATAGGAAATCACTGGTTTGGTAATAGAATCGTGGATGAGTGAAACAAACTCCTGAGTACAATTATTGAGGCTAAAATGTTGTGTAGTTTCAAAAATAGATTAGATAAATACATGAGTGGGTGTGGGTGGGTGTTAGTTAGACCTGACTAGCTTGTGCTGCTGGGTCTGGTGCCGTGTTCCTTCCTTGAGTGGAGGTGACCAGACTGGGTGAGTCATTGGGGACATGGACCTGCCCCGCATGGGTCGGTAGGCCTGTTACAGTGTTCCTTCTTTCTTATGTTCTTATGTTCTTAAAACAATATAAATAACAACTCAGAGCAACATCTCGAATACTTCGTCCAGCTCCCCGGCGGTGGGCCGCGTGCCCAGAATGCTGCAGGCATTTCCTCTCTGGATCGCAACACTGAGTCTCTGAAAGAGGAAGCTGGTCGCTCTGTAGTCCTTGGTTTCTATGACGAGCTTCTCACCCAGCTCTGAGAATCTTTAGAGCACACTTGCCTCTTGCTCCAAGGGTCTCCGACCCTATTGGGATGAAGTTAAAACATGGGGGAAGGTCTTCATATTTGCGGATCTTCTGGGTCACCCTGTGGCTGGCAGCTCCACCCCCTTCATCTTGGGAGTATGGCAGGTAGGTGTCTGCCAATGTGGCAGTACAGGTGTAGTCCCAGGCAATCTGCTTTCCATCCTTTCAGGGTAGCATAGTGGCTCCATCAGGACGCTTTTGACTTCCGTCAGATCTCTGCACTTGGGGTTCCCGTTGAGCTGGGCAACGGGCTGTGGCGAGGCTTCTCTTTATGATGTCATTAGCCTCCTCATGTCTGGCATACTTCCCTTCTGCTGTGTGACACACGAGACCATGAAGTCCGAATTGATCAGCCATCGCCCTGCCGCAAATACACCTATGTTCGGTGAGGATGGGGGCGGCTAGGCGAAGAGCAACACCAATCCGAATAGCTGTGGATCGAGTCGAGTGCCCAGGGAGGAACTGAGAACAGCTAAAAGGAAATCTCCTGAGTGTGGTGCCTTCACTGCCAGGAGACGAGCTTTGTCCTTTCCTGAAGCGTTGGTGAGCATTGTGTTGGCGATTTTTTCCATGATCGGTTTGTCCCAGTGGGACTGTTTGTGTTCTTTTGAAGGAGCTGGTCTACTGGAGGAGTCTGCAAGGGTGTCCCACCGAATCACTGCTTCAGTAAACCTGGGGTCTTGAGCTCCTACCACGTCTCTCAAGCGTTTGGGGACAATCTTCTTGACTTATGCACTGGAAGCCAAACACGAAGACAGAAAAGCAGGTAAAGCAACATTCGTTGCTTTGCGCACCCCTATACCTCCCAGTCGCACTGGCAGGGTTGCCTGATCCCATTGCTGATCCTCTAGTGACAGGTTCAGTGCCTTCTTAAAGGTTGATCTCAGGTGTGCGTCATATTCGTTGAGTGTTGGGTTGTCAAAAGAAGGTGCACACCTCAGGAAGTAAGTGAGTCTTGGCATAGTAAGACACCTTGTGGGGAGATACAGAGCATCATGGGCATCAAGATATATATATGAATAAACAGAAGGGTGGACGAGAACGAGGGACTCGACTCATGGTCTTGGCAATAGCAGGTCCAGTGCTGTACCACTGAGCTACGAGGCTCATAAGAGATAGAATTT
Source organism: Cherax quadricarinatus (assembly GCF_038502225.1). NCBI lineage: Eukaryota > Metazoa > Arthropoda > Malacostraca > Decapoda > Parastacidae > Cherax > Cherax quadricarinatus. The sequence continues at coordinate 32,388,525 of NC_091327.1, forward strand.
GCATCCAGCACAACTGTCACTTCGGTACAGTTGTATCAGCGACAGCAACTGTGATCCTTCTGTCTCCCTCCCGCAGCCCCAGAAACTTTCCTAGTACATCTTTATTCTTCTGTTTATTGAGAGTCGTTCATACCAACTTTTCTTGAGTGTATAAACTATATGGCTTTGAGGGTATGAGCATATATATAATTTGAGAGATTCTGACAACACTCCCAACGCAGCTCGTCCTCTTAACCACAGAAAACATGGTACTGTTGTGAGAAACAGTCAAATTGGTGGCTTTTGAGGATCCCTTGAACAGTTGAAATATGACGTAGTTACATTCTCCCCTCTCCCCCTCCCCTCCCCTCCCCTCCTCTCCCTTCCCCTCCCCTCCCCTCCCCTCGCATCACCTCCCTTCCCCTCCCATCACCTCCCCTCCCCTCTCCTCCCCTTCTTTCTCCTGAGAGAAAGCGGTTTACTATAGTTACGACATACTATTTGCCATTTTAATTTCTACACTAAAACTGTTCTTGCAACCTGAGCTATTCTCGCTAAAAATACATAAATCATAAAATATCTTAATTTACTTAACACATGAATAACTTTAAGCCTGGGAAAGGCTGACGCGGTCACAGCGTCATGTTACCCAAAATAAATATTTATTTTGTTGACATAAGAGTGATACCACATACTCAATTTTTTTTTATCATATCTTTCAGAGGTTAAGGATGATGAGGAAGCCAGAGTGTTGTGGGAAGGTTCAGCCGCGTCCCCCTGGCACCAGACGGAGTCACCACCGGCGACGCAGACGACCCTGTTGATCACTGGCGACTCCTTGAGGAAGACTAAAGGGATGAATGTGAAAATACAGGAGAATGAACTAAGAAAAGGAACCAAAAGATTAAATCTGAAACGATACCCAAGCGATGCAAACGATACCGCTACGTTAAATTATGCTAACACGAAACAAAGTGTGAACAGTAAGTTGAAGATAAGAGATAAACAAGCGATAGGAGTACGTACGGAGCAGGACACTACAGGAACTAACAACAACAGAAAGACAATGAATAGAAAAGGAACACAGAAAAGACAACAAGAGATCCAGATGCGACGAAGAATCAATGAAGCCTCACTTCACCGCACTAAAACTAAAGCTTCGACTCAACAGAAACACAGAAATAAACTGGAAAACAAAGTCACGAGAAAAACTGCTTCAGAGACGAACTCCACGACCCTCATAGAGAGAGTGATGCTGCAAGAGGCAGCGAAAACCGTGCATGATGTGATCCAGCAACGTCAAGAGGAGGAAGAAGCTAGCAAAAAACAGGAAACTGGAAGAAAACTGTGGATATGGAGCAAGCAAGAACCGAACAAGGGACAAAGTCAGGGAGGGGCGGCAAGGCAGAGAAGCCGGACAGGACAGAGAGATGCGACAAACGAAGAAGCTGCAGTAAGGCAGAACGATGGAGATTACTATAGTTATTACGACAGTTCTAATGATGACAGTAAGTTTAAAGTAATTTAAGAAAATAATTTAATGATACAAAGCCCATATGCATACGCTAGTCAACATAAACCTTACAGAAATTCTAAAAGCGTTTTATAAGTCAAATTAAACGAAACTTTTTGCACTTGTACGTTTTAGTGTTAGCAATTGTTTTTTTTTATTTATTATTATTTCTCTGGTCTACCTAAATATTTAATTTCATTGACTCAGGAAAAGTATCACTTGGAATTAAACATTTTTACTTATTTTTTTTTTCTGTGTATATAATTTAAAACAAAGTTATATAACTTTATATTATTCTTAAATATCCAATGACAAAGAAAGACTTAACGAAACACCCATTAACAGTTTCAGATTAATAATATATAACTTAAGATAATCGTATGATAGATATAAGCAATTATTAGGTATCCCGGAAGGAATACTTTGAGTGTATACCTGAAGTTTCTTATTATTTGTATTAATTTTTCTTCATTCAAGTTTCTCATTTATAACTTGAGAACGCCTAATTCGTTAGGCTTCAAATTTTCAACACTGGTTTCCTGTAACTAGGGAACGATTCATTAAATCACTGGCATGTGGAGATCTCCTCGTATCAAAGTTACGTATAGGACATTCCCAGGTTTTGTTTCATAGCGGTAACTTGAAAACTTTCTAGAATCAGCTACAAACTCAAAAATACTGAATTACTTTACTTAGAAGAAAGTTGAAGCTTAAAACAGTTGGAAGGAAGCATATTCGTGTTATTTCACAGAAAAAATACTGCATCATTTTGTAAATATAACTGACAAAATTGTATGTACACACTCCCACTACAACCTCAGGCTTATTATTATAAGTTTCTTTTAAGTAGGATACACCAGTGATGAGCAACTGAAACTGATCAGAAAACAAATCTATGTATAAACTGACTCACGAAATCGTAATGACACTCGCCACGAGTTCAACCCCCACCCGTGTTATGGTTTAATCTACGCAAAATTAACCAGAGGGCACCTGCACGTGACAATGTATTGCATGAAGGCTGTCCTAGTTACACTATACCAGAATTGAAAGTTGGATGTCACTCGGACAAGGCGCTATCAAGTTATCAACGAAATACTTGGAAGAAAACAAAAGCAGACGAACACTAGAGGTAATCCTTCGCAGATACCAAATAAAAGTTTCAATTGTTCCAGAAATAGAGGTTCTTCAGTAATAGTACATTCTCCCTAGTATCCCAATACTTCCTTTTTTCCAGTTCCGGCAGATCCCGGCGCTGGAGGCCAGGACACAGACGGTGGTGACGGTGCTGCTTATGACTTGTATGAGTATGGTGAAGATGCTGTAATAGGAGATGACGGTGGCGGGGCTGGTAACGGAGGTGGCGGTGATGCTCTTGACAGTGGTGCTGGTGGTGGCTCAAGTGTTGTTGGTGGTAGTTCAAGTGTTGCTGGTGGTGGCTCAAGTGTTGTTGGTGGTAGTTCAAGTGTTGCTGGTGGTAGCTCAAGTGTTGCTGGTGCTGGTTCAGGTGTTGCTGGTGGTGGCTCAAGTGTTGCTGGTGGCGGTTCAGGTGTTGCTGGTGGTGGCTCAAGTGTTGCTGGTGGTGGTTCAGGTGTTGCTGGTGGTGGTTCAGGTGTTGCTGGTGGTGGCTCAAGTGTTGCTGGTGGCGGTTCAGGTGTTGCTGGTGGTGGCTCAAGTGTTGCTGGTGGTGGTTCAGGTGTTGCTGGTGGTGGCTCAAGTGTTGCTGGTGGCGGTTCAGGTGTTGCTGGTGGTGGCTCAAGTGTTGTTGGTGGTGGTTCAGGTGTTGCTGGTGGTGGCTCAAGTGTTGCTGGTGGTGGTTCAGGTGTTGCTGGTGGTGGCTCAAGTGTTGCTGGTGGTGGTTCAGGTGTTGCTGGTGGTGGCTCAAGTATTGTTGGTGGTAGTTCAAGTGTTGCTGGTGGTAGCTCAAGTGTTGCTGGTGGTGGTTCAGGTGTTGCTGGTGGTGGCTCAAGTATTGTTGGTGGTAGTTCAAGTGTTGCTGGTGGTGGTTCAGGTGTTGCTGGTGGTGGCTCAAGTGTTGTTGGTGGTATTTCAGGTGTTGCTGGTGGTGGCTCAAGTGTTGCTGGTGGTGGTTCAGGTGTTGCTGGTGGTGGCTCAAGTGTTGTTGGTGGTAGTTCAAGTGTTGCTGGTGGTGGCTCAAGTGTTGCTGGTGGTGGTTCAGGTGTTGTTGGTGGTGGCTTAAGTGTTGTTGGTGCTAGTTCAGGTGTTGCTGGTGGTGGCTCAAGTGTTGTTGGTGGTAGTTCAGGTGTTGCTGGTGGTGGCTCAATTGTTGTTGGTGGTGGTTCAGGTGTTGTTGGTGGTGGTTCAGGTGTTGCTGGTGGTGGCTCAAGTGCTGTTGTTGGTGGCTCAAGTATTGCTGGAGTTGGCTCAGGTGTTGCTACTGGTGGTTCAAGCGTTGCTGGGGGTAACCTAGATGGCACCCAGAGCCAGGACCAAGAGGCTGGTGGTGGGGACTACTTAGAGGAGTACGATGTAGGCGCTGAAGGAGACGCAGCAGGCGGTGAAGAAGCTGAGGGAGGAGGAAGTACTGGAACTGCAACTGGTGGAGCAAGTGGGACGGAAACGGAGGGTAGTGGAACTGTAGTGGGAACTGGAACTGGACCTGTAAGTGGAGGAAGAAACAGAACTGATGGAACTGAAAGTGGAGGAGGAACTGGAGGAGGAACTGTTTTGGAAAATGGAGGCCCCAATAGTACAGAGAAGGCAGGAGGAAGTGGTCCTGGGACGGCAGAAGGAAGTGGTCCTGGGACGGCAGGAGAAAGTGGTCCTGAGACGGCAGGAGGAAGTGGTCCTGGGACGACAGGAGGAAGTGGTCCTGGGACGGCAGGAGGAAGTGGTCCTGGGACGGCAGGAGGAAGTGGTCCTGGGACGGCAGGAGGAAGTGGTCCTGGGACGGCAGGAGGAAGTGGTCCTGGGACAGCAGGAGGAATTGGTCCTGGGACAGCAGGAGGAAGTGGTCCTGGGTTTGCAGGAGAAAGTGGTCCTGGGACGGCAGGAGGAAGTGGTCCTGGGACGGCAGGAGGAAGTGGTCCTGGGACGGCAGGAGGAAGTGGTCCTGGGACAGCAGGAGGAATTGGTCCTGGGACAGCAGGAGGAAGTGGTCCTGGGTTTGCAGGAGAAAGTGGTCCTGGGACGGCAGGAGGAAGTGGTCCTGGGACAGCAGGAGGAAGTGGCTCTATTACTGGAGGAGGAAGTGCCACTGTCACTGGAGGAGAAAGTGGCCCTGTCACTGGAGGAGGAAGTGGCACTGTCGCTGGAGTAGAAAGTGGTTTTGTCACTGGAGGAGGAAGTGGCTCTATTAATGGTGAAGGAAGTGGCACTGTCACTGGAGGAGGAAGTGACACTGTCACTGGAGAAGGAAGTGGCCCTATCACTGGGGGAAGTGACACTGTCGCTGGTGGAGGAAGTGGCATTGTCACAGGAGGAGGAAGTGGCACTGTCATTGGAGGAGGAAGTGGCACTCTCACTGGAGGAGGAACTGACACTGTCACTGGTGGAGGAAGTGGCTCTTTCACTGGAGGAGGGAATGGCTCTGTCACTGGAGGAGGAAGTGGCATTCAAGGAGGAAGTGGCAGTGGCACTGGTGGAGGAAGTGGCTCTTCTGGAGGAGAAAGTGGCACTGTCATTGGAGGAGGAACTGACACTGTCACTGGAGGAGGAAGTAGCATTGTCACTGAAGGAGGAAGTGGCACTGTCATTGGAGGAGGAAGTGGCACTAGCACTGGTGGAGGAAGTGGTTCTGGTACTGGTGGAGGTGACACTGGAGGAGGAAGTGGTTCTGGTACTGGTGGAGGTGACACTGGAGGAGGAAGTGGGACTGTAGGAGGAAATGGCACTGGAAAAGGAAGTGGCACTGGGGGAGGAAGTGGCACTGGAGGAGGAAGTGGCACTGAAGGAGGAAGTGGCATTGGAGGAGGAAGTGGCACTGGAGGAGGAAGTGGCATTGGAGGAGGAAGTGGCACTGGAGGAGGAAGTGGCACTGGAGGAGGAAGTGGCACTGGAGGAGGAAGTGGCACTGGAGGAGGAAGTGGCACTGGAGGAGGAAGTGGCACTGGAGGAGGAAGTGGCACTGGAGGAGGAAGTGGCACTGGAGGAGGAAGTGGCACTGGAGGAGGAAGTGGCACTGGAGGAGGAAGTGGCACTGGAGGAGGAAGTGGCACTGGAGGAGGAAGTGGCACTGGAGGAGGAAGTGGCACTGGAGGAGGAAGTGGCACTGGAGGAGGAAGTGGCACTGGAGGAGGAAGTGGCACTGGAGGAGGAAGTGGCACTGGAGGAGGAAGTGGCACTGGAGGAGGAAGTGGCACTGGAGGAGGAAGTGGCACTGGAGGAGGAAGTGGCACTGGAGGAGGAAGTGGCACTGGAGGAGGAAGTGGCACTGGAGGAGGAAGTGGCACTGGAGGAGGAAGTGGCACTGAAGGAGGAAGTGGCACTGGAGGAGGAAGTGGCACTGGAGGAGGAAGTGGCACTGGAGGAGGAAGTGGCACCCCACTACCCACAACGGAAGAATTCATCACGATATTCATAACAGGTGAATAATTTATTTTTATTTCCCATTGGCAACTAGGTGAGTGGCAACTAGGTGACTGGCAACTAGGTACCTGGCAACTAGGTACCTGGCAACTAGGTGACTGGCAACTAGGTACCTGGCAACTAGGTGACTGGCAACTAGGTGACTGGCAACTAGGTGACTGGCAACTAGGTACCTGGCAACTAGGTACCTGGCAACTAGGTGACTGGCAACTAGGTGACTGGCAACTAGGTGACTGGCAACTAGGTGACTGGCAACTAGGTACCTGGCAACTAGGTACCTGGCAACTAGGTGACTGGCAACTAGGTGACTGGCAACTAGGTGACTGGCAACTAGGTGACTGGCAACTAGGTACCTGGCAACTAGGTGACTGGCAACTAGGTGACTGGCAACTAGGTGACTGGCAACTAGGTACCTGGAAACTAGGTGACTGGCAACTAGTTGACTTGCAACTAGGTGACTGGCAACTAGTTGACTGGCAACTAGGTACCTGGCAACTAGGTGACTGGCAACTAGTTGACTGGCAACTAGGTGACTGGCAACTAGGTGACTGGCAACTAGGTGACTGGCAACTAGGTACCTGGAAACTAGGTGACTGGCAACTAGTTGACTGGCAACTAGGTGACTGGCAACTAGTTGACTGGCAACTAGGTACCTGGCAACTAGGTGACTGGCAACTAGTTGACTGGCAACTAGGTGACTGGCAACTAGTTGACTGGCAACTAGGTGACTGGCAACTAGTTGACTGGCAACTAGGTGACTGGCAACTAGTTGACTGGTAACTAGGTGACTGGCAACTAGGTACTTGGCAACTAGTTGACTGTGACTGGCAACTAGGTGACTGGCAACTAGGTGACTGGAAACTAGTTGATTGGCAACTAGGTGACTGGCAACTAGGTGACTGGCAACTAGGTGACTGGCAACTAGTTGACTGGCAAATAGGTGACTGGCAACTAGGTGACTGGCAACTAGGTGACTGGCAACTAGGTGGCTGGCAACTAGGTGACTGGCAACTAGGTGACTGGCAACTAGGTGACTGGCAACTAGGTGACTGGCAACTAGGTGACTGGCAACTAGGTGACTGGCAACTAGTTGACTGGCAACTAGGTGACTGGCAACTAGTTGACTGGCAACTAGGTGACTGGCAACTAGGTGACTGGCAACTAGGTGACTGGCAACTAGGTGACTGGCAACTAGTTGACTGGCAACTAGGTGATTGGTAACTAGTTTACTGGCAACTAGGTGATTGGCAATTAGGTGACTGGCAACTAGGTGACTGGCAACTAGATGGCTGGCAACTAGGTGACTGGAAACTAGGTAACTGGCAACCAGTTGACTGGCAACTAGGTGACTGGCAACTAGGTGACTGGCAACTAGGTGACTGGCAACTAGGTAACTGGCAACTAGGTGACTAGCAACTAGGTAACTGGCAACTAGGTGTCTGGCAACTAGGTAACTGGCAGCTAGGTGACTGGCAACTAGATGACTGGAAACTAGTTGACTGGCAACTAGGTGACTGGCAATTAGGTGACTGGCAACCAGTTGACTGGTAACTAGGTGACTGGCAATTAGGTGACTGGCAACTAGGTGACTGGCAACCAGTTGACTGGCAACTAGGTGACTGGCAACTAGGTGACTGGCAACCAGTTGACTGGCAACTAGGTGACTGGCAACCAGTTGACTGGCAACTAGGTGACTGGCAACCAGTTGACTGGAAACCAAGTGACTGGCAACTAAGTGACTGGCAACTAGGTGACTGGAAACTAGGTAACCGGCAACTAGGTGACCGGCAACTAGGTGACCGGCAACTAGGTGACCGGCAACTAGGTGACCGGCAACTAGGTAACTGGCAACCAGTTGACTGGCAACTGGGTGACTGGAAACTAGGTGACTGGCAACTAGGTGACTGGCAGCTAGGTGACTGGAAGCTAGGTGACTGGGAACTAGACGACTGGCAACTAGGTGACTGGCAACTAGGTGACTGGCAACAAGGTGACTGGCAACTAGATGACTGCAACTAGGTAATGAGGGACAAGGTGACTGGCAATTAGGTGATTGACAACTAGGTGATGGGGACTAAGTGACGAGGCACTGAGTACTAGGCTACTGGGACACTGAGTGCTAGGTGACGGGATGCTGAGTACTATGATTCGGGACACTGAGTACTAGGTGATAAGATACTGAGAACTAGGTGACGTGACACAGAGTACTAGGTGACAGGACATTGAATACTAGGGGACGGGACACTGAGTACTACGGGACGGGACACTGAATACTAGGTGACGGGACACCGAGTACTAGGGGACGGGTCATTGAGTACTAGGTGGCAGGACACTGAGTACTAGGTGACGGGACACAGAGTACTAGGTGACAGGAGACTGAGTACTAGGAGACGGGACACAGAGTACTAGGGGAAGGGACACTGAGTGTTAGGTGACAGGGCACTGAGTACTAAGGGTTGGGACACTGAGTACTAGGGAACAAGACACTGGGTACTAGAGGACGGGACACTGAGTACTAGGTGACAGGACACCGAGTACTAGGTGACGGGACATTGAGTAATAGGTAACAGGACACTAAGTACTTGGTGACGGGAAACTGAGTACTAGGTGAGAGGACACTGATTACTAGGTGACAGGATACTGAGTACTAGGGGACGGAACACTGAGTACTAGGGGACGCGACACTGAATACTAGGTGACAGGATACTGAGTACTAGGTGACAGGACACTGAGTACTAGGGGCGGGACGCTGAATATTAGGTGGCAGGGCACTGAGTACTAGGTGGCAGGACACTGAGTACTAGGTGACAGGATACTGTGTACTATGTGACGGTACATTAAGTACTAGGTGACAGGACACTGAGTACTATGATTCGGGACTCTAGTATTAGGTGACAGGATACTGAGTACTATGTGACGGGACATTGAGTACTAGGTGACAGGACACTGAGTACTAGGTGACAGGACACTGAGCACCAGGGACGGGACTCTGAGTACTAGGTGACAGGATACTGAGTGCTATGTGACGGGACATTGAGTACTAGGTGACAGGACACAGAGTACTATGTGACGGGACATTGAGTACTAGGTGACAGGACACTGAGTACTAGGTGACAGGACACTGAGCACCACGGACAGGAGTCTGAGTACTAGGTGACAGGATACTGAGTACTATGTGACGGGACATTGAGTACTAGGTGACATGATACTGAGTACTATGTGACGGGACATTGAGTACTAGGTGACAGGATACTGAGTACTATGTGACGGGACATTGAGTACTAGGTGACAGGATACTGAGTACTATGTGACGGGACATTGAGTACTAGGTGACAGGACGCTGAGTACTAGGTGACGGGACATTGAGTACTTGGTGACAGGACGCTGAGTACTATGTGACGGGACATTGAGTACTTGGTGACAGGACGCTGAGTACTATGTGACGGGACATTGAGTACTAGGTGACAGGATACTGAGTACTATGTGACGGGACATTGAGTACTAGGTGACAGGACGCTGAGTACTAGGTGACGGGACATTGAGTACTTGGTGACAGGACGCTGAGTACTATGTGACGGGACATTGAGTACTTGGTGACAGGACGCTGAGTACTATGTGACGGGACATTGAGTACTAGGTGACAGGACGCTGAGTACTATGTGACGGGACATTGAGTACTTGGTGACAGGACGCTGAGTACTATGTGACGGGACATTGAGTACTAGGTGACAGGACGCTGAGTACTATGTGACGGGACATTGAGTACTAGGTGACAGGACGCTGAGTACTATGTGACGGGACATTGAGTACTTGGTGACAGGACGCTGAGTACTATGTGACGGGACATTGAGTACTAGGTGACAGGACGCTGAGTACTATGTGACGGGACATTGAGTACTTGGTGACAGGACGCTGAGTACTATGTGACGGGACATTGAGTACTAGGTGACAGGACGCTGAGTACTATGTGACGGGACATTGAGTACTAGGTGACAGGACGCTGAGTACTATGTGACGGGACATTGAGTACTTGGTGACAGGACGCTGAGTACTATGTGACGGGACATTGAGTACTAGGTGACAGGACGCTGAGTACTATGTGACGGGACATTGAGTACTTGGTGACAGGACGCTGAGTACTATGTGACGGGACATTGAGTACTAGGTGACAGGACGCTGAGTACTAGGTGACGGGACATTGAGTACTTGGTGACAGGACGCTGAGTACTATGTGACGGGACATTGAGTACTAGGTGACAGGACGCTGAGTACTATGTGACGGGACATTGAGTACTAGGTGACAGGACGCTGAGTACTATGTGACGGGACATTGAGTACTAGGTGACAGGACGCTGAGTACTATGTGACGGGACATTGAGTACTTGGTGACAGGACGCTGAGTACTATGTGACGGGACATTGAGTACTAGGTGACAGGACGCTGAGTACTATGTGACGGGACATTGAGTACTTGGTGACAGGACGCTGAGTACTATGTGACGGGACATTGAGTACTAGGTGACAGGACGCTGAGTACTAGGTGACGGGACATTGAGTACTTGGTGACAGGACGCTGAGTACTATGTGACGGGACATTGAGTACTAGGTGACAGGACGCTGAGTACTAGGTGATGACTCAGTAATGTTAACTCTAACTTGTTAACACATTTAATGTTAAATGTCAAAAGCAAATGTTTAATTTTGTTTTACATGAGGAATATTTTATTCTGTTTATGTTCAAAATGGAAGATAAGAGAGAAAGTTTTATATATGTCGAACATAAAAGACAAAAATCATTCTGAACCTAATGAACAAAAAATATATTTCATTGTGTGTGTTTATTATTAAGTTATTGTAAACTTATCTAAAATATATTTAGTTGGATTAGGTTAAACTAAATTGCGCTTGTTATAATAAGATTAGGTATGTTTTCTAAAGTTCTTTTGGTACAAAATTAATAATTTTTACATTAAGATAAATGAATATATATATATATATATATATATATATATATATATATATATATATATATATATATATATATATATATATATATATATATTTAAACATATAAGAGAAATTTTTAGAAAGGACTTAATTTTAAATGAGTTCTCGCTAATTGACCAATTTTACCTATTCGGCACGACATATTACCTGGATCACAACATACATTTAGGTTCAAGAACAAAATTAACTTCTTAGATGAAATATAAAGTGCATTACGTTGTATATCAACTCATAATTCTTAACTTTATCTCACTTCAAGTCAGTGACGGATGTATAATTTTGTATTTTTGTGGCCCTAAATTTTCGACTGTTAAGTGGTCATCTTCACTACCAGCAACGACCAGCCTATGTACTTTAATAACCTTTTAATTTTTAATTTTTACTATTATTTTGTATTGAATTACATCATAATAATATTATTACTATTTTATGAACCGCATCTCATACCGTACACCCAAAAATTTAAAGCAATGTGGACTATAGAGGCTTCTGCGGCCCCTCCTGGATTACGGGGCCCTGAAGATTGAGTCTCATTAGTTTCCTAGTAGATCCGACCCTCTGCTTCAAGTAGATAATTGAGAAATTTGTGCTGCACTTGAGTTTCTTTATTTTGGAAAGGTGTCACCAACCTGTGACTTTGTGGTTTATCAATTCAATTCAGAGAAAACGACGGAAGATGTGACTTGGGAATTTGCCGTAATTATCTCCTCCTGCTAGAGATGTGTTCAGTACAAAAGCTATGATAAAAGTAGAACATATGCATGGTGAAATGATTTAAATTACTGGATACAGGTGAGACACAGCATCTGGAGGGGGCGTCACTAGGGAAAGAGTGTCTTGCTTCTTTATGTATAATTGGCTTTATGTCTCACAGAAGTCATTTTAATATTTTTGCTTATTTCTTTTCCTGTTGATTTCTTTCTCCCAGATTCCATGACCTCTACTCCAGTATTTGAACCTCCCGTCATATCATCAACCACTAAAGGCATTACATCCACAACTGTATCAACTACTCTGTCAACAACCACGGCTACAAGCACTTCTGTAGGTGTATCAGCACCGTCAACGAGCACAGTAGGGAGCTACTATAAAGGTGACAAGTGGATCTGGAGAGCTGGCAACCGTCCAGGTCACACAACACGCAGATCACCTCCCTCCCCCGTTAACAATAACGGCTTCGGACAGTCCGGTAATGGTTCCGGTCCGTCCGGTAATGGTTTCGGGCAATTTATTAGCGATACCGGCAATAAACTAACTGGTCCCGAAGTTTATGGAACGGTATTAACATCCACAATCCCCAGTAACAAGTTCGGTGCATCAAGTACAATATATCCACCACCAGCATATTCTTCCTGGATGAATCCCATTGTCCCTGAAAACCCACTACTTCAACTTTTTACTTCAGGGATTTTTAAGTTTGAACCTTGGAAGTTGCATCCAGCGTTTCAGAACGTGAAATCTTTTGGAACATCATTCAAAGTACCTGGAGTGATCAAAGCTGGAAGATCACGCACACAGGACACAAAGTTCCAGAGGTCCGAAGCCAGTCCTTTAAACCACCGAACCTGGTACTGAGCTCAGCTGGATCTGATACTGAGCTCAGCTGAGCCTGATACTGATCTCAGGTTCGATTTGAAGAAGGGGATGGAGGCCCTATTTTCTTGGATCAAGCGCCCCTCACCTACGTAAAGATACCTAACATGAGGGGAATGAAAGTGTTTAAAAGAAATGGTATCGCCAGGATTTGGCGTACTCCTTCTTTTAATTGGATTAAATGTGATTATGTCGCATTCCCTAGCCACATAGCACCTACGGGTTTAACTCTCCATGACTTTAATGAAGTATTATAATAATATTATCATTGCCATCAACCCGAAGGTAGGAAAAAATGAATATATATATATATATATATATATATATATATATATATATATATATATATATATATATATATATATATATATATATATATACATATATATATATATATATATATATATATATATATATATATATATATATATATATATATATATATATATATATATATATATATATATATATATATATATATATATATATATATATAAGAGATGGGGTCCACCTCTGGTGTAAATTGTGGGACCCATAGCCTCGGAGAAGTGCATAAAAAGGCTTCAAGGAAGAATATTTGGATTTCTTCCTGAAGCCGTTTGAATATTCCACTTCCCCTACCATCCCATCTTTTAGTATATATATTTTTTTACCAATAGGAACATTTTATTACATAATATGGTACAGAAGATTTAAGAGATACATTGTTGATATAAAGGTGGCATATAAGGTACATGTTGTTACGTGTGTATCACCGATTATAAGGCGAAAATCTCATCCAGCTCCTCAGAGCTGGGGCGTGTGCCCAAAATACAGCAGGCATTACCCCTTTGAACAGCTGCACTGAGCCGCTGGAACAGAAAACTAGCTGCCCTGGGATCCCTAGTTACCCTGATGAGTCTTTTTCCCAGCTCCTTAAGGAATTTAGATGCACTCTTTCCCCATGAGCCAAGGGTCTCTGAGCCTATGGGAACAAACATATAATGATGGGCAAGTTCTCCATATTTTCTAGACTTTTGGGACTCCCTGAAGCTGGCAGCTGCCCCTCCTTCCTCCCTGGTGTATTGGAGATAGGTATATCTATATATATATATATATATATATATATATATATATATATATATATATATATATATATATATATATATATATATATATATATATATATATACAGTGGACCCTCGAATTTCATAATCCCTTTCCTGTGTGTAAAACTATAGTTATCCTCTATAAAATGTATTTTTTGTTTATATTTCCCATAAGAAAAATGTAAATCCAATTAATCCATTCCAGACACCCAAAAATATTAACAAAAAATACATTTTATGGAGAATATCTATAGTTTTGCATTCAGAAAAGGGGTTATGTATATATATATATATATATATATATATATATATATATATATATATATATATATATATATATATATATATATATATATATATATATTAATGTTGCAGTTTAAAAACTGTAGTGTAAAGCACCCTTCTGGCAAGACAGTGATAGAGTGAATGATGGTGAAAGTTTTCTTTTTAGGGCCACCCTGCCTTGGTGGGAATCTGCCAGTGTGTTAATAATAAAAAAATAATATTATATATGTACAGATAGATAGATATGTTGTAAACTGTATGTTGTAAACTTATCTAAAATATATTTAGATGGAGTAGGCTAAATTAAATTGCACTTGTTATAATAAGGCTAAGTAAGTTTTGTAAGGTTCTTTTGGTAGAAAATTATTAATTTTTGCATTAACATAAATGAAAAAAAAATATATCTTATAATGTATAAGAGAAAATTTTAGAAAAGAATTAATTTTAAATGAGTTCTTGCTAATTGACCAGTTTTACCTATTTGGCACATTATTATTATTATTATTATTATTATTATTATTATTATTATTATTATTATTATTATTATTTTTATTATTATATATATATATATATATATATATATATATATATATATATATATATATATATATATATATATATATATATATATATACACACATATATAGTGTTGTTGCAAAGGTTTGCAACAACAGTAGTCCCGGATTTAATGGGTATATCCTACGAGGAGAAGCTAAAGGAAATCGACTTGACACTGGAAGACAGGAGAGATATGGAGGATTTGATAACGACATAAAATACTGAGACAGAATGTTCCAGAGATGGGACACAGCAACAAGGGGTCACAGTTGGAAGTTGAAGACTCAGATGAATCACAGGGACATCAGGAAGTATTTCTTTAGTCACAGAGTTGTCAGGAAGCGGAATAGTCTGGGAAGCTTCTGGCCCCGCCTCTTCACTGGTCGCTACTGGGTCACTTTTCCTGCTCCATGCGCTTTATCATACCTCTTCTCAAAGCTATATATGAATCCTGTCTCTACTACATCATTTTCCAGACTATTCCGCTTCCTGACAACTCTGTGACTAAAGAAATACTTCCTGATGTCCCTGTGATTCATCTGAGTCTTCAACTTCCAACTGTGACCCCTTGTTTCTGTGTCCCATCTCTGGAACATTCTGTCTCAGTATTTTATATGTCGTTATCAAATTCTCCATATCTCTCCTGTCTTCCAGTGTCGTCAAGTCGATTTCCTTTAGCCTCTCCTCGTAGGACATACCCCTTAAATCCGGGACTAGTGTTGTTGCAAACCTTTGCACTTTCTGTAGTTTCCTTGTGTACTTGGCTAGGTGAGGGTTCCAAACTGGCGCTGCATGTTCCAATATGGGCCTAACGTACACAGTGTACAGGCTCCTGAATGACTCCTTATTTAGATGCCGGAATGCTGGTCTTAGGTTTGCCAGGCGCCCGTATGCTGCAGCGGTTATTTGGTTGATGTGCGCCTCAAGAGATGTGCCTGGTGTTATACTCACCCCAAAATCCTTTTACTTGAGTGAGGTTTGTAGGCTCTGGCCTCCTAGACTGTGCTCCATCTGTGGTCTTCTTTGCCCTTCCCCAATCTTCATGACTTTGCACTTGGTGGGGTTGAACTCCAGGAGCCATTTGCTGGTCAAGGCCTACAGTCTGTCCAGATCCCTTTGTAGTTCTGCCTGGTCCTAGTCCGATTGAATTCTTCTCATTAACTTCACATTATCTGCAAACAGGGACACTTCGGATTCTATTCCTTCCGTATTGTCCTTCACAAATGACAGAAACATCCCTGTGGCACCCCGCTCGTTACAGGCGCCCACTCTGACACCTTGCCACGTACCATGACTCGCTGTTGTCTTCCTGACAGGTATTCTCTGATCCATTGTAGTGCCTTCCTTGTTATCCCTGCCTGGTCCTCCAGCTTTTGCACTAATCTCTTGAGTGGAACTGTGTCAAACGCCTTCTTACAGTCCAAGAAAGTGCAGTCTACCCACCCCTCTCTCTCTTGCCTTACTACCGTCACCCTGTCATAGAACTCCAGTAGGTTTGTGACGCAGGATTTCCCGTCCCTGAAACCGTGCTGGCTGTCGTTGATAAGCTCATTCCTTTCTAGGTTCTCCACCACTCTTTTCCTGATAATTTTCTCCTTGACCTTGCATACTATACACGTCAGTGTCACTGGTCCGTAATTTAATGCTTCCTGTCTGTCTCCTTTTTTAAAAATTGGGACTACATTTACTGTCTTCCTTATTTCCAGTAGCTGTCCTGTTTCGATAGATGTTTTGAAGATAGTTGTTAGTGGTACACAAAGCGCCTCTGCTGTATCTCTCAGGACACATGGAGAGATGTTATCCGGCCCTATTGCCTTTGAGGTATCTAGCTCGCTTAACAGCCTCTTCACTTCTTCCTCGGTTGTATGTATTGTGTCCAACACTTGATGGTGTACCCCACCTCTCTGCCTTTCTGGAGTCCCTTCTGTCTCTATGAACACTTCTTTGAATCTCATGTTGAGCTCCTCGCATACTTCGCTGTCGCTTCTTATGATCTCTCCTCCTTCCTTCCTTAGCCTGATTACCTGGTCCTTAACTGTTGTTTTCATCCTGATGTGGCTGTACAACAGCTTTGGGTCAGACTTGGGTTTCGCTGCTATGTCATTCTCACATTGCCTGTGTGTGCGCTGCACAAGCATGTTATAAGGAAGGAAGGAAATATCCCTTTGTATTCCTCATTCTGAGGAAGTGATCTTTTTTGAAGGGTGTAAAACCAGCCCAAGGGGTCGTCTTACAAAGACACGTGTCAAAAGATATTTGATATGTTTCCTGACACAGGAAACACCACCGACACCTCCACCATCCGTCTGCCCTTGTCGCGAGGTCACAAACCTCACCTTATTCGTGTGGTGAAGAATATAAGGTGATGAATTTGTAGGTATTGTATATCATATATAAAAAAAGATTGTGATAAAAGTCAGAGTGTCGTGGTGTGGGTTGACTTGTGTTCATGAAGGATAATGTTCGTGAAGTGTGTCACAGTTCCCACAGATTTCACAGGATGTGCACCGACAGGTGTTTGTCTCTGAGTATAATTGCTCTGAGGGTTTAATTTAATCTCTACTTTAGATGTTGTAATGTGCTTGACTCTGAAAACGAGGTTTCAGGCAGCCTTAATGACCGTCACGAGCTCACTAGCTGTAAATTTAGTTATCTTCAGGGTGCTTCCCATGAGAAAAGAACCCATCATCTCGGTTGTCATAAATTCATAAATGGTTGGGATATTTTCACCATCGATATCTTCTGCGACTTGTGGCTAATGACCTGGAACAAATAATGGATATAATTTTGTGGAACGTGAATAGGTCCACCTTCTTATAATTTTGCATTCTTTAGCATGTTATATGACAGTGAAATCTTCAAGAAGGTACTTAGCCGGTGAATGGCTCTTGATCAAAGGAACTGGAGTCTCTTTCCTATTCCTTTTATTAATCCTGAATGCTTCAGTACTTCAGGCACTGTATAACTTCCCCAGCAGCAATTACAGTAACATCAACAACAACAACAGCAACAATATCAGCAATCACACCAACAACCACATCAACCGCAACAACAACCATAAAAACAACAACAGTAGCAGTTTTAATAATAATAATAATAATAATAATAATAATAATAATAATAATAACAAGATGACAGTGGCTAGGTCATGATAGTAGCAAGTTGATAATGAAAGTATCAAATTAATCATATCAGTAACTGCATATGTTCAAAGTGTTGAATAACCAAACCTTACAAGTGCTCAGTGAACACATCAAGGTAGTTAGTCGGACACTTAACATATTATCGTGTATTTTCTTTACATTTTTGTATTTTCTTTTCTTTTACGTTATAATAGTTTATTTTTACGTAGATGTAAAATATTGATGCAGCGTCATTAATTTAGATTTTAATAATAAAGGGATGTCTTACCATTTTTTTTTTTTTAGCTTTTTAACCCAATTTTGAATAGTTGAAATATTGGACATTCTAAAATTAAAATGTCGCGCTGTGTGGAACTCTCTTTGTTTATTACATATAACCAGATGTATTTCTGTGGCTGTGCAGTGCAAGAAAGGTATCCCTGTATTGCATAACCCCAGCTCACTCTACCTCGATGCACACGAGAAGAATAGTGCAGATTCTCTTCAATATTTGAAGTAAATCAGAAGAGATGATTACATGTTATCAAATGGACACTAATATCTCAAATTCTTCAACAAAAATTATAAGTTAGGGCATTCACAACCTTAAATTAATTCAAACCTTTTAATAAAATCAACAGCCTTAGAGCCAGACAGAAGAGGTACTCTCTAATTATTTCAGAGAGACCAATATCCTAAAATGTTTCCTCGAACATATTAAGTTTGAAGTTGGTCAGAATTTGCATTATAAAGATATCAACGTTGAAGGATGAAGCCAACTAGATGACATACTCAGCAATTATTGCATGAGAACCAGTATTTCATTTGTTTCCAGTCCCTGACATGAAACAAATGCAAACTGGCATTATCACGGGCCAGAATCTATCAAAACTTCTCTCTAAGATTTGCCTGCATTTAAGATTTAATAAAGTAAATATGCATGTAAATAATTGAATAACTTTTATTTTTATTTAAACTCTGGGTACATAACATGCAAATATTTTACAATGATCTTTAGGTATAATAGATGCCATATGCACATAACACCTATGATAAATGTAAATTTAACTGAAGATAATTCAATAAAGTAAAAAAAGAAATATTTCTGTTCAGAAGATACATTCTCCAGCTATTTCAGAGAAACTAATTTAATTAATAAATAGGCACATTAAAACTTACACAATCTAAAATCAAGACAAACCTTCTTTCCATGTAGCTTCTAGTCCATTTCATGTACGTTTCGTAATGTTGTTAGGTTGTCAATTTAAGTAGCATTATTTATCCGCACTACAGATATTCTGTCGTGCTAGGCATGTAAAGTGTCCCAAGGGTCTCAAGATTGCTTGGCTGATTCTGTAATCGTCCAGCACTTCCGAAACTTCACTAGGATCGTACACAAAATTTTTTTTACCAGATTTGTGGGCCAGGTATTTCATGTAAAGGTTATGAAACCGAACCTGGAGTCTTCTTATAATTATAGTGAAGAGTCCGAGAAGAATCCCGAACAAAAACTGAAAGAGCAATAGTTTTGTCAACTGTAGAATGAGGAGTGTTTTGGAGGATAGCAAGTACGATTCTCCATGGTAAAGGGGACTCAGTAACATTACTCATAAAATAATAATAATTACCATCAATTCTCTACTCCTCTACCCTCTAGAGAGTTCAACAAGTGCTGGCTTACACATTTACTAAAACGACCCCACGGGTAGCAGAGAGGTATAAGCAAGTGACCAACAGAGACACAGGACAACACTCTGATTCTCACTTCCCTCTATCCATATTAACCACCGCACCAGACAGTGGAGAACAACGCAAGATAAGCCGATTGATTCAGCAGACCCAGCGTTGACCCTCCCATTTCACCTCTTTCCGTCAGTAAAGGAGCGTATTGCTCACCTGAGGGTCGCAGCTCGATGGGCAGGCTAAATTACAGGAAAGTGGAAACAACGTTTACGGGACATCGTGTACGGTAGACGACAGAGTAGTGTTTAGTTTGGTCTACGTATGTCATGGTCACCACGATAAGAGGAACTGAAGTCACCCTGCATATCCTCGACAACGAAGTCCGTAATTTTTCTCCCTTCTTTCCCCGGGGATGTATAGGAATTGTCACTGGGGGTACGTTAATCCATAAAATATGGATAAAGTGAAGTTTTCAGTACATGTACACGACTCTCACTGGCTATATATCACAGTTGGTTTTTAATTCCAGAGGTTAGTAGCCCAGGATAAATGAAGAAAGCCAAACTGTGTATCTTATTTTCGTTGGGGTTTTCCGGTTCTTTCTTCTAGGCTGAGACTCACAACATTAGTTTAAAACCAGGCATATACTTGTTATTATATTCATGGGGAGAGGTAAGCCCGTATGGGGTCATACAGCGCCTGAGAGACTGGGGAGCATTTAGGGTCGATCAAAGGTAGGAGAGGGGAGATCCAATCTCATTAATCAAGAGCCCCCACCAGCATCTAGGAAGCTGTCTTGAGGGGAGCACATTTACTGTTAACGAACAGGAGCAACAGGTGTTAGGAGGCATTTCCAAATATATCGACTTGTCCAAAATTGAACCAGGAACCTTTTTGTTGGGACATAAAGGACTATCACTGAGTTACGAGTCACCTACAAACAGTGTATAGGTACAGCTTTCTATAATTCTATAAGTCTTATTTAAGGATTTAAAGCATTGTAGGTGACTAGCAGACTTAACACGCAAATATCCAGCATATAAGAGAAAGAAACTTATGACTTCGTTTCGATCTGACTTGGACCATTAACTGATCACACAGGAGTGTGAAGATATGTGGCCAATAAATACACGAGAAGAGGACGTGGACGGGAGCAAGAAAGGAGGAAGTAATAACAAAAGGAAGGTAATGGTAGAGAAAGTGGTGGTGGTGGTAGTGGTGGTGGTAGTAGTAGTAGTAGTAGTAGTAGTAGCAGTAGTAGTAGTAGTGTTAAGGATAGTGACAAGAGTCAGAGAATGGAGTGTAGCGAGGCAATAGTAGCAGAAGTAGTATGAGTAGTGTAGGAAGTCTAAAGACAAGAAAAAGGAGCACTGCAGGAGAGCTAATGGCCCATGAGGGAAGAAATGAAAACACAGGGGGAAAAACTCAACGACACAACATACCTAGACAGTTAAAGGAAAGGCAAAGAAAAAAATGAGAAAGGACAAGAGGTAAGGAGGAGACAAAGATTAGGTCAAGTCACGAGTGTCCTGAAGTTTGGAGCATTTGACAATGCAATGAGAAAGGAAGGCATCTACAGAGAAAAAGCCAGGATATAAGATTTATATTAGGAAAGTTGTGTATAAGGGATGCTTCAACAAGACGTATTCCGTGAAGGCTAGAAGTAGGGTACACAGTTTCGGCATAAGACCAACTAATAGGATGACTGTGATCTCTAACATGACATCTTTTGTGCTCATCAAGTCTGTCAGAAAGAGAGCGGCCGGTTTCAGCAAAGCAGGGGAGAGGACCAGAGAAACAGGAAATCGCGGAGACTCCAGAAGCATCAGTAGCAGGAGGAGAGATACGAACTAGATGACTACACCCTTAAACCTAACAGACTGAGTCAAGAGTATCTGTTAGACAGCTACTCTTGTATGAAATAAATATGACAAATACAGATATGATTTTAAATCAGTTATATGAGTCCGGAAGGTGAGAGAATTCTGGCAACTGCCTGTTCAGCATCGCTCTCTGCAAATGCTAATGTGCAAGAAAACACCAGACCTCAGGAAGTAATCAAGTGATGGATGACAGGCATTTTTGAAATACAGTAAATCTAATGATGTTGAAAATATCCCACGATAAAGAAGTTTCCCTTCACAACATTTCATTGAGTATTTGATTCACAGAAAACGCTATATTAAAGAGAGGACACACTGAAGACTAATGTGTAAGTGTGTGTTCTTACCTATTTGTGGTTATAGGGGTCGACTCATAGCTCCTGGCCCCGCATCTTCGCTAATCGGTACTAGGTCCATTCTTTTCCTGCTCCATGAGCTTTACCATTATTATTATTATTATTATTATTATTAAAGATTCGCCGGTATTCTCCCGGCCCGGGCCTTGTCCAAGTGGTAGCCCGGCCTTGGCTCCCTCTTTAGGGAGTGTCTGAGACCTAAGGCTCCCATGGGAGGAGGCACAAGTACCTCCTCATCTTTGGGACCAACTGTCCCCAGGCCTAGCCACAAGCTAGGCCTCTCTGGTCTGCCATCCCCGCCCCAAGGGGGCAAATGGGAATGACAGTCTTATGAGCTAAAGGCTCGGGCTCAGGCACCTACCCTACCCTAGAAGGGTGAGGCATGGTGTCGATCCAGCTTTACCATACTGCCTCCACTACATTACTCTCCAGACTATTCTACTTCCTGACAACTCTATGACTGTATGTATGTATATATATATATATATATATATATATATATATATATATATATATATATATATATATATATATATATATATATATATATATATATATATATATATATATATGTCGTGCCGAATAGGCAGAACTTGCGATCTTGGCTTAAATAGCAACGCTCATCTTGCCATATAGGACAAGCGAAAATTTGTGTATGCAATAATTTCGCCAAAATCATTCTGAACCTAACGAAAAAAATATATTTCACTGCGTTTGTTTAGTATTAAATTATTGTAAACAAATCTAAAATACATTTAGTTGGATTATGCTAAAATAAATTGTTCTTGTTATAATAAGGTTAGGTATGTTCTCTAAGATTCTTTTGGTGCAAAATTAAAAATTTTTACGTCAACATTAATGAAAAAAATATATCTTTAAACGTATAAGAGAAAATTTTAGAAAGGACTTAATTTTAAATGAGTTGTCTCTCAGCCATTGAGTAGAGAGGACGTGTTCTACACTGCTGCCCTCTATAGCTGTTCGGTGGCAGTTTCATTTTCTCAACATGGCGCAGGCAGCCAGACGCCGCGTCAACACTGTGTGTTTGGAATTAACTCGTGGGGCAGTGCTTGGACCATCAATGGCGATATTATTGCCAGCGATGATCCGAGACACCTATGGTATCGCCAACGAGGATTTGTGCGGTGTAGCGATGAATGGTGTGACAAGAATCTTTGTAAAGTTTAGCTCAGCTCAAGTTTACGAGAATGTCGTCGACAAGTATCAAGAGGTCAATCTGGTGGTTAACCAGACTGTGTCTGTGAAGCTACACGATGTATCCCGCCATTATACATGGGTAAAAGTGAGAAATGTACCCTTTGAGGCTGATGCGACTGATATACGTGCTGCCCTGAGTAATTACGGCACCATACACATGGCTACAGCAGGGAGGTGGCCTGATGGCCCATATGAAGGACTACCTGAGGGAACTTTTTCGGTAAAAATGACATTACGACATCCAATCCCTTCATATGTGATCCTGCAAGACTTCAGGACTCAAGTTTTTGTGACTTATGCAGGGCAACGCCGCACTTGTAGGTTGTGTGGAGCATACGATCATTTGGCGGTGCAGTGTGAAAGGAGACGAGGTGCCAGGGTTGTACAACAGAGCAAGGATTTAGGGGAGGAAGGTATAAGGCAAGATGTGCCTGAAGCGCCTGTGCAACCCTCAAGATTGTCTTGGAGCGAAGAGGTTGAGAGGTCTCTGAACACGGTGTGTGCTACACTCCCGGAAGTGTCGCCTCCTTTGGATGCAGCCCCAGAGGTGGAAACGGCTTCGCGAGAAGAGCAGGCCAATGATGTGGAGACATCCATTGTCTCTGTGTTAGACGAATTATTTACGGAGGACAGCATGAGTCCTGCGACGGCACCATCCCTAGACTTGGGACAGGCTGCGACGGCGGACGTGGATCACGACGTGCAGCTGGTAGTGGACGCCACTGACGCCTTGCTGAAACAAACGGTGGAGGTGGAAATTCACCAGGATTGCACTGTGGACGACGAAATGCAGGTAGAAAGTGTAACACGAAAGCGCTCTGTTACACTTTCAGATTCTGATGATGTGTTAACGCCAGCCCAAAGATCAGGGAAGAAATCATGGGCGGATGTGGCACAGAAAGGGTCCTGTGTACCCAAAGCACAGGGGATGATTAGGAGTGCTTCAAAAGGAGGGGAAGGGAAAATTGGAAACAAAAAATCTAGTGAAAAACATTCAGTGTCGAAAGGAAAACCATCATTGTCGATTTTAAGTGCCTCACAATAAACATTAATGGTTTACGAACTGTACGAAAGTGTGCATGGTTACGTGATTTATTGGTGCGTAATAATGTGGACGTTGTGTTCATACAGGAACACAATAATAAATGTGGTAGTGAATTGCGGATAGAAGGATATAATGTGTACATGGAGAATGCAATTCGGTTGAAAGGTGGCGTTGCCATCATGATCAGGGAGACTAGCCCGTTTGTTGTGAGACGTAGTGAAGGGGGGGAGGGGAGGATAATAAGGGTGGAAGGGCTATGGGGACGGGTGAAGGTGGCTTTTGTGTGTGTGTATGGTCCAGCTGAGAATGATGGGCGTGTAAAAGCAACCTTTGTGAAAGAGGTGTTAATTTATTATTTGAGGTCACTCCCTGAAGTAGCTATTGTAGGCGGGGATTGGAATTGCGTGATCCGGCGTAAGGATGTAGAACCTCGGGGAAGTGGGTACTTTTCAGGGGTATTGGGAGATTTAATGTCAGGGGTGGGATTAAAGGACGTGGTGGGGGGGGGAGAGGTTGAGCATACTTTTGTACGTCGTGGATATGCGGCGCGACTTGATAGAGTGTACGTGTCACGCACCATCGTAGTTAATAGTGTGCGTGTTTTAGATGTGGTGTTTTCTGATCATAGAGGAGTTCTTGTGGACGCAGGGTGGGAGGGTTTACCTAAGAGGGGTTGTAGTTATTGGAAATTGAATGTTAAATTGTTAAAAGGGGAGGAGAATAGGAAATCTTTTGAGTGTTTTTGGGAGGGTTTGTTAGCAGGGGCTCCTGGGGATAGAGACTTGGTTAGGTGGTGGGATGTGGTGGCTAAGAAACGTATTCGGGATTACTATGTTCGGCTTGGGAGGGAAAGTAATCAACTTTTATATGGGCTACAGGGGTATTTAGAAGGACAGTTACGCAATTGTTATGTGGGTGATGGTGCGAGATACCCTGTGGAGGAAATAGAGGATTTAAAGCAACGTATTAAGGGTTTGCATAATGATCGATTTGATGGTGCACGTGTGGCTGGAGGGTTGGAGGAGGTTCTCTACGGGGATCGGCCTTCGGCGTGTGCGTTAAGGGGACAGCAGAAGAGGAGGGCAGCCACGGAGATGATGGGATTAACAGTTCAAGTGGGGATGGGAGGGTATAGGGAAGGGCAGGTATTGATGTCGACTGAAGGTATGAGTGGATATATTGATGCATGGTTTAGGTCATATGCACAACATGTGGGTATACGAGATGATGCTTTAAGGGAAATGGGTGGTTATGTGCAATGCGAGCTTGATGGTAGAGATAGGGAGACTTTGGAAGGACAGATTACAGAAGGGGAAATTTGGAGAGCTATAGTAGGTGCAAGTTTAGGTAAGGCACCGGGTGTAGACGGGTTGCCTAATGATTTTTATGTTAAGAACTGGGAAGTATTGAGGAGATTTTTAGTGAGATTGTTCAATGTAATGAAGGAAGATGGGGCAATGGGTGAGCAGCAAAGAACTGCTGTTGTTGTATTAGTGCCAAAGGGTGGACAGACCACGGTAGAAGATTACCGTGCAATATCGCTTATGTGCGGTGATTATAAGTTATTTGCAAGGGTATTAGGGAACAGAATCAAACAGGTTTTAGGTAAAGTAATTGATAGAGGACAATATGGCATACCGGGTAGATCAATGTATGAAGGGCATGGAGCTATTAGGAGTTTTATAGAGCATAGGGGGGAGGGGGGAGGGGGTGTTTTGGCTCTGGATTGGAGAGCTGCTTATGATAGCGTAGAAAGGGATGCATTATGGAGTTTTATGCGTTGGTTGGGTTTCGGGAGGGAAATTGTTTCTTGGGCAAAAACTTTGTATCTGGGTGCAGTTATGAGAATACAGGTTAATGGACGACTAGGTGATAGCATTCAGATGGGAAGGGGTTTGCGACAGGGATGCCCTCTGTCGCAAATTTTGTTTGCATGTCTTCAGGAACCCTTTTATAGGGCAGTTAGGTGGAGTATAGCGAGAGCGAGGGTTGGTGTTGCACGTGAAGGGGAAGCGGGTATAGTGGGTTACGTGGATGATACGACTGTCTTGGTGAGGGATGTGAGGGATTTACATAAGGTAGAAAGGGTGATAGACGTTTTTGGTGAGGCTACAGGGATGAAAATTAATGTAGTAAAGTCCAAGTATTTGGATCTAGGGGATAGTGTACATAATGGTGAGACTGTTGAGGGTGGGTGGCGTGTGGTAGATCAGCTGTTGATATGTGGGATAGTGTACATGCGGAATGATAGGGATGCACAAGAGGCAAATTCGAGGCGCACCGTGGATGGAGTTTTGAAAAGATTGGGAGGCTTGAGGGCAGAGCAATTATCGTTGCATCAAAGGGTTATAGTCACGAATGTCCTGTTGTATAGCAAGTTATGGCACGTGGTGGCAATATATCCGTTACGACGGTGTGAGGTGCAACGGTTGCAACTGCGGGTATTCAGATTTATATGGGGATCGGGTTGTGACTGGCTAAGTAGAGGGGTGGTGTCGCTTCCCGTTAGCCAGGGGGGGCTGGGGCTTATACCTCTTGAGAAGCGTATGTTGAGTGTGTTTCTGAAAAGGGGGTTTGTGAGGGAGGGGGTGGGGGGGGGAGGCCTTGAAAGACTGCGCATGGATATGCAACGGTGGTGGAGGGGTAGGGATTTAATGTTTGGGGAGGCTATGTTGCGAGTTTTACTGAAGGTAAGGGATCCGAAACAGCTTAAATTGAAGGTTCTTGAGAGGGTGGGGGGTGGGTCTGTGGTGGCGGCAGTTGAGGGGGCATACCCTATGTATGCATGGGGTTCTGTATGGAAATGTCTTCAACAACTACGTGTAAAATCAAGTGTCAGGGAGGTTATGTTTAGGTTTTTACATGGGATCTTGCCGTCTGGGGTTGTGTTATTTAATAGGAGATTAAGGGAAGGTCGGGAGTGCAAAGCGTGTGGATGTCCGGAAACCATATTTCACGCTGTGTACTTTTGTACTTGTTTAGAAGATGTGAGGGTCTGGCTAAGTAGAGTAGTTAGGTTAGTGGGTGGGGAAGGATTACAGGTGTTGCGGGTGTTAAGTTTAGATATAGGTGGGGGGAGTCAGCAGGTGGTGAATGCGGTTGCGTATGTGGTCACAGATTTTATTTATATATCTTGGGCAATGAGGGAGGTGGGAGTCGAGGAAAGGATAAGAGTGTTAGGGGCCACGATGTATAGAACAAAGTGCCGCAATAGGGATCTTTATGGGGGAAGATGGGAGACAGCATTTACTGAAGGTTATCGTAGATTCAGGTTGAAGGATTTAAAAGATTTAAGTGTAAAGTAAGGGGTTGCGGCGGGCTAGTTTTTTGAGTATGGAAATGTGGATAGATGTTAGCGTGTGTGGTATGTTTGGTAATATAATAAATAAGCTTCTGTTGTGATGTGAGTTTGGTCTGGGTAGTTGTGTAAGATATGTTATTCACATTGTTTTTCAGAAGGTATCGAATTTAATATGTAAGTAGTGGTGTTTACACTACATGATTGTGTGTATAATGTGTGAGAGGGTACATCTCACAGTATTTGTGTGTTTGATGGTTTGAGGTGACACAAGGCATGATCTAAGTATGTCTGGATTCTCCTTTTGTCCTCAAAGGTGTTATACAAAGATAGTACTGTGGTGTATGTGATGTGTAGGTTTATATGTATTTAACACATGCTTGTCGTATGTTCCCTTTCGTTACTTTGTTTCAATTGTCATTTCAATGCACTTTGTATAGCATTATACAACGGTATCGTTCTTTACTATATGAAGTAATTTTTTTAGACGCATTCCTTTTGTGTCTGAGATTGTTGTATACGGGTTTAAGTGTAAATGTAATGAGTCGGTTTTGAGATCTATGCTCTTTTCTTTGTATGTTTATTTGTATTTTGGTAATGTAAAGCTGTAATGTTAGGGATAAGTATGTAGATGTTCTAGTAGGATTATGATGTTAGGTTTTGGTTTATTGATTAATGAGAAGGCTGGAAGTAACTGTTACATTTTCTTGTATATATTATTTTCAATTGTATGAGTCTTCGTCATATGTCATGTTAAATGTAAAATTTATATGGAAGTTAGGTTTTGAGTCATTGAATGTTTTTGTCAGTTCATGACCCTGTTACGGTGTTTATTTGCAGCTATGTTATTGCCGTTAGTTATTATTGTATGTTATACAGATATATCTTGCAAGTATATAGGTGCAATCCATTTGTGTTAGTTTATTATGTGTTTGGTTTTCTTATGTCAATGGCCGAACCTTCAGGATTGAGATCCATACTGTTTCCTTTTATTTTTATATTTATGTATACTGTATTGGTTATAAATAAAATATAAAAAAATTTTAAATGAGTTCTTGCTAATTGGCCAGTTTTACATATTCGGCACGACATATTTATATATATATATATATATATATATATATATATATATATATATATATATATATATATATATATATATATATATATATATATATATTCAAACGGCTTCAGGAAGAAATCCAAATATTTTTCCTTGAAGCCTTTTTTTCCACTTCTCCGAGGCTATGGGTCCCACAATTTACACCAGAGGTGGACCCCATCCTGTATATATATAATTAGTTTTTTTAGGGATTAAATCATCCTTGAATGTGAGTGTACAGGTGACATGCAGGCTTCGTTACCCCACGCGCTGTCAACTGACTTGAAACCTAACGAGCTAACTGTGAAACGTCTCATTCTAGAGCAAGGCTGGTGGGGTGTGTGTCAGGGCAGTCATTCGAAAAATAAGGGAGTGTTCGTTTAGTGCAGAGAGGCTTATGAAAAACATGCCAGTGTGTACGGATACTATATGAGACAAACATTTCATGTAAATCTGATGATTTTAGTTCCTCCTTGCGAGCTTTCGTTACATGCAGAAGACCGATAATTGTCGCGTATATTAGTTTACGGCGCATTTGTAGAATCTGGTGAACTTTCCACGTCTCAGGCGCCAACATCACGACAGTCACCAAAATGTGAGTATGTTTTATTCAGGCTAAAATTAGAACTTTCTTTTATGTACTGCTATCTTAATTCTTTCATTATGATTAGCACATAATTTAAAATTGGAATACAGTGGTTGATAAAGTAGAAAGATTAAATTTTGGGGAAACCCAACAAAACCAAATAGTTTAACGTCTGTCGACACGGCTCTGGTGCCATTAAGGCCACTTGTTACCTGGTCAGTGCTAGTCAAAAATATTTTCATCCCTTTAAAAGGAATATTTGTATATTGTTCTCCCCTCAAGGAAGGTTCCTTGATGTTGGTGAGGGGCTCTTGATTTAGGGAATTAGATCTGTGCTCCAGTTCCCCGAATTAAGCCTGAATGCCTTCCACATCCCCCCCCCCCAGGCGCTGTATAATCCTCCGGGTTTAGCGCTTCCCCCTTGATTATAATAATAATAATGTATATTGTTCTAGTCGAGAATGGTAAACTCTCGCTATATATACATTAAAGCATATACCTCTCGGTTGGTTGAAGTCTATCAACTACACTAAGGCCATTAATTAACCAGCACGCAACCTTTTCAAGGCCAGATAAGAATACGTTAATCCTTAAAATAAGGATTAAAATAAACTCGGAGATACACACTTCTGATGTAACTATCTTGTAACCAATGAAGAGGTCATTAGGCGAGTAGTATCATTTTCTTCTGACAGCTAGAGAAGGACAAAGAAGAAATAAACCTCTCTACCTGACTGTTAAGAAACACAAGTGTGTTAATGTAGTGTGGAGTGTCAGTGTAAGTGGTAGAGTAAATGTGCGGTGTAAGCTACAGTTAAGCTTTCCTTGTCACACAATTTATGCATAATAGAGGTAGCGTACGTTACAGGTGAAAGTATTCGAGTGGTGCCCCGAGGGAAAGAGAAGGCAGAAAGCCACGATTACATGTAAAGAGGGAGGGAAGCTGGAAGGAGCCACGAATCGTTAGACAGGACAGGGAAAGACTGCGTACATACAGACGAATATGTACGGCTACAAGTTGCATAAATTGCATCAGCTCAGCCAAGTTCGTTTTCTGGAAGTGAATCGAAGGGTCCTCCCTGATCAATCTTTTTTTTTTTTTAAGGTAAAACTGTCAACGTTGCACGGTAAACCAGACATCACCACAAAACAGTGTATGATGTTATTCTTTAACGAGAAGTTTGGCAAATTTGGGGAGGAAGAAGGATAGACAAGGAAGGAGTGTGGAAAAAGGGTGGGTTGCTTGTGGAGGGAGGGGATAATAAAGGTAAGCGGCCTAACACTTTAGCACATATTAATAAAAGTATGTTACTTATGAAAGGGAAGAATGTCACAGGTCATCAAGACATCTGGTAAGTGTGACACAGGTGATGCCTCATAACTTTAAGGTAGAAGAATTTCTTGGCGAAGAAGGTGCTTTGCGACAGTACTTTTTGTTTTACACTGGAAACAGTTTGAAGCAACAAAGGTAATCATCGGTAAGAGAAAGTATTATATTTATAACACAAAGAAAACATGGAAATCAGTTATATACACACAAGGAGACTTTGTTTTAACCAGAAAAATGTTCAGGTAATCAATGGTAGTTTGTACTTCCTTAATTCGAGTTATTTCTTTCAAAAGAAAATTTGTTTAAGATGGTTTTTACAATGTTTCATTGTATTGTTTATTGCATGCTAATAAATGAAAACTTAAATTTTTTATTTAAGACAATTCTAGTTCATTAACTCCTGTAAAACTGACTCCACTGAAGACCTCTTCATGGGAGAATCATAATTCAGTCAACTGTGAGAAAAAATTACGTGCGTTACCTTAGGTTAGATTGGTAGGTATAATGTTTAAAAAACAGGACGAGTGTTTCCTGACTCGGGTCGTAGTCAGATGACGACCCGCTGTTGGAGCTTTTGGTCATCTGACAGAGGCCTTCCGCTGGCTTACCGGTTCAACCCTTTTAAAAATTATGTTAATAGTTATAACCATTTCTTAAGTTAAATCTAAAGAGATTGTCATATATATTCGGTATTGTTCAGTGCTTTTACATATAGGTTTTATACGAATTAATTTTCAAGACAAACTTTCTCTCGCCTATTTACTGTCAATAGGGATATTTCCATTTTTACCATGTTACTATATTTTAAAAATGTTTACCATTTTTTCAAGATGTGATAATTCTCGTATTACACAAGTATGGTAACTCCGTCCTCAGTGGAAAAACTTAGTTACTGAATAATATAACTGAAAACACTACGAAGAATATTTGAAGCTTACAGCTGTTTGTTAACAGCTTATGTATTTACGAAATTCCAAAAGACCTCATTCACTAATAGGAAATAACTAATTTATTCCACACTTTTTTTTTTTTAATTTCTTTGAGAAGGCAGTTACTGTCACAATCATCTACTCCAAATCTTTTATTGGGAAGTGTGTCTTCGCCTCTTCTGAGGATATTTACTCATTTTTCATCCATAAATACAAATATCTTGTCCTCCCAAAGGAGAATTAATAGTCAGGATTCTAACTTCCTGAAAGTAGTCTTTATATCGCCTTGTAGTCATGATTTCGGCATTAATGACTATTTGTTAGTCGATTTTAAGATCAGTGGAGGCCTATACAATCCTAGAAATAGCCTGTTGGAAGGTTAATTGCTGAGGGAAGTCTGTGAAAGACATTGTTAAAACGTATCAAGAATTAAACTCGTTACTCGTTTTTAATAAAAATAAATAGCTAGTATTCAATTTATAAGACCTTAAGTAGCAACAAACCTCTTACAAGATTTTTTTAAGCCATTTACTACAGACTGGAGATTTCAGGTCCCAGATGGGAATTATCAAATGTAGATTCTTTATTTACAACGTGAATTAATGAGCTTTTATCCTGGAACGGAATATAATTACACTTTAAATCACTAAACACTTTTAGAACACTACACTTAATTACTTAAATGCAGAAGAGCGAAGCGATCAAGAGAGAAAACTCATGTTCTCTCTAGATGACTCTAATTCAACAAACGGACGGACAGACACACTGCAAAGGATCAGGGAATACCTGACAGGAAGGAAACAACGTGTTGATATGAGATAGTGTCAGTGGGTCCATTGTGTCGAATGGGGTTCCACAAGTCAGTCCTAAGTCCGGTGCTCGTTCTTGTATATGTGAATGACATGACGGAAGGGATAACCAGAGGTGTCCCTGTTCGCAGACGATGCGAAACTAAGAAGAATACAAGTGGACGAGGTTCAAGTAAGCTTACAAGGAGATCTTGACAGGTTGCAAGCCTGGTCCGATAAATGGCTCCCGGAGTTTAACCCCAGCAAATGCAAAGTTATGAAGCTTGCTGAAGGACAAAGGAGACCACAGAGGGAGTACAGCCTAAGAGGTCAGAGGCTGCAAAACTCGCTCAAGTGAAAAGGATCTTTGGGTAAGCATCATACCGAGCACATCCGAGGCGCACATCAACCAAATAACTGCATACGGGCGCCTGGCAAATTTGGGAATAGTTTCGACATCTAAGTAAGGAGTCATCCACGACACTGTATACCGTGTACGTCAGACCCAAATTGGAGTATGCACCACCAGTATGGAACCCACGCCTGGTCAAACACGTCAAGAAATTAGAGAAACGGCAAATGTTTGCAACAAGACTAGTCCTAGAGCTGAGAGGTTTGTTCTACGAGGAGAGGTTAAGGGAATTCAACCTGACAACACTGGAGGACAGGAGGAATAGGGGGAACATAACATAAAATACTATGGAATTGATAAGGTGGATAGGGAGGACAAAATGGTTCCGAGTTGTAACAGCAACAACTGGAAGGTGAAGACTCATATGAGTCACAGGGATGTTAGAAAGTACTTCAGAGTTGTCAGGAAGTGGAACAATCTGGAGTGTGATGTAGTGGAGGCAGGATACATACATAACTTTATGAAGAGGTATGTTGCAACCCCTGAATGGGTTGCAATTTATATTATTTATGTATAATACATGTATATTACCTTTTCGTATAATTTTATATTGCTTATATTTGCGGTAATAGCTAAATCGTAAATATATTGCTTTATATTATTATTTGACTTAGTTTCCTTTTGTTAGGTAGGATGTAACACACACATTATGTGCTCAAAGTTCAAGTCTTGATTGTCTAACTACTGTAATTATCGCTCTTTGCTCGTTACTCTGCCGGCTTCTCCTTGTTACTGAGCAGCAGCTGTCCATGGAGCTATCACGTGATAGAGGGAGGGGGTGTCCTCATCTCGCCTGAAGTATTCAGTCTGGTCTAGACTCGCTTGGTGGTTGGATGTATTTTATACAAGTGCCTAAATCTCCCTTATTGGCCCTTGTTGGAAGATCGTCTCTTGTCTCATTATTGTTAGTTCTGTGAGACTCTGTTCACAGAACATTGTATAGACTTAGTGATTTTCGACGTTGTACTGAGGTTGTGTGTCGCATAGACACTCTAAACAACTCAGGTCCTGAGCTGTAGCTTCTGACTTAACGTGTACTGGTATCTGTGTATTATCACAGTCTGGGATTTTCTTATGCTGAACTTAGATTCAGTAGTATGGGAGTTTTGTGACTTTTGTGGATCTGCAGATGGTCCCTACTTAGTGTCGTTATATTATCTCCTTGTTCCTGATTCTGTGTCGCAGTTGCTTGTTATATTGCTATTGGGCTTAGCATTCTTTTTATTGTTCAAGCAGATTGTTCTGATAGCCAGTTGGTCAAGAAGTTAGTTTATTTGAGGACTTTCCAGTCACTTGTTTAAGTCTAGTCGAGTCGTGAGACATAGCGAACTACTTAGAGCACTTACACACATACACACAAACTTGTACATATTTGTAATATCTTATTAAATGTTAATGTACCAGACGGTACTTAAGAATTATAAATGTGATATGTGCTTTCAGCACAATACTACTGTACACGAGAGAAGTGATTATCATCATTTTGATTATTATTAATTTAATTTGATATACGCCTAGACAACTTAATAAATTTATTAAATTTTAATTTCTCTAGTTAGTAGCCTACCAGTTGTAATCCTGCACTATTGAATCATACTGAATTCTAATGGATAATTGGACAAGGATGCTGATTAATTGTTACGAAAATCCAGTAACAGGCTGGATGCTAGAAGGGCAGTCCTTTCTAGTATTCACTGGAGATCTCTAAACTTTTAGAATCGCGTTTTTTGTAACAAGGTATGATAAAGCTCATGGATCAAGGAGGGTAGACCTATTAGTGACCAGTGAAGAAGCGGAGACAGGAGCTATGACTTGATCCCTGCAACACAATTAGGTGAGGACAATTAGGCGAGTATACAACTAGTAACTACGCACATTTTGGAAGACTTAGTTTATCAATATTTGCTCATAAGGTCTTTTCAAGTTCTTTTGTACTACTTATGAAGAAAGTTTATTAAACTGACGTTTACTTTTCAAAACTGTTTTCGCAACATTAACATTTATTCCTCAGTTTAATCACTCCAGTGTTTTGTAATTTCCTTAAAGTTTTCTTAACATCTTGTTCCATTCAGTTTATCAGTTTTATATAATTATGTATATTTAATGTTTTTCCGTCATGATTCATAAATTGTCTCATCCTTTCTGAAATATTTTTCTCACTAAAACCTTTCAACCAACGACAGTCCTCAAAATATTTTCTTTTTTTACCTATAAACCGCATGTCATCACCTCTGGAGTGTCGCTACTCGCCATTAATTTCACTCGTCGTGCATGATGCTGCCATTTCACTTCCAGTTTGCCATAAAATATTAGAAGGAAATAAAGTTGCTCCAATTTCTAATCCAGAGATGTTTTAATAATTTTCTTTCGTAGTGCACTCTTAAAATAATACATTTTTTCATAAAGATATTAATGAGAAGTATTTATTCCATACCTGGAGTGGGTTTCGGGGGTCAACGCCCCCGCTGCCCGGTCTGTGACCAGATCTCGTGGTGGATCAGGGTCTGATCAACCAGGCTGTTACTGCTGGCCGCAAGCAAACTGACGTAAGAACCACAGCTCTGCAAATTTTAGACTAAATATTTAAATTTCCATTATTCACTTCATTTTCACACTCCATCTGTCCTTCTCACTCGTCCTTTTCCCTCCATCCCCACTTAAAAAACTATTAATTTAAAATTAAGTTTAGCTTTCAAAAACAAAATTGTTTTTATTTTCCCTAGAATAACATTTCATCTCTCTCATAAAGTTCATCAGACCTCCAATTAAGTTAGGTTGAACACTACCAATTATAGAAACATCTGTTGATAAACACAGCAAACATAATATTCCACAAGTTCAAACATGTTTATTCAGTCTCAAACGAAGAAATGCATTTCTATTCAGACCAGGACGGTAAATACAGTTATCCAATACATCTGTGTTTACACATGATCAGAAAAATACAATTGCTAATTACCAATTCATTTTGACCTGAACGACCAAACATTCTCCTATCACGTCTTCAGACTTGAATGAACAAACATAATCATGAACAAACATTCTCATTCCCACCAGAACGAACAAACTCCACATATTTCCATTCAGACTCAGATAAATACATTATTCATTACATTCCCATTCAGACCTATTCAAACATTTTAAAATATTCTTTACATTTTCTTTCAGATTCGAACAACAAGCACATCGACAATTTCACACTGCATCACACAAATGAAAAATTACAACAGAAAACTATGTAAAGACTTACAGCTTTAATATCAGGATACACCAATTACATTATTCTCATTCAGTCACAAATGCTGTCTCACAGTTACTCAGGAGATTTCCTGGGCAGACTAAGAATTTGCATTGTTCATTTCGGGATCACAAAAAGCACTTTCATGTTTCGTGTACTTCAGTTAAAATCATTCCTTACATCAAATTAAAATCTTTCTCCGGTTTTGTACAAAAAACTATTTTTTTTTTATAAATTTAATGGAAAAAATGGTGTAAAGTGACCTTGAAAAATTTTCACTCTGGTGTGCAGTTTTAATACATTATGTCAGAGAGGAATAAAGTGATCAGTGTTGGAGTTATCAAGTATTTGAGAGACATGAAGTGTGAGAGTCTCGTAAAACAATAGTGTATTGCTAGGTTCTCTTACGAAGTGTGATGTGTAATCCTGGTATACGAAATAAAACTTGCATGAAATGGAACTTGTTGCAGTTACCGTTTATGAAATGAAACACGAAGTGTTTGTGTTCCCAAAATGAAACAAAGTAATTTTTGAGTTTCTGAAATGAACATAAAAACTTATTCTGCCTCGGGAATCTCTGGCGTAACCATGTGAATGATATTTGTGACTGAATGAGAATGTAACGTACTCTGTATACCTCGATATCAAGTATTGTACTTAATGTAGTTTTAAATGACTTATCCATAACAGCAAATCACCTTGAGCAAATAATAACTTAAAAGGCCGCAGTACGAATGATCACCCAGTCCATTGCCAGACAACCTCCCCCCCCCCACCTCTTCAAAGACCTAAATCTACTCGCTATACAAAGCATTCACTCTTACTGTTGTGCATCCTACGTTTCCAGAAAATTAAATTCTCTATTAATCCTCTCCTGCAGCACTTTCTTGATAGTTGCAAGAGCACCCATAGACATAATACCAGGCACAAAAATCTGATATACCTCGTGTCCAGCTAAAACTCTAAAAGATGAATGTACATAAAAGGTCCCCCCAAAAATCTGGAACTCTGCCGGAAATCTCCACAACCACTGTATCAGCCAGCATCTTCAAAACTACCGTTAAAAAAAAACCTTTACCAAACATATCCCAACATCAGCTAAATATGTGAAAACTATGTATATCCACATTCTCATTGTCACTAACATATGAAAAAAATATACTATCAATATCTGTAATCCTCGCAGCCATTAAAACACTGAATATGTTCACATTACGTTAATGCATTGTCTAGTTATAAGTTGTGTGTAAGCATTCGTATTAGTCTGCCAGAAATGCCCAGGCATGTTAGTGCCTTTCTTTGTACTTAAGATTTTATAAAAATGTAAATCACACACACATAGTAACATTTGCAAAGAAATAAAATTGCATTGCATTGTAGAGTTGTAATTTTCATATTTGTGATGCGTAGTGAAAATGTCGATCATATACGTGTGATGAATGATTTGAAAAACCGACAAGTTGAAGATTGAGACACTTATGCAGCATTTGGGAATCTTTATTCAGGAAACGTTTCGCCACACAGTGGCTTCATCAGTCCAATACAAAGAGGAAGGCGTAAGGAGAGGAGGAATATGAGGTACTCAGTCCCTCAGCCTGGAGTCGATGTGTTCAGTCCATCAATCTTGTAGAATGTACAGCATAGGGCCGTAGACGGTTTTTCAAACCATTCATCACAACTGTCAGACACTACAGCATCATGGGATCTTGTTACAAAGAAGTCTTCAACACTTGTTCAACCTTTGGACGAAGACCTACTTCGATTAGTGGATGGTACCACTATGACCCCGCCTCCGCCTGCTTCACCTCACCTCACTACATTATATAAGCCACGTCTACGACCCTATGCTGTACATCCTACAAGATTGATGGACTGAACACACAGACTCCAGGCTGAGGGACTGATTACCTCATACTCCTCCTCTCCTTACGCCTTCCTCTTTGTATTGGACTGATGAAGCCACTGTGTGGCGAAACGTTTCCTGAATAAAGATTCCCATATGCTGCATAAACGATCATATACGTGTTGAATCTGAGAGAGACTGGAACCAGTATTTACTTATTTGAGTCTGAATGGAGGTGTTGACGATTGAGTATGTGAATGTATAATGTTCGCCAAGACCGTAGTCCTGGCACGGGTCTCAATCTTGCGATGACCCGTCTCTGGCTCCCGAGGGAGAAAGGTTTCTACAATGATGCGACATACGCTGTTCAAGCACTCTTCTGGTCAGTTCAACTGGTGCATCTCATAAGCGACGATTGAGTTTGTTCAGTCAGGTATATATGAGAATGTCTTGGCGATTGTTCATTGTCAGGTCTGATCGGAGATGTAATGGGTGAACGAGCTTGGCAGTTTAGGTCAGAATGGGTATGTGATGAGTGCATTTGTGTTCTCCCTATTGGGAGAATATATTTGTTCATTCTGAATAGAATGAACAAATACATGCTCAATGAGTATGTATTCTATAATATATACTCATTATGTATGATAGAATTTATACAGTTATGATTAAGATGAAATGCTAGTTGTGTTGTTGATAATGATTAGGATATTCCTAAAATTTGCAGAGTGGGTAATTAAAGTTAGAGGGAAGTATGGACTCAATATAAGTAGAAAAAAAATTCAGGGAAAATAGTAATATTTTGGTGTTTGAAAGGTTTTATAAAGAATAATTTTAAGTACTGGAAAAATGATGAAATATAATTTACATTGTTTAGATTGAGTGAGAGAGGAAGTGTGGGAGGGACAGGGAGTGTGGGAGGGACAGGGAGTGTGGGAGGGACAGGGAATCGTGGAAAAGGAATGACGAAGGTGGAAATTTATATAGTTCGAAATATGCAAGAAAACTAAATATCATGAAAGAAATATCTGTGAGATGAAATATGCATTATTTTTGTGAGTAAAAGAATGAATGACTGAAGGAATATTTGGAACAAAAATGTGAGCAAATTTATATCCTTTTAATTTGTATTGGCAGACTCTAGGTGAAATGGCAGTATTTCACACAAAGGATGTTTGAGAGTGGAATTAGTGGGTCTCGGGTAGACACTGCAAACATGGAGGTGTTGACAGAATAAATGGTGTATACGGAAAGAGATTTTCTGGAGAGTCGTTGGTGAGATGTTAAAGTGAGAAGGATATTTAAAAAAAATAATTTGAAAAAAGAAGGGGAAAAACATTGAATAAACCTAATTATAAAAAAAAGTGATAAATTGGATGAAACAAAAAGAAGATAAGAACTTGAAGTCAACCACCATATAATGGAGAGATTAAACTGTGGAATAAATGGTAGATCTAAATTTTGATGTTGCGAATGTATTTAAGTCATTTTGAATAACTTGTTCTTAAGTGGTACAACACAACTTGGAAAGACCTTTCCAAAAGGATTGAAATCTCTGATAATCCACTAGGTAAGTGTATTTTATCAGGGAAATGTGTGAATATTGATGAACCAGTTTCCCAAAAGTGTGTGTGTGTGTGTGTGTGTGTGTGTGTGTGTGTGTGTGTGTGTGTGTGTGTGTGTGTGTGTGTGTGTGTGTGTGTGTAGGTGGGAGTGTGGGTGGGTGTGGGGGGAGTGTGTGTGTGGGGGAGTGTAGGTGTGTGTGTGTGGGGGGAGTGTAGGTGTGTGTGTGTGGGGGGAGTGTAGGTGTGTGTGTGTGGGGGGAGTGTAGGTGTGTGTGTGTGTGGGGAGGAGGGAGTGTAGGTGTGTGGGAGTGTGTGTGTGTGTGTGTGTGTGTGTGTGTGTGTGTGTGTGTGTGTAGATGTGTGTGGGGGTGGGAGGGAGTGTAGGTAGGTGTGTGTGTGTGTGTGTGTGTGTGTGTGTGTGTGGGAGTGTAGGTGCGTGGGAGTGTAGGTGTGTGAGGGGAGGGAGTGTAGGTGGGTGTGTGTGGGGAGTATAGGTGGGAGGGTGTGTGGGGCAGTGTAGGTAGGTGGGAGGGTGTGTGTGGGGCAGTGTAGGTAGGTGTGTGGGTGGGTGTGTGGGGGCGTGTATGTGGGTGTATGAGGGGGAGTGTAGATGTGTGTGATGGGGAGTGTAAGTGTGTTGGGGAGTGTAGGTGCGTGTGTGGGGGAGTGTAGGTGTGTGTGGGTGGAGTGTAGGTGGGCGGGTGTGTGTGGGGGAGTGGTGGGTGTGTGTGGGGGATTGTAGGTTGGCGGGTGTGTGTGGGGGATTGTAGGTTGGCGGGTGTGTGTGGGGGATTGTAGGTTGGCGGGTGTGTGTGGGGGATTGTAGGTTGGCGGGTGTGTGTGGGGGAGTGTAGGTTGGCGGGTGTGTGGAGGAGTGTTGGTTGGCGGGTGTGTGTGGGGGAGTGTAGGTTGGCGGGTGTGTGGAGGAGTGTTGGTTGGCGGGTGTGTGTGGGGGGAGTTTTGGTTGGCGGGTGTGTGAGGGGGGAGTTTTGGTTGGCGGGTGTGTGTGGGGGAGTGTAGGTGGGTGTGTGTGGGGGCGTGTTGGTAGGTGTGTGTGTGGGGGGGGGAGGGTAGGTGGGTTGGTTTGTGTGGGCGAGTGTCGGTGGATGGGTGTGTAGGGGGGAGTGTAGGTAGGTGTGTGTGGGGGAATGTAGGTAGGTGTGTGTGGGGGAGTGTAGGTAGGTGTGTGTGGGGGTGTAGGTGGGTGGGTGTGTGTGGGGGAGTGTAGGTGGGTGTGTGTGGGAAAGTGTTGGTGAGTGTGTGGGAGAGTGTAGGTGGGTGGGTGTGTGGGGGAGTGTAGATGTGTGTGTTGGGGAGTGTAGGTGCGTGTGTGGGGGAGTGTAGGTGGGTGGGTGTGGGTGGAGTGTAGGCGGGCGGGTGTGTGTGGGGGAGTGTAGGTGGGCGGGTGTGTGTGGGGGAGTGTAGGTGGGCGGGTGTGTGTGGGGGAGTGTAGGTTGGCGGGTGTGTGTGGGGGAGTGTTGGTTGGCGGGTGTGTGTGGGGAAGTGTTGGTTGGCGGGTGTGTGTAGGGGAGTGTTGGTTGGCGGGTGTGTGTGTGGGAGTGTTGGTTGTTGTGTGTGTGGGGGAGTGTTGGTTGGCGGGTGTGTGTGGGGAGGAGTGTTGGCTGGCGGGTGTGTGGGGGGAGGAGTGTTGGCTGGCGGGTGTGTGGGGGGGAGGAGTGTTGGCTGGCGGGTGTGTGGGGGGGAGGAGTGATGGCTGGCGGGTGTGTGTGGGGAGGAGTGATGGCTGGCGGGTGTGTGTGGGGAGGAGTGTTGGCTGGCGGGTGTCTGTTGGGAGGAGTCTTGGCTGGCGGGTGTGTGTGGGGAGGAGTGTTGGCTGGCGGGTGTGTGTGGGGAGGAGTGTTGGCTGGCGGGTGTGTGTGGGGAGGAGTGTTGGCTGGCGGGTGTGTGTGGGGAGGAGTGTTGGCTGGCGGGTGTATGTGGGGAGGAGTGTTGGCTGGCGGGTGTATGTGGGGAGGAGTGTTGGCTGGCGGGTGTGTGTGGGGGAGTGTTGGTTGGCGGGTGTGTGGGGGAGTGTTGGTGGGCGGGTGTGTGTGGGGGAGTGTTCGTGGGTGTGTGTGGGGGCGTGTTGGTGGGTGTGTGTGGGGGAGTGTAGGTGGGTTGGTTTGTGTGGGCGAGTGTCGGTGGATGGGTGTGTGTGTAGGGGGTAGTGTAGGTGGGTGTGTGTGGGGGAGTGTAGGTGGGTGTGTGTGGGGGAGTGTAGGTAGGTGTGTGGGGGAGTGTAGGTGGGTGTGTGTGGGGAAGTGTTGGTGGGTGGGTGTGTGGGATTAGCGTGGGCGGTTACAAAGCATGGCTTGCTTCTGCAGTGTTTTAAAAACTGAGGTTGGAGAGTTGAAGGAGGAGGTCTTGCTTCTCCAGGAGGAGATTAGGAGGCTGATGGTCCACCTCAATGGGTCTGGGAGAGAGTGTGAGGTGGCTGGAGTTGTGGGGAATGAGACTTCTAGCAGTGAGGTGCAGTCTGTCTCTCGCTGTGAGGAGGCTGTAGTTGGGGCGGTAGCAACGGTTACCAGCAGTGAGGTGCAGCCCAGCACCTGCTACAAGTGGCGAGTTGTTCACAGTAATGGGAGGCGCATCAGAGTAAGGAAAGTTAAGAGTGAAGATCTGAAGGTAGGAAATCGCTTCTCTGTTCTCCAGGATGAATGTACTTCAGTGGCCAGTGAAGGTAAGGGTACTACTGCCCCTGCTAATAAAGGTAAGCGCATTCTTGTGGTTGGTGACTCTCAGGTAAGATATATTGACCGTGCTTTTTGTAATAGGAATAAGAAGATGAGAGATAGAGTGTGCTTCCCTGGAGCTGGTGTTGGGGACATTGTCAACAGGCTGGATAATATCATGTCAGGTAATGGGAACAAGCCCATTATCTGTCTCAGTGCTGGTGGAAATGATATTGGGAAGGGTAGGAGAGAAGAGCTGTTAGATAAGTACAGGTCAGCTATAGATTTCATTAAGTCTAAGGGAGGGATCCCAATCATATGTAGCATCTTGCCTAGAAGGGGAGTAGGAAATGAATGGTTGTCTAGGGCAATTGGTGTAAATTGCTGGCTAGACAGATACTGCAAGGAACTTGCAATCCCATTCATTGACAACTGGAACAACTTTTATGGCAAACATGATATGTATGCAAGGGATGGGGTACATCTCTCTGGGGCAGGGGTGGTAGCACTTGCAGACTCGATTGAGAAGGCCATTGGTGAAATGCCTATGATTTTAAACTGATGGAAGATAGAGGTATGGGTGTGTGTGGGAAACAAGCAGGTTGCAACACTAGGGTTGGAAACAGTAAATGTATAAAAGGCATTCAGCATGAAGTTATAAATAAAGACAATAGAACAGGTCAGCAAACAAAGGGGGACAGCAGAGGGCAGCAAGGGACTAGCTCCCTTAAGGTTTACTATACTAATAGCAGGAGTGTTAGAAATAAGATAGATGAGCTAAGATTAATTGCAAGTGCAGGAAACATAGATATTATTGCTATAACAGAGACCTGGCTCAATCTGAAAGATAGAGAGATGCCCTCTGAATGTCACATACAAGGCTATAAATTATTCCACACTGACAGGGTCAACAGGAAAGGTGGTGGAGTAGC
This sequence comes from Cherax quadricarinatus, assembly GCF_038502225.1. Lineage (NCBI taxonomy): Eukaryota > Metazoa > Arthropoda > Malacostraca > Decapoda > Parastacidae > Cherax > Cherax quadricarinatus. The sequence goes on from NC_091327.1 coordinate 32,431,094, forward strand.
GATGTATGTCAGAGACAATTTAAATTGTTGTGTTAGACAAGATATTAAATTAGAAGCGTCAGCCACTGAATCTGTTTGGTTACAGCTTCTCGAGGGCCGAGAAAAACTAATTTTGGGTGTGATTTACAGGGCCCCAAATCTTGATAGGGAGTGCAGTAAACTTCTATGGGACGAAATTCGTAAGGCATCTACATACGAAAATGTTGTGCTAATGGGAGATTTCAACTATAGACAGATTGACTGGAGCAATTTGACAGGAAATTTAGAGTCGGGTGACTTTCTTGATACGATCCAGGATTGTTTTTTAAAACAGTTTGTGACAGAGCCAACTAGGGGAAATAACCTCCTTGACTTGGTTCTTGCCAGTAGGGAAACACTAATTAATAATCTTGAGGTTAATGATGAGCTTGGGGAGAGTGATCACAAATCACTCAGTTTTAATATATCATGGAATTCCCCTAATAATGGCAATCAAGTCTCCGTCCCTGATTTTCGCTTGGCTGATTTCATAGGACTGAAAAATTACTTAGGTGGGCTGAACTGGAATGACCTGACTAAGGGTCAGGTAGGTGGTGATGGTTGCCGATATGATGCTTTCCAGGGCATAGTTCTAGCTGCTCAGTCAAATTATGTTCCAAATAGGGAAATCAGATCAAACAAAAATGATCCTAAATGGATGAACAATAGATTAAAATATCTGATTGGTCAAAAGAGAGGCATATATAGGCAAATCAAAAGAGGAGAGGGGCAATTAAGAAATCGATATATTCAGTTAAAGAGAGAAATAAAAAAGGGAATTAGAAAAGCAAAAAGAGATTATGAGGTTAAAGTTGCAAAAGAATCGAAGACTAACCCAAAAGGATTCTTTCAGGTATACAGAAGTAAGATCAGGGACAAGATAGGCCCACTCAAAAGTTCCTCGGGTCAGCTCACTGACAGTGATAAGGAAATGTGTAGAATTTTTAACACATACTTCCTCTCAGTTTTTACACAGGAGGATACCAGCGATATTCCAGTAATGATAAATTATGTAGAACAGGACGATAATAAACTGTGCACTATTAGGGTCACAAGTGACATGGTCCTTAGGCAAATAGATAAATTAAAACCTAACAAATCCCCAGGCCCTGATGAACTGTATGCAAGGGTTCTAAAGGAATGTAAAGAGGAGCTTAGCACACCTTTGGCCAATCTTTTCAACATATCACTACAAACTGGCATGGTGCCAGATAAGTGGAAAATGGCAAATGTGATACCTATTTTCAAAACAGGTGACAGGTCCTTAGCTTCGAACTATAGACCAATAAGCCTAACCTCCATAGTGGGAAAATTTATGGAATCAATAATTGCCGAGGCAGTTCGTAGCCATCTTGAAAAGCATAAATTAATCAACGAATCTCAGCATGGTTTTACAAAGGGGCGTTCCTGCCTTACGAATTTATTAACTTTTTTCACTAAGGTATTTGAGGAGGTAGATCATGGTAATGAATATGATATTGTGTATATGGACTTCAGTAAGGCTTTTGACAGGGTCCCACATCAGAGACTATTGAGGAAAATTAAAGCACATGGAATAGGAGGAGAAATTTTTTCCTGGATAGAGGCATGGTTGACAAATAGGCAGCAGAGAGTTTGCATAAATGGGGAGAAATCAGAGTGGGGAAGCGTCACGAGCGGTGTTCCACAGGGGTCAGTGTTGGGCCCCCTGCTGTTCACAATCTACATAAACGACATAGATGAGGGCATAAAGAGCGACATCGGCAAGTTTGCCGATGACACCAAAATAGGCCGTCGAATTCATTCTGACGAGGACATTCGAGCACTCCAGGAAGATTTGAATAGACTGATGCAGTGGTCGGAGAAGTGGCAGATGCAGTTTAATATAGACAAATGCAAAGTTCTAAATGTTGGACAGGACAATAACCATGCCACATATAAACTAAATAATGTAGATCTTAATATTACGGATTGCGAAAAAGATTTAGGAGTTCTGGTTAGCAGTAATCTGAAACCAAGACAACAGTGCATAAGTGTTCGCAATAAAGCTAATAGAATCCTTGGCTTCATATCAAGAAGCATAAATAATAGGAGTCCTCAGGTTGTTCTTCAACTCTATACATCCTTGGTTAGGCCTCATTTAGATTATGCTGCACAGTTTTGGTCACCGTATTACAGAATGGATATAAATTCTCTGGAAAATGTACAAAGGAGGATGACAAAGATGATCCCATGTATCAGAAACCTTCCCTATGAGGATAGACTAAGGGCCCTGAAACTGCACTCTCTAGAAAGACGTAGAATTAGGGGGGATATGATTGAGGTGTATAAATGGAAGACAGGAATAAATAAAGGGGATGTAAATAGTGTGCTGAAAATATCTAGCCTAGACAGGACTCGCAGCAATGGTTTTAAGTTGGAAAAATTCAGATTCAGGAAGGATATAGGAAAGTACTGGTTTGGTAATAGAGTTGTGGATGAGTGGAACAAACTCCCAAGTACCGTTATAGAGGCCAGAACGTTGTGTAGCTTTAAAAATAGGTTGGATAAATACATGAGTAGATGTGGGTGGGTGTGAGTTAGACCTGATAGCTTGTGCTAACAGGTCGGTTGCCGTGTTCCTCCCTTAAGTCAATGTGACCTGACCTGACTAGGTTGGGTGCATTGGCTTAAGCCGGTAGGAGACTTGGACCTGCCTCGCATGGGCCAGTAGGCCTTCTGCAGTGTTCCTTCGTTCTTATGTTCTTATGTTCTTATGTGTGTGTGGGGGAGTATAGGTTGGCGGGTGTGTGTGGGGGGAGGGTAGGTGTGTGTGGGGGAGTGTAGGTGTGTGTGGGGGAGTGTAGGTGTGTGTGGGGGAGTGTAGGTGTGTGTGTGTGTGTGTGTGTGTGGGAGTGTAGGTGTGTGGGAGTGTAGGTGTGTGGGGGGGAGTGTAAGTGTGGGGGGAGGGAGTGAAGGTAGGTGGGTGTGTGTAGGTTGGTGTGTGTGGGAGTGTGGGTGTGTGTGGGGCAGTGTAGGTAGGTGGGTGTGTGTGGGGGAGTGTAGGTAGGTGTGTGTGGGGGAGTGTAGGTAGGTGTGTGGGGGAGTGTAGGTGTGTGTGTGTGTGTGGGGGAGTGTAGGTGTGTGGGGGGGAGTGTAAGTGTGGGGGGAGGGAGTGAAGGTAGATGGGTGTGTAGGTTGGTGTGTGTGGGAGTGTGGGTGTGTGTGGGGCAGTGTAGGTAGGTGGGTGTGTGTGGGGCAGTGTAGGTAGGTGGGTGTGTATGGAGGAGTGTAGGTGTGTGGGGGAGTGTAGGTGGGTGTGTGGGGGTGTGTAGGTGGGCGGGTGTCTGTGGGGGTATGTAGGTGGGCGGGTGTCTGTGGGGGTATGTAGGTGGGCGGGTGTGTGTGGGGGTATGTAGGTGGGCGGGTGTGTGTGGGGGAGTGTAGGTGTGTGTGTGTGGGAGTGTAGGTTGGCGGGTGTGTGGGGGGGAGTGTAGGTGGGCGGGTGTGTGTGGGGGGGTGTTGGTGGGTGGGTGTGGGGGAGTGTAGGTGGGTGTGTGTGGGAGTGTGTAGGTGGGCGGGTGAGTGTGGGGGTATGTAGGTGGGCGGGTGTGTGTGGGGGTATGTAGGTGGGCGGGTGTGTGTGGGGGTATGTAGGTGGGCGGGTGTGTGTGGGGGAGTGTAGGTATGTGTGGGGGAGTGTAGGTTGACGGGTGTGTGGGGGGGAGTGTAGGTGGGCGGGTGTGTGTGGGGGGGTGTTGGTAGGTGGGGGGGTGTGGGGGAGTGTAGGTGGGTGTGTTTTGGGGTTTGTGTAGGGGAGTGTAGGTGGGTGGGTGCGTGTGGGGGAGAATAGGTGGGTGGGTGTGTGTGGGGGAGTGTCGGTGTGTGGGGGAGTGTAGGTGGGTGTGTGTGGGGGAGTTTAGGTAGGTGTTTTGTGGGGGAGTGTAAGTGGGTGGGTGTGTGGGGGAGTGTAGGTGGGTGAGTGTGTGTGGGGGGGGTGTTGGTGGGTGGGTGTGTGGGGGAGTGTAGGTGGGTGGGTGTGTGGGGGAGTGTAGGTGGGTGTGTGGGGGCAGTGTAGGTGGGTGTTTGGGGAGTGTAGGTGGGTGTGTGTGGGGAAGTGTTGGTAGGTGTGTGTGGGGGAGTGTAAGTGGGTGGGTGTCTGTGGGTAAGTGTAGGTGTGTGTGGGGGAGTGTAGGTTGGCGGGTGTGTGTGGGGGAGTGTAGGTGGGCGGGTGTGTGTGGGGGGCGTGTTGGTAGGTGGGTGTGTGTGGGGGAGTGTAGGTGGGTGGGTGTGGGGGAGTGTAGGTGGGTGTGTGTGGGGGGAGTGTAGGTTGGTGTGTGGGGGGAGTGTATGTTGGTGTGTGTGTGGGGGGGAGTGTTGGTGGGTGTGTGGGGAAGGGTTGGTAGGTGTGTGGGGAAGTGTTGGTAGGTGTGTGGGGGGGGAGTGTAAGTGGGTGGGTGTCTGTGGGGGAGTGTAGGTGGGCGGGTGTGTGGGGGGGCGTGTTGGTAGGTGGGTGGGTGTGGGGGAGTGTAGGTGGGTGGGTGCGTGTGATGGAAAATAGGTGGGTGGGTGTGTGTGGGGGAGTTAGGTGTTTTGTGGGGGAGTGTAAGTGGGTGAGTGTGGGGGGAGTGTAGGTGTGGGGGAGTGTAGGTGGGTGTGTGTGGGGGAGTGTAGGTGGGTGTGTGGGGAAGTGTAGGTGGGTGGGTGTGTGTTTGGGGAGTGTAGGTTGGTGTGTGTGTAGGTGGGTGTGTGTGGGGGAGTGTAGGTGGGTGTGTGGGGTAGTGTATGTGGGGGAGTGTAGGTGGGTGTGTGGGGGAGTGTAGGTTGGTGTGTGTGTGGGAGTGTAGGTTGGTGTGTGGGGGAGTGTTGGTGGTTGTGTGGGAGAGTGTAGGTGGGTGTGTGTGGGGGAGTGTAGGTGGGTGTGTGTGGGGAGTGTAGGTGGGTCGGTGTGTTGGGGGAGTATAGGTGGGTCGGTGTGTTGGGGAGTATAGGTGGGTGTGTGGGGGAGTGTAGGCGGGTGTGTGGGGGGAGTGTAGGTGGGTGTGTGGGGGAGGGTGTGTGTGTGGGGTGTGGGGGGTGGGGGAGTGTAGGTGTTTGGGGGGAGGGTGTGTGGGGGTGAGTGTGGGTGGGGGGTGTGGGGGAGTGTAAGTGGGTGTGTGTGGGGGAGTGAGTGTAGGTGGGTGAGTGTATGTGGGGGAGTGAGTGTAGGTGGGTGTGTGGGGGAGTGTAGGTGGGTGTGTGTGGGGGAGTGTAGGTGGGTGGGTGTGTGTGGGGGAGTGAGTGTAGGTGGGTGGGTGTGGGGGGGAGTGTGGGTGGGTGTGTGTGGGGGAGTGAGTGTGGGTGGGTGTGTGGGGGAGTGAGTTTAGGTGGGTGGGGGAGGGAGTGTAGGTGTGTGGGTGTGGGGGAGTGAGTGTAGGTGGGGGAGTGAGTGTAGGTGTGTGTGTGTGTGGGAGGGAGTGTAGGTGGGTGGGGGAGGGAGTGTAGGTGTGTGTGTGTGGGGGAGTGAGTGTAGGTGGGGGAGGGAGTGTAGGTGTGTGTGTGTGGGGGAGTGAGTGTAGGTGGGTGGGGGAGGGAGTGTAGGTGGGTGGGTGGGGGAGTGTTGGTGGGTGGGTGGGGGAGGGAGTGTAGGTGGGTGCGGGTGAGAAGAATTAAGAGAGCATGTGTGAGCTCTGCCTTGATAGCTTCTCACTGGTGCGTCCAAGTCTCGAGTAATGTCCTAAATATGTTTTAGTGATTACTAATGTTATATTATTATGTAGAAGATAAAAGTTCCATAATACATATTATAAACAGATTATTTAATCATTCTCACCTGGACCTTTTAATCTGTTGTTTTAAGTGCTGACTGGCCAAGTGCGAGTCTGGTGGTAATACGCTGATGTGTTTGTGACTTTAGGTCCTTAAGGGAGATTCCTTGATGGGATCTTGATCTAGGCAGTTGGATCTGTGCTCCAGTTCCTGTGCCTTCCATCCCACCCCAGACAGGTGCTTTATAATTCCTTCGGGTTTAGCGCTCTCCCATGAGAGCCTAAATTTTAACATAACTTAAGAATGAGTACTAGTAATTATTAACAACAAATGAAAGATTAAATCTTCCCTGGCAGGTCAGGATGTTTGTGTTAATGGACGAGAAAGTATGAATATTCTGCTAAGAGACAAGAAGACACTTTAGAAGTTATCTTAATGACAGTGAACTATAATTACCAAATAAAATATGATAGAGGTGTAGATGCATGTTGCAGTTACCTCCTTTTCCGAGACATCTTTAAAAAAGAAGTGCGGAAATAGTTACCGTATCTCAGGAGTAGTACTTTTGGAATTCCATGATCCCCATCAGCTGTGAATAAATATTTGCAGGCTTCAAGGGCTTTATTTGGTTATAATAATTTAGGTTTCATATAGTCATCGCTTTTTTCAAATAAATCATCTAGTAGCTTTGTTCTTCAAGAGTTGGCGTTACCATACACGTGTAATATAATGAGATTTAACACAATGAAAAAATTGTAAACTTTGTTAAAATGTATGATAAAATGGTAATACCCCTGCAAGAGGTAAATAGTTGAGATAATTTTAGCGTAAACCTTAATTTGCTTAGTCGCTATGTAGAAGCATCGGATAACATCGAATATAATGCTATATGTTTAATCTACAATAATCCAATAAATTCTTTCTCAGAGTTGGGAGTTACGACTCCATGACGATGTCATCCGAGGAGTCGATAATCTGAGATAAGGAAATAGAAATGTCTGCTCTATAGGGTAAGTTAGAAATTTTGATCTTATATCAGCATTTTACAAGAAACATTCACTACTATGAAACATTGAAAAGACCATCTTAAAAGCACAGGAAGGTATCTTTTGAAAGAAACGTCTCGAATTGAGGACGATACATAAACTACCTGTGATTATCAGGATATTTTCCTGTCAAAAGCCATGTCTGTATATAACAGAGCAGCGCTGTATAGCCCTTGTGGCTTAGCGCTTCCTTTTTATTATAATAATAATATATATAACAGAATTCAATGTTTATTTTATGTAACAAAGATGTCCTGACTTGCCTATTATTATCAAAGCTCCTCGTCCACCGTGAAATTCTTCCACCTTAAGATACTGAAACATTACCTGTGACATAAATGCCAGACATCTTGTACATTCCTGTGACATCCATAGGAAACGCAGGATTTTTTTATGATGTCCTTGTTTACCACGCAATTATAGCAAATTATTCTTTAAAAAAATTGATAAATGAGAAAATTAAGATGAATATAAATAGTTATGAACCTAAGATAAATAGTTTTCCATGGACAATTGAAGTTTAATGTATTATAAGATCTAAGAAGCAATAAAAATGAGAGAGATGAGATAGAGGAAGGATTACCTGAACTAGTGAAATGTTGTACGTGAAATGTATACAATGCCGATAAGATGAAAAGTAGATACATGTGCAACATCTGGGTATCTTTATTGTTGACGTTAAAGCGCTAACATCCAGTGGTTTCAGCAATACAAATTCTAGGACATACCTGGAAGACGGTGGAACTATATACAAAATATATGGTAATCAGTCCCTCAGCCTTGGAGTTGGTGTGAAGAGCGCCGTAGTCGTGAAGAATCAGAATCTTCACGACTACGGTGCTCTTCACACCAACTCTTGAGGGACTCATTAGCTCATCTTTTGCATATAGTTCTGTCTCCCAGTTATGTCCTAGAATTTGTATTGATAAAGCCACTGGATGGCGAAACGTCTACAATAAAGATACCCAGATGTTGCGTGTGTCTAATTTTCGTAGCGAAATGTTAGTCATTACTACAAGCACAAGTAGTCGGTGCCATGAGAAAGAATTGTGTATTTAGTTTGTATGCTTGTTTTTGATGTTATGTGAACCTAATTTCTATAGTGAGGTATGAGCGAGAATCTGTTTTTAACATGAAAGAGATAACAGTCGTATTACTAATACGAAAGGTGTAGTAATATTTTATTGTTCCTTTTCCATGATAATAGTTCTAGGTCATTAGGATATGGTCAGTAAGATATTCCAGAGAAAATATTATTACAGTAAATGAATGCATTGATTGCATAAATAAAAATGTGTTAATTAAACAGAGGATAGTTAGGTAGGTAAGTTTTTGTTACCTTGTCGTGTGTACACGATAAGTTTTGTGCACTTGTGTTTGTATAAATAAGAGATAGACGACGGGGCTACTCAGTGAGGTGGCAGCCGACAACAGACTGGACCCAGTTAATGAGTCATTGTGAGATTTGATCCACCTTCCAGCGGGAACACAACTTTGTTGCATATGTTAGTGGTATAACTCCTATAAATATTCTTCTGTCGAGACCATTAACAATGACCTTGTAAACAGTACTCAGAATTGCTTAGAACTGCCTGGATAACCACTGAAACCTGGTACTCCAAACCTAACTAACTTCCATAATAACCATACCTAATATAAGACTCATAACTACTACAATAATCCTAAAATTCGACCACTGAAACTTATTATTCGTAAACTATTTCTAGACTATAAAAAAAATCGTTTCCCTGAAGTGCTGAAACCGTTTCAAACTGTCCTTGCTGCTGCCAGGAAGCTTATAACAGAGCTTCGGCAAACTGAGCAGCGCTGTATAGTCCTTGTGGCTTAGCGCTTCTTTTTGATTATAATAATAATAATAATTCGGCAAACTGACGGGGAAACATTTGTCAGTGGTTTCAACGCCCACACCTTACTTAGCCGGGCACGGTGGGATACAGAATTAAGGGAAACAGGACTGATTACTGCTTGGGCTGCTACATCTAGCTACGACAATTTTACCAGTATCTCACAGGCGTAATTAAATTACAAACATGCCAGGGAGAGACTGGTATTATGTTCAGCAGGAATGGTATTACTTGTACCAGGTAATCCTTTACCTGAATTATACAACATAAATTATATAACTGGGGAACTCCCTAAATCGTGGACCAACATGCTAATTATTCACATTGCAATGCCCGATGAACTAAATGCATTTCGTCCAATATCTCTTACCAGCTGTTTGTGAGAGGAGTATTATAAATCGTCTCGTGCACAGAATCAAACAATTTCTCTTCGGTTGCTCGGTTTCATGCTTAACCACCTTTCACACCCTACTCTCTGACAGCTCCTACACTACCTTCCTTGACCTTAAATCTACTTTTGATATAGCTATCTGACATATAATCATTAGCGAATTTGCCAAAATGAATGTAGGAGAATGGTGGCTTCTACTCTGAATTAAAGGCTACATGTCCAACAAAGTCTGCAGTGTTATTCCAAGGGCACAGAAGTGTAACTAAAGACTTTCAATTATGAACACCACAGGGAAGAGCCCTCAGTCCCATCTTATTCAATATTCTAATTAATGCTTTACTAAATGACATGCCTAGTTTTGCTGATATAAGGTTTCACACCACTGGATTCTCCAACACCCAAAACATCCATAATCATGTACTACCATCGTGTCAGGACCTGGGGTTATTATCTCTGCTGAGAAAACTAAGATAATAGGTGTCCTCGACAGAGGTGCAGTGAACAGGATTCATTTGCATGATGGATCTCTGACAGATTATGTAACTAGATACAGGTATCCAGGCTTTGAGGTCCCACTACTTGGACTTTCTGTAACAAAGGCTGAGAGCAAGTACTTAGAGCTGTGGTAGGCTTCCATCCCAGGTGTGGTGCTGATTTTAAAATTGTGAAAATGATGTTTTTTGCTTACATTAGATCATTGGGTGATGATGCAGTGCCACTGCTTCTTGTGTCCAACTGGAACCTTGGAGGGCTGAAAAAATTGCAGAATTAAGCAATTTAGATAATCCTAGGATGCCCTCGTAGTACCAAAATTCTAAATATGCGGAAAGAACTTGATATCCCTAGCTTAGAGATCGTGTCATCGAAAGAAATGTCCTTATTGGGGTAAATATGCTCAAGCAAACCATCCAAACCCTTGTACTGAAGCGCCCTCCAAACTTTCCTCAGCACTAGTTAGCATTTTTCGAGATGGATCGTAAAAACTGGAACTAACCTCCGCCTGAATCAGATACATGATCTATGTCAAGTAAGGAAACAGCGACACTCCCGCGCTTCCATGGAGCGGGGGAGTGTCTACTACCTCTAATATTTTATTGAAGAACATCAGTAAATTTGTCAAGCAGGAACGACCTTTTGTGAACCCATGCTGAAATTCATTAATCAAATTATGCTCTTCAGAATGACTTCTAATAATATGAGCTATAACTGATTCTAATAATTTGCCTACTATAGACGTCAGTCTTATTGGACGGTAATTTGATGGAATGGACTTATCCCCTGATTTGAATATAGGAACTACATTTGCAATTTTCCACATCTCTGGAACAACACCAGTAAGGATGGACGCATTAAACACGCTCGTTAATGGCTGACTAAGTTTCACCTTGCATTCTTTGCGTGCCCTGGAAAGAAATGGTATAAAATACCTACACAGTGGAAAAATAAACGCAGAAGCTGCTTCTGTTTATTTTTCCAGGTACCCTGGAAAACAACTCGTCGGGTCCCGGGGACTTATTTTGTTTAAATTTATCTATCTGTTTGATAACCATGTCCCTCGTGACAGTAACATTAATTTGAATTCTTCAGAACTGAATAATTGTTAATTTCTGGAATCTCATTTACGCCTTCTTGTGTAAAGACTGACATAAAATAATCATTGAATAGAGAACTCATTTCCAATTCGTTATCCGTCAACTGTCCATTCCCAATTTCAGAGGTCCTACTTTTCCCTCACCTTCGTTCTATACACTAGAAAGAACCACAGCTTCGCCTTGAAGCCAAACAGGATGCCTTTATCTGTACTGAAGCCTTAGTCACACAGTGCACACTTTCACATATTGTTTTTTGATGGTTCTGTTTACCAGTCCACTGGTGTAGCTGGTAGTGCGGCTGCTGTATAGCCCTTGTGGCTTAGCGCTTCTTTTTGATTATAATAATAATAATGGTAGTGCGGCTGCATACAGAGTGGTGGTTCTCATAAATTGGAGCACGCATCAATAAATAGGCCTTTACTCTTCAAACTGAACTGTTTGCCATTCTCCTTGCACTCAAATGTATTCATGTATCAAAGGTTGACACTTTAATTGTAACCGATTCTTCATCATCCATAAATACTTTTAACTCCTTAAGTATCAGTTGCGACATGCTTATCAGAAGCCAGAGACAGGTATTGTAGGATTGTGAACAATTTAGTCAGAGTACACCTGTAGATTCCACATCACATTGGTCTTCAGATGCATGATAGAACTAATGAATTTGCTAAGTTTTATATGCCTTCAATGAGGGAATAGATTACAATCTTTGGCTGTCAGTCAGCAATTTCAGAACAATACGAAAATAACTACAACTGAACCTCATTGACTTGAGACTGAGCGAGTATAACACCGGTCAGTCCAGCTTTCGTCACAAGTCTATGGTGGATCCAACAAAATATGCAGATTGTTGTCAGACTCTGGCTGAGTTACCAATATCTGTGAGGTTAAACCAACACCATTAGATGAAGACCAAACTAAATGTAAACTTCGCCAGATGGACAATTGTCACATCTTGCGTCATTATGTGCTGGAATGCGATAAAATTAACGAATTCAGACAACTCTCTCAGAAATTATCAAGAAATGTTAAAGTATTTTATTCTCAATGGTATATTATCAACCATTTTGGGTAAATACCATGACTTTGCTCACTGTAAATAACACATCCCCTTTTATTATTTTGTTTCAGGGATACGTTGCTAAAATATATAGTTTTTGTAAATTTTTTTGTGTATGACCTACTTCATGTAGGCATACAAACAAGTAATAGTTCATTACCACTGTAACTTGTTTAACTATCAAAACTTTGCGGCCCAGTCCTTGGACCCATTATGTGCATCTCATGATCAGTTTTCATTTTGTCGGTATTGTATACCATTCTTGTACAACTTGTCAGTCACTGCAAAATCATGGAATCCTGGTTCAAAGGACATCTACATGACCTTCTTCACGGCTACTAAAACTTACCCAACCCTTTGGGTATGACCGACTTCCACTGGGAAATCTCGCCTACCAGTGACTATGCCTTCGTCTGCTACCCGTCCCAATCCACCTGACGTTAGTATATAAGCGCCAGGTTCCTTGCCTCTGCTCCACAGTCTTCACGACTACGGTGCTCTTCACACCAACTCCAAGGCAGAGGGACAGATTACCTCATCTTTTGTATTTAGTTCTACTGTCTTCAAATTATGTCCTAGAATCTGTATTCATAAAGCCACTGGATGGCGAAACGTCTACAATAAACATACCCAGATGTTCCACATGCGTCTCAGTTTTCATCTTGTTGGTATTGTATACCATTCTTGTTCATACCATTCTTGTACATCTTTTAACTACCGCCCACAGGATGGGTATGGAGTGCATAATAAATATTTTAAATTAAACCATGCAGATAGGTTTACCAGTGGTCTTAGTGATCAAAAGATAAACCCAATTAATTAATCATAGCGAGTTGCATAGGTCTGAATTACTCCCTGGACGCCCAGTGATGGTGGTGGGTCTTGTTGAATGGTGACGGTGAGCTGTTGAAAGTGGTGTTTAGCGCTTCTTTTTGATTATAATAATGTTGAAAGTGGGTTGTGGTGACGTGGTGACAGTGATATTGAATTTATAGGTGGTGATGGTAATGGTTTTGGGTGGTGTTAGGGTAGTGGTATTAGGTGGGTGGTGTCGGTGTGGTGGTAGTAGGGAAGATAACAGTACTCAAGTGGTGGCTGTTTATTTCCAGATAACCCAAGACAAACATGATATCACAAATATCTTTAGTGTTATCACTGCTAGCTAGACTAACCTTGTACATGTGCATCAATGTGTGTGTGCACGTGGCCTGCTACCTAGGCTCGCTGAGTAGATGTGCATCAGTGGGTGGGTGCACGTGGTCTGATGCCTAGACTCCGTGTGTGCACGTGCATCAGTGTGTGTGCACGTGGCCTACTATCTAGGCTCAGTGTACACGTGCATCAATGTGTATGTGTAAAGTAAAAGGACGCAAGTGCAACTAATGTGACATTTTTATTGTGGCAACGTTTCGCTCTCCAGGAGCTTTGTCAAGCCGTTACAAACAGTACATGGACACAGAGGGTATATATAGGCTCAGAGTGAGCCTATATATACCCTCTGTGTCCATGTACTGTTTGTAACGGCTTGACAAAGCTCCTGGAGAGCGAAACGTTGCCACAATAAAAATGTCACATTAGTTGCACTTGCGTCCTTTTACTTTACATATTGTGGGTAATTCTACCAACATTATCACAATGTGTATATGCACGTGGCCTAGCTAGACGATGCTAGTTCGTGCATTAATATGCTGGGCACGTGGCTAACTAGCTAGATACTTAGGTTTGAAATTACCCATATTGATAATTGAGTTTTCAAGGCGTGAGCTCTGACTCTTGGGTCAGCCTCGAAAAAATCGACCGAGTTGTGAGCTAAATTAACTACTGTACACGGACGGAGTCAGCTACTATGGTGTCAGAGTATAGTTTATTACAATTCCTTACCATTTGGGATTTGTTGAAAATTGTTGGTTTTACTAGGTGGGGATTCCTCGGGTATGTTGGGGGATGGGGACTGAGAGATTACAAACTTGTAGCTCCAGGATCAAAGAACATAAGAATGGAGGAACGCTGCAGAAGGTCTACTGGCCCAAACAAGGCAGGTCCTTATCAGAGCCACCACTACCCAAAGCGACCCAAGAATTTACTCTTGTAACCACGACACCAATCAAACCCAGCCCCTCCCACTCATATATATGTCCAATCTCTTTTTAAACCTACCCAAGGTCCAAGCCTCGATTACCCTACTCGGAAGACTGTTTCACGCATCTAAAACTCGGTTTGAAAACCAGTACTTACCTATGTCTTTTCTAAATCTAAATTTATCTAACATAAATCCGTTCTGGTTTTTACTAATCATTTTTTTCGTTTTCTATAATTAAAACTCTGACTACCTCCCTTTTTTCTTAATCCTTTCCATTGGTTCATCACTGTAAAGAAAAACTTTCCAGTATCAGTTGTGGTCTATTCTGAATTTACTACTGTGGCCTCTTCTGGGTGAAGATATTAAGAATTATTTGTATATTTTAATGACCTTATGTGTGGCTGTCTCCTCTTTCCTCCTATCAGACAACGATTATTATTATTATTATTATTATTATTATATATATATATATATTTTTTTTTTATACACTGTTTTCAGTCTTTTAACATATTTTTATAAGTTCTGGGAATAATTGAATAACTCTCTTTTTAGAATTACTCTATCTTATCTATCACACAACAGCAACCTATTCTAGTTTTGGCTCATGTGTTGTAAACAACTTTTTTGACTCGTCTGTATCCACGTATCTGAAAACTAAAATTTGACAGCATAACTTAAGAGTTTCTCATTATTTTGTTTCTATGATTTTGCGGTAACAATATTAGTAACTCCTCGATACTTCTCAACACTTACAATATTTTATCAGTCTATATTATGAATGTTATATAATTTTTTCTCCAATTAACCTTACACTGTGTTTAAAATTCAATCGTCTATCTTTCACTCAATTTGCATAATTTATCTCGGCTAGTTTTTAGGATAATAGTCACTATAACTTCCCTATTATGTATTAGGTCACTACATCGACAGACAAATTCCTTTAGGGAAGTTACTTTTTTCGTAAATTAAAATCAATGTTAGAACAAGTACAGATCTTGACACTCCATAAGTGATTTCTTTGAGGACTTTTTTTTTTTTCTTACTACTGATTGCTATTTTCCCGTCAAAGAATTTTATCCGTTGTAATGGTCTTTTATTCCTCATACTCAGTAGTTTTCTAATTCCTTTTATAAATTCTAGATGAACACAATCTACTTGTTCATTTTTAAGAGCAATAAATAGTTTTTCATATCTTAATATTTTTGAGCTAAACCAAAATTATTTTGTGGTTAGCTTATTGTTTGCCAAGTGTTTTATCCACTTTTTCTAATTATTTTATTTGTTTACATGGCTCATTAGTGATATAGACCTGAAGTTTAAAAGTTTTCCACTGTCATACATTCTTTTTTCTTCAGTATTTGCACACTGGTGGCCTGGTGGTTAACGCTCTCGCTTCACACGGTGAGGGCCTGGGTTCGATTCCCAGCCAGAATAGAAACATTGGACGTATTTCTTTCCACCTGTTGTCTATGTTCCCCATCAGTAAAATGGGTACCTGGGTGTTAGTCGACTGGTGTGGGTCGCATCCTGGGACACTGACCTAAGGAGGCCTGGTCACAGACCGGGCCGCGGGGACGTTGACCCCCGGAACTCTCTCCAGGTAAACTCCAGGTAAACTTCTCATCATTAATTTGTCTGCCAACATTCAGTAGTAACCATTCTATCAACGGTACTAAACAGTGTTCGAGAGTCGCTTCAACAGTGTTCGAGAGTCGCTTCAACAGTGTTCGAGAGTCGCTTCAACAGTGTTCGAGAGTCGCTTCAACAGTGTTCGAGAGTCGCTTCAACAGTGTTCGCGAGTCGCTTCAACAGTGTTCGCGAGTCGCTTCAACAGTGTCCGCGAGTCGCTTCAACAGTGTCCGCGAGTCGCTTCAACAGTGTCCGCGAGTCGCTTCAACAGTGTCCGCGAGTCGCTTCAACAGTGTCCGCGAGTCGCTTCAACAGTGTCCGCGAGTCGCTTCAACAGTGTCCGCGAGTCGCTTCAACAGTGTCCGCGAGTCGCTTCAACAGTGTCTGCGAGTCGCTTCAACAGTGTCCGCGAGTCGCTTCAACAGTGTCCGCGAGTCGCTTCAACAGTGTCCGCGAGTCGCTTCAACAGTGTCTGCGAGTCGCTTCAACAGTGTCCGCGAGTCGCTTCAACAGTGTCCGCGAGTCGCTTCAACAGTGTCCGCGAGTCGCTTCAACAGTGTCCGCGAGTCGCTTCAACAGTGTCCGCGAGTCGCTTCAACAGTGTCCGCGAGTCGCTTCAACAGTGTCCGCGAGTCGCTTCAACAGTGTCCGCGAGTCGCTTCAACAGTGTCCGCGAGTCGCTTCAACAGTGTCCGCGAGTCGCTTCAACAGTGTCCGCGAGTCGCTTCAACAGTGTCCGCGAGTCGCTTCAACAGTGTCCGCGAGTCGCTTCAACAGTGTCCGCGAGTCGCTTCAACAGTGTCCGCGAGTCGCTTCAACAGTGTCCGCGAGTCGCTTCAACAGTGTCCGCGAGTCGCTTCAACAGTGTCCGCGAGTCGCTTCAACAGTGTCCGCGAGTCGCTTCAACAGTGTCCGCGAGTCGCTTCAACAGTGTCCGCGAGTCGCTTCAACAGTGTCCGCGAGTCGCTTCAACAGTGAGAGCCGCTTCAACAGTGAGAGCCGCTTCAACAGTGAGAGCCGCTTCAACAGTGAGAGCCGCTTCAACAGCAGCTGCCAAACACTGTAATACTATATTTCCGCGTCCATCCTCATGTGGTCCATGATTGTCAGTATTTTGTATATATTTAGTTTTTCCTTTAAAATCTTTTTCAGTATCCTTCTCCCTCTACTTCAAACTTGCGTATTAACAAAGCTTAAATCCTGGAAAGTCACTGGGTTGAGACGCATCATATTTCGGTTCATGGATCATTATTTTCATGACTTTCCAGATCCTTGAATTAAAAAAATCTATTTCATCTGAATCAACCTCGTGTCATCTTTCTTGCACAGCTCTATGTATAATTAAAATGTTTCCCTTCTGGAATTAATTCCATTTAGTTTATAATTATTTAAGCAACATTTTTTATCTAGTTGTTTCTTGATTTTTTTTCTATTTTCCCTCAGTCATGTTAAACTTTTTTGTAATAAAACATGATCAGTCTTCTCGGCTGAGTCTAAATGGCAATGTTGAAATTTTTTTACTCGTTTCTTGTAAATACTGGGGTATTGGGCGTCTCCTCTAGGGAAGTGCAGTGATGCCGGTGAGGGATCTCTTGATCCAAGGAAATGGACTTTTCCTCTAATTCCTTGGAATAAATCTGAATGTCTATGGCGCTATGTAACCCCTACGCGTTTAGGTCTTGCATGATTAAAATAAAAACAGTTTGTGGGTGATTACCTGGTTGTAGTTATCAATATGTATTGTAGCTACAATTGCAGAGTTATGCTCGTGCTTTCTCGTCTTCACTAATATTTTCATCGTAGTTTTTTTTTTTTAAATTACAAGTGGTTTCTTCAACCTAATGACCTTTTATTTAATTCCATTGTTCAGGTACTTTCCAAAGGAAAATTTTCCTGTAATCCATCGGCTTTACTTATAATAAATTTGCAACTGTTGCTGCTTGTACGCGTGTGGGTACATGCGTGTGGGTACATGCGTGTGGGTACATGCGTGTGTGTACGTGTATTCGTGTGTGTGCGTGCGGGACCTACTCGCAGTCGCCTGTGTTGGGGACAATCATAGCTCAGTACTCTTAGTTTGTTTGATTTCCTACCTTGACCACAGTCTGAAGTGTGCACGGGAAGGCTGGAGAAACACAGGAAGAGGAATATAAGGACAGAGACTGAGAGAGGTGAGAGTGAAAGAGGTGAGAGAGGTGAGAGTGAGAGAGGTGAGAGTGAGAGAGGTGAGAGTGAGAGAGGTGAGAGTGAGAGTGGTGAGAGTGGTGAGAGGGGAGAGAGAGAGAGAGGGGGATAGAGAGAGAGGGGGATAGAGAGAGAGCGGAGAGAGAGGGCGGAGAGAGAGAGCGGAGAGAGAGAGGGGAGAGAGAGAGAGGGGAGAGAGAGGGGAGAGAGAGAGAGAGGGGAGAGAGAGAGAGAGGGGAGAGAGAGAGAGAGGGGGAGAGAGAGAGAGGGGGGGAGAGAGAGAGAGAGGGGAGAGAGAGAGAGAGAGAGAGAGAGGGAGGGGGAGAGAGAGAGAGAGAGAGAGAGAGGGGAGAGAGAGAAAGGGGGAGAGAGCAGGTACACAAGAATTGACAAAAAAAAACTTTTGACAGAGAAGTCGAAGTAAGTAAATTCCAAAGATTACCATTCTTCGAGAACTAATACTTAATACATTAATCGAGCAAACAAGGCTAAGATTATTTGACACACACACACACACACACAAGATTATCAGGAGAAGAGTGGTGGAACACCTAGAAAGGAATGATCTCATCAACAGCAGCCAACATGGTTTCAGGGACGGGAAATCCTGTGTCACAAACCTACTGGAGTTCTATGACATGGTGACAGCAGTAAGACAAGAGAGAGAGGGGTGGGTGGATTGCATTTTCTTGGACTGCAAGAAGGCGTTTGACACAGTTCCACACAAGAGATTGGTGCAAAAACTGGAGGACCAAGCAGGGATAACAGGGAAGGCACTACAATGGATCAGGGAATACTTGTCAGGAAGACAGCAGCGAGTCATGGTACGTGGCGAGGTGTCAGAGTGGGCACCTGTGACCAGCGGGGTCCCGCAGGGGTCAGTCCTAGGACCAGTGCTGTTTCTGGTATTTGTGAACGACATGACGGAAGGAATAGACTCTGAGGTGTCCCTGTTTGCAGATGACGTGAAGTTGATGAGAAGAATTCACTCGATCGAAGACCAGGCAGAACTACAAAGGGATCTGGACAGGCTGCAGACCTGGTCCAGCAATTGGCTCCTGGAGTTCAATCCCACCAAGTGCAAAGTCATGAAGATTGGGGAAGGGCAAAGAAGGCCGCAGACGGAGTACAGTCTAGGGGCTCAGAGACTACAAACCTCACTCAAGGAAAAAGATCTTGGGGTGAGTATAACACCAGGCACATCTCCTGAAGCGCACATCAACCAAATAACTGCTGCAGCATATGGGCGCCTAGCAAACCTCAAAACAGCATTCCGACATCTTAATAAGGAATCATTCAGGACCCTGTACACCGTGTATGTTAGGCCCATATTAGAGTATGCGGCACCAGTTTGGAACCCACACCTAGCCAAGCACGTGAAGAAACTAGAGAAAGTGCAAAGGTTTGCAACAAGACTAGTCCCAGAGCTAAGAGGTATGTCCTACGAGGAGAGGTTAAGGGAAATCAACCTGACGACACTGGAGGACAGGAGAGATAGGGGGGACATGATAACGACATACAAAATACTGAGAGGAATTGACAAGGTGGACAAAGACAGGATGTTCCAGAGATTGGACACAGTAACAAGGGGACACAGTTGGAAGCTGAAGACACAGATGAATCACAGGGATGTTAGGAAGTATTTCTTCAGCCACAGAGTAGTCAGTAAGTGGAATAGTTTGGGAAGCGATGTAGTGGAGGCAGGATCCATACATAGCTTTAAGCAGAGGTATGATAAAGCTCACGGCTCAGGGAGAGTGACCTAGTAGCGATCAGTGAAGAGGCGGGGCCAGGAGCTCGGACTCGACCCCCGCAACCTCAACTAGGTGAGTACACACACACACACTCTCTGATTACAACCAGTTCAGTGTGTCAAGGTTGACTCTCATATCACTGAGAGTAAGGGTAGGAGGAGGATGAGGTGCAAGGTATGTAATGTATAATATGAACATGGAAGGTTTGAAGAATCTGGTGTACACTGTCATTCATCCTGTGTATCCCGTTCGTTCTTCCTATGTAATGGAATATGACCTGATAACTTGTTCTCCGAAGTTGGGTAGCCCGTCACTAATAGTGTGTGTGCCCAAGCGTAAGGGCCTGGGGAAGCTGGGAGGCTGAGGGGGAGGGGGTGTAGGTGATTTCGGTCAAATTGCCTGAGAGAGATTGCAGATTTGGCAAAGTTAGTAAAATTAAGATACTAGTTTGGAGAAAGAATATATAAGCGAGACTTTCTTTAGACTCTATTGAACAATTATTTAATGATTATTTTGTTCGTAGTATTAACCCAGAGGGTTGACAACCCAGGATAACCCAATTAAACCACTATCATTTAACTGGCTTAAAAGTTAGCACGAAATTGGGACCTTTAGATGTCTGAAATTTTTTCTTCTCGCTTTTGGATTTTGTTTTAAGCATCACTCTAGAATGTTTCATCAAATCGGTTTCAAAATTCCATAATTTATGTACGGTGACTAAGGCCAGATTCATGGATTAATTTGCATGTGCAAGAGTCCCATAACCAGAGTTCTTGAACCCTATGACTAAAGTTGTTGAACCTATTCTTAGCAATTTAAAATGCCTCGTATAACTTCCAAAATACTGATTAATAATTTGCTTCCTAAATCGACGACAATGGAGAGTACACTTCAAGAATATATATATGCAGATGTGATCATTTTGTGGAAAATAGTATACAGTGTTTATTCTCGTAAACCATGTTAAATAAATTTCAACCTTCATTTTCTGAACGACTTAAATATTTAATGACTGATGAATCTTACTGCCAGGATAATACCTATTAATGTGCAGGCAGATTTGTTGATGTAGCAAAATAAGTAAAATATGTCATTGTATTATGTGCCATAACTGGAGAATGACTCGCCTGGTTGGCTTCAAATTTTTACCACTGGTATAGCTTCCTGACCACAATATTCCTGTTACTGAGTGGCATAAGTCACATCTGCCAATTTTTAAGTTTCTTCTGATCGACTTCAAAATATTCATGATATATTCTGTAAGAATGGTGATACCACATAAGTTTAATCTAAATAGGTTAAAATTTTACTGAAACTGTTGTACATAGAAACGTTAGAATCACATCAATTACTGGAAAATGCTTTTTCTGATCGGCTACAAACCTTCATCATTGGTGGATTTCATTAAAACCAAGCTTGACATTCACAATGATTTGTATAAATTTAAATTCTGCAATCTTATTAAATTACTTCCCAATTATTAACTGAAAAATGCCTCTCCAGATCGGCTTCAAACCCTAAACATTGGTATATCTTACCTAAGGATTTCATGTAGTGATTTTAGTGTACACTTGCCATTTTTTTAAAATCATCAGATTGGATTTTCTTAATAAAAATATTTTCTCCGTAAGCTTGTAGAGAATTTAAATTGAAAAGTTAATGAGAAAAGAAAACAGAACAAAATATAATTCACGGTTTTATGGAGTTTTTAAATTTAGCAGAGATGAAATTTCCTGCTTTTGGAACATTTCTTAGTCACATTTTTCGCTTTTCTCCTCAGTTTTCGTTTATAACTCAACCCTTTTGTTTATAACTCACCTCTGGTGCATTTTATCTGCGTGAAGATTCACAGGACTGAATGCATGGATGCTGTGTGAACAGTGTTGCATAAGTCATTATGTTTCCGTCTGATAATTAACTGGAGAAAACCTCTGAACAACTTCAAATTTTTAACAATGGTGTATCGTACCTAGAAAACTGATATTGTTAATAGTGTGTAAGTGCTATTTCGCCACTTTTAATCTTGAAATGGCATAGAATTTACATTGTTTATTATTTTGCCTTGATGCTAGTGAGGGGCTCTTGATCCAAGGAGCAGGACTTATTCTTCCCCTGAATCAAATTTGAATACATCATATTATACAAGCACTGTGTGACTGATCTGTGTAATAACTGAAGAATATCTCTTGCTTTTGTCCTCAATGGAAGTTGCTTGAGTTTAGGTTATGTAGGTTTTAATATCCCAATTTTATTAACAAATTGGCTTCCCTAGAATAACTGAAGAATGTATCTTCTGTTCATAAATAAATTGGTCTTTCATTAAGTTATCCTAGATTAAACATAATGTTCATTTAATAAGTCTTACTAAATTACTTGCGCGCTTAATTAAACCTTAAACGCTGGTACATCTTATTTGGAGAAAGGTTTGGATTTATTTTGACCAGTACTGGTTTCAGATTACCTTTACTTTATAGAAAAAAACTAGGAAAATGGAAATACTTATTTTAATACCATAATTTTTGAGTGGTTCGTCTAACTGCCTTCGCCTTCACTTTTCAACGCTGATAGCTTGATCATTTTAAATCTTACTGGCTTCAGATTTAAATGTGTTGCGGCGTTTTAGGATATAGGTCCTTCTATATCCTTTAAAGCTGGTGCTTCTTAGTGGAAAGTTTGAATTAGTTTAGGGCTTTGTATGTCCTAATTTGCTATTTTTATTGATTTTTTATTTTAGAGTCCATTTGATAACTTGTGAATATTAAATCATTTTCACTTCAAATCTTCAGTACAAATACTTAACTGTACTAAAAGCTTTTGCTACACTCTCCATTAATCTTCTCGCCGCCTACTTTGACGCACAGAGGAACACTGTTCTTGGATAGGGCAGCGACCAAATTGGTTAGTTTCCACTGGGATCCGTATTCATTCAAATTTTATTTGATATATGCAGGTCATTCGAAGTTACTTGACTGTTGCGTAAAACGTGTATAGTAGAATTTCAGGTATCGATTCAGTAAACTCTGGCGATAAACAAGGTCACCGACTCTTACTATGATGTAAGGAATTGTCAGTCTATGAACAGGAGACGCTTTTTACTTTACCTGATCATTGTCTACGTTCCTTCTGGTTTCGGAAATCAATCAGTATAACAGGTCCACCTCAGACAGAATAGACTGTAATGTGAAATAACTTCCTTATGTTAACTGTTTTAGGAATAATTTGGTCTCCCCAAAGGAGAACTTTTAAGTGCCTGCCAGATATTTTTCTTTGTCCTTCTCGAACTTTCGTTTATATTTCGCTCATAACACGAGGCTTTATCCGATCTGCTTAAAGATTTTAACGATGGTTTATGGTAACCAGGTCCCGAATTCACGAGCAACGGGCTTGTGCAAGGACCCGACCACCAAAGTTGTGAAAAGGTTCCCAGCATTCTGGAATAGCTTCCTAATTCGATAACGGAGAGTGAAATTAAAGTATGTAATTCCACATCTGCTAATTTTGTGTAAAATATTAGTTTCCATTAAATCACATTCAATTTGAGTCTACTTCTTCTGAATTGCTTCAGTATTTAATGACTGATGTATCTTGCGTAGCTAGATTGTTAGTGCTCTCAGGCTTACATACTGAGGTCCGTGGTTCGATCCTCGGTACTGGTGGAAACATGTATTTCCTTAAGACATCTGCTGTCCATGTTCACCTAGTAGTAAAATAGTAACTGTGTGTTAGTCGACTGGTGTGGGCCGCATCCTGGGGGACAAAACCTAATTTGCCCGAAATGCTCTGCATGACAAGGGGCTTTCTGTACAGTAGTATGTCACTGATGTCAGCTAAGCCTGTATACCTTGTGCATTTACTTATTATTATTACTATTATAGTAACTTTTAAGCTTAGTTTGTACTGGAAAATTTAATGATGCACTAATTGTTTATAAAACCTGGAATTGTTAGAATCCGAACATTACCTGGAGGAAGCCACTTCTGATCGGTTTCAAATTTTCAGCTTTGGTGTTTTCCAGAAAACAAGGATCGCGTTACTGGGCTCCATAAGTCACGATATTAAATTATATTAAATAGTAATATTGATTTCCATTCGATATGGAAAGAATGTCTCGTCTTATCTGCTTCAAAATATTAACTTTGATGCAGTTCATAGGAAGGACGTAAACCCTTTTAAGACTGTTTATTAAAATTTTAAAATAATTCGTAACAATTACTGGAAAAATGTTTTTTCCGATAGGCTTCAAACTATGTTGATGGGCTCTTAAAAGAAAAGATTTTTTTTTTTTAATTTCAGCTGTGTAAATTTTAAATTGTCAATTTTACCCAATAACCTGGATTCTTTCCACGTAATTGTGAATTCTTCTTTGGGTCGGATTCAAATACTTAATCACTGATGTATCTTGATTGGATACAACTTAGACTATTGTAGAGAATTTAAAACGGAGTAGAGCTAAAAGGATAAAATAAAATAAAAATACTGAATGTGTATTTTTATAACTTTTTTAATTGTCAATATTTTTGTCTAGCTTCAGAACACCTTATCCGAGCGGTTTCAGTTTTTCAACCTTGTCAACTATTACTAAGTGAAGATTTGTAGAACAATTAACAAGTGCAGATGTTTTCTGCACAATTTCATAGATCGTTCCTAAAAATTGTTTCCATTAGATAACTTTAGAAAGCCTCTTATGATCGGTTTGAAAATTTTTAGCACTTATACACCTTAGAGGTTACCATTGTTAATGGATTGTGTTGTACCATTTTGTTACTTGTAGCAAAATGATACAACACTATTTTATTATATTTCCATAATGCTGGTAAGGAGCTCTTGATCCAAGAAACTGGCCTTCTTTCTTCGACTGTATTCCACAAGCGGTATATG
Organism: Cherax quadricarinatus; assembly: GCF_038502225.1. Taxonomy (NCBI): domain Eukaryota; kingdom Metazoa; phylum Arthropoda; class Malacostraca; order Decapoda; family Parastacidae; genus Cherax; species Cherax quadricarinatus. The sequence goes on from NC_091327.1 coordinate 32,455,297, forward strand.
ACCCCTATTGGTTCAGCATTTTCTCATGATTAATTTAATAATTCTGGACCACCTAAGTCACTTATTACTGATTCGCCTAATAAAATGTCTAACACTCTTGCATACCACTGTTGTAACATGTTACTTGCGCCACTGTCACTTCAGTGAGCTTGAACCAGTCTGGCAATTCTCCTCTGAACTCTCTTTGACAAAGAGTTTTTGCCCACAGATCTGCCGCTCATTGGACGTTTTCCCGTTTCACACTTCTGTAAACTCTAGAGACTGTTGTGTGGTAAAATTCCACTAGATCAGCAGTTTCTGAGATATTCAAGTTATCTCGTCAGGCACCAACAATCATTCCACGGCCAAAACCACATGGATCATATTTCTTGGCTAATGTAATTCCTATTAGATGGCTAATGTAATTCCTATTTTTAAAATAGGGGACAAGTCGTTACCGTCAAATTACCGCCCAATAAGCCTGACCTCAATTGTAGGCAAATTACTAGAGTCAATTATAGCTGAGATTATAAGAAGCCATCTCGATAAGCATAGCTTGATTAATGATACTCAGCATGGATTCACAAGAGGCCGGTCTTGTCTAACTAATTTATTAACTTTCTTCAGTAAAGCTTTTGAGGCTGTTGACCACGATAAAGAATTTGATATTATTTACTTAGATTTTAGTAAGGCATTTGATAGAGTTCCGCACCAAAGACTGTTGAAGAAAGTAGCAGCTCATGGCATTGGGGGAAAAGTGCTCTCGTGGATCGAGTCATGGCTCACTGACAGAAAGCAGAGTGTCCATAAATGGGGTTAAATCCGAGTGGGGATCAGTAACAAGTGGCGTTCCACAGGGATCAGTCTTGGGCCCGTTGTTGTTTATAATATATATCAATGATCTTGATGAGGGAGTTACTAGTGATATGAGCAAGTTCGCCGATGACACGAGGATGGGTGGGATAATTGATTCAAGCGTGGATGTTGGGGAGCTTCAGGAGGATTTGGACAAACTCTGCTCTTGGTCAGAAAAGTGGCAGATGCAGTTCAATGTAGATGGGTGCAAGGTTCTGAAGCTCGGGAGTGTCCATGACCCTAGCACTTGTAAGTTGAATGATGTAGAACTTGGCCGTGCTGGTTGCGAGGGGGACTTGGGGGTTGTGGTGGGCAGCGACCTTGGACCAAGACAGCGGTGCCTGGGCGTAAGTAATGGGGCAGGTAGATTGCTGGGATTTGTGTCAAGAGGTGTGAGCAGCAGGGGTCCAGAGGTCATACTGCAGCTTTGTGCATCATTAGTGGGGCCTCACCTAGATTGTGCAGCTCAATTCTGGTCTCCATATTACAGAATGGACATGGGTTCGTTAGAGAACATTCAGCGTAGGATGACTAAATTGATACAAAGCATTGGAAATCTTCCTTATGAAGAAAGATTGAAGACTCTTGAGTTGCATTCACTTGTTGGACGAGGAATGAGGGGAGACCTGATCGAGGTGTGTGAGTGGAGGATGGGTGTTAATAGAGGGGATATTAACGGGGTCTTGGGGATATCTCTCCAAGAGGGAGCCCGCAGTGGTGGATTTGGGTTAGATAAGTTTAGATTTGGAGGGGATGTGGGAAAGTGTTGGTTTGGAAATGGGGTAGTTGATGAGTGGAACAGTCTGCCTAGTTGGGTTGTTGGGGCTGGGGCTTTGGGTAGTTTCAAATTTAGGTTGGATAAGTACATGAGTGGGAGGGGTTGGATTTGAGAGGGACTTGCACATCGGAGCTTGTTTCTTGGGTGGCATTGAAAATTGGGTTGGTCAAATGTTTGTTAGTGGGATGAATTGTAAAGGACCTGCCTAGTATGGGCCAACAGGCCTGCTGCAGTGTTCCTCCTTTCTTATGTTCTTATGTAATGTTCGATCTGAACAACTGAACTTTTAGGTATTAAGATGTTATGCTTTTTTGGGCTACGTAACGTAAATAAAAAGTGCTGGCTCCTAAAGAGTAAATGACCTGGCAAGTCTAGGGGCATTTAAATTATTTAACATTGGAAATGAAACCACTCTAAAGCCAGCTTTCACCTTCACATTAAATGTGGAACATTAATTAATTAATATTATAAGGAAGGACACAAAAACTCGCCTATACAAAAAAATATATTAATAGTAAAATAATATATACAACCTAAATTCTACTCTACAACCAACATCATACTCCAGTTCACCTTTACCAAGTACTCACATTAGCTCATTATCTCACTGCTACTAGCGAGTAAAAATATAAAAACATATATAAACAGGGATGCTCCATGACAACCCCCCTTCCCTTTCTGCCGCACTGTCTACCAACATGTAAAAACACCATACCAGTACTGTCTCAAAACTTAGACAGGCCTCTGCACACTAGGGCCTTACAGGTAAACATGAGAGCACTTAAACGCAAATAAAATTATCTATAGTATATACTATAAAAAAAAAACTCGCCCATTCACCTACTCACCACTACATCTTGCTCCCTCTGCTGTGCTTCACCTACTGCACAAAACACCTCATTCCCTTCTCTCCTGGCCACTGACTGACCAGGAACAATACGCGTCCGGCTTCAGTACAAAACCGCGAACTATGGAGCATTTTTTATACAATATTTTACTGCAGCACACTGCATACTATAAGGTGCTGCCGCGTAATTGGCTGATTAGATATCTGCATTAATGAGCAGGTGTACCTAATAAAGTGGCAACGGATTGTTAATGTTTTCTTAATTAAACTACAAATATTATTAAGCTTCTAATCTTTCCATATCCTAACCACGCTGGGATGCCTTGTCTGAATGCATGTAACTGCTTCACGGTAAAGAAAGCAGCCATTTAGATATTAAATTTATATGAAACCATCCTACCAGCCTCCCTATCAGCATTAAAGTACAAAAGGTGGCTTCCATTACCTAAACACGTGTGAGTAATAAATTCGAATAAAATACACAATATCCATGTTAATATCAACTTGGTAACCATCGTGGATCTCAAATTCCTCTAGTTACAGTGACACCCCAACTGGATTATCAGTTTAAACTCTTCAGAGATCCAATGTCAGCTAAGGTCAACGAGGCACCATAAAATTCTAAATTCCTCCATTTTCTCACCAGACAAACAGCTGCCACTGTGAGTATCATATCTGGAAATTTTCTCAAGGGGAAGGGAAGGGGTGCCTTGATAAAGATAAAGGTACTGTTTGATCCCAGTAAATTTAGGGCTTTCCCTTTAATAAAATCTCTGAAATCTAAGGAATTGACTCCCACACCTTACCCAGTCATTTGTTTGCTGATGCTCCTGACCTGTGTGCGAAATATGTGCTGATGACTGTGGATCCTCTACGCTAGTGAGAGAAAATTAATCCAAGGAATTATTCCTACTTTCCCTTTCTTAGATCGATCTTGATTGCCTCGTGCTCTCCAGGCTCTGAGTAGCACCCACGGGTTTAGTGTTCCTCTCATGGTTTACTAAATAAATTATTATTATTATTATTATTATTATTATTATTATTATAAGCGCTAAACCACCATGGTCTTTTCTAATTCATTTTTTTATAATTAACGAGGTACCTATAAAAACTTCTAGGAAATTATAAGGAAAGTCAATTAATATTGACCACGTGTTGTAAATTTATTGGTTTTTAATTTGGGGTCATTATTTTTTTGATGTGACCTCGCTGATTTGAATACTTTTTTATAATGTAGATCAGGTTTGAGTGTTAGTATGCATGAATGTATTAAACATTTTCGTGAAAAGAGCTAAATTATTTTGTAGATGAAGCACAATTTATAATCATGAACTTCACACTTTTTTTTTTTTTTTTTTTTTTTTTTTTTTTTTTTTTTTTTTTTTAGTGAGGACCGACCGTCATTGTGTGCCTTATTTAGACTTATTATCATCACTTTTTATCTCTTTCTTATCCTGTTTCTTATATATATTTTTTTTTCCTCTGCTCGACCGGAGACAAAGAAAGATAACGTGGGTTCTCCCCTGAAACAGATCGTTCTAAAACTACGACACATCCTGAGTGATAACGCCCTGGCGAGCGGATAAGATAACTGGAGTAGTGATAATGATGTCATGGGGACTGATAACGTGGCAACCAAATATAAGAGGCGGGTGTGTGTGTGTGTGGGGGGGGGGTGTGGATGGGTGGGTAGGTGGGTGTGTGTGTGTATAGTAATAGTAATCGCTTATTTAGGAAAATAAAAAAAAATAGAGAAACACTGTAGCACTCTGCCTACTAGTAGGCCTATACTAGGCACGCATTTTTCAAATTCAAACCTTCTAACATAAACATATGTTAGGAATTAGCAAGTGTCACTCAAAGCCAACCCCTCACGCATGTATTTGTCCAGCCAAATTTTGAAGCTGCCCAAGGATTTAGCTTCAATTACCCTACTAGGCTGTTACATAAATGAATAGAAACTCAAAAATTTGGATATCTTTGTGGAAACGTTTTGCCAGCCAGTGGTTTCATCATTCCATTACAGAGAAGAACGGTTGAAGATGAGTTTGGGGTAAACAGTCCCTGAGGTTGGAGATATGTTCAGTCCAATCTTTTAACAAGATTGATGGACTGAACAGATTCTAGGATGAGGGATTCATTATCTCAAATTCCTTTTCAACTTCCACCGTTCTTCATCTTGGACTGATGAAGCCACTGGCTAGCGAAATGTGATTCATTTGTGTATTTTTTATATAGAAATAAGTCTCATTCGAACCTACTAGGACGACTGCTCCGCTCATCGACAACTATATTTCCAAATCGGGTTTCTTTCATTCTAAACACAAACTTATCCAATTTGAATCCATGATTTCTTAGCCTCAGTATTCCACTTGTACACTTCAGTCATGTAGAGAATGAAGCTTCAAGGCTTTCAGTCTTCTAATAAAAGATTTCTTACAGTGGATTAATTTTGTCATTCTTTTCATTATGTTCTCCAATGAACTTACAGCCATTCTGTAGTATGGAGACCAGAACTGAGTTGCCTAAGCAAATGCCTTACTAATGATGAATATAGATGTAGCATAACTTCTGTCTGGACTTCCATTGCTTATACTCCTTGTATGCCAAGACTGCAATGCACTCCGGCATTGCAGTCTAGGTTAGGTTAGTGTTTACCATTACTCCCAAAAACTTTTGACATTCTGTATGAATGAGACACTTGTTCAACATTGGGATATCGTTTGTGTGTACCCGAGTGAAAACAAACAACAAATAATTGTTAAAAATTGAGCACCATTATTTCTCGTTGTTAGTAAGCTGTCAAGAGTTGGATTTAAACGGACATAACCTTTCTCTCATCTTCGTTTTATTTACTTTGAAAAACTTTCGGATTAGTTTTCGAATCTTTAGCAACTAAAGTTTCATTGCTTCGTTAGACTTTTCTTATAACTTTTCAACTTCATTTTTAATGCGAATGTATTCATTCTGGAGATGACCCTCACCACTTTTGATACGCCCATAAATTCCTTTCTCTCCTAAAATATGTATGAGACTCGTGTTCATCCATTTCGATCCATTTCTGTTCTTATTTCTATAGGGAGAATAGAGGTCCTTTGGGCAGCGTGTATAAGGAATTGTATTAATAGATCTTCGTCACCCCAGTCCACATATGATAGGAGCTCTCTAAGCTCACTGTAATCTACTAAACGAAAATCTGGGATCATTGCTGAACTATCTTCACTTACATGCTTCCATTCAATGTTAAATGTGAACCATTTGTGGTCCTGTAATCTCATGATTATTAACAAGGGTTTCCTTATCATTCAGAACTAAATTAAAAAATATTTCCTCTCGTTGGTTATGTCAAACTGTTTTAAACAATCATGATTACCTCGAGGTACCTGTTTGACTTTAGATTCCCAGTCAAAGAATTCCAATCAATCTGATTAAAGTTTTTTTAGATTTTCTACTTTATCTGACCTTAAAGCCTTAACCGTTTCCTCCAATAATAGTCTCCTTTGATCACAGTTCAAGTATGGGGTACGATATATCACACCTGCAATAAACTTTTCGTCTTAAAAATTCTACCCCGAGACTCGATGAGCATTCCTTCAGTCTTTACAAAAGTTTTTTGCAGTAATTCGAGTTTTCTCAGGTATATAGTGGCACCCACCTCCCTTCCCGTTATTTCTGTTAACGTGGAGCAACTTACATCCCTCAATGTTGCATCCTGCATGCACGTCCCGACTCGTCAAAATAAACTAGGTCTCGGTTATGGCAAATACTTCAATCTTACTTATACTTGCAACTAATCTCAGTTCACCCATCGTGTATCTAACGCTATGACTACTTGTATAATACGTACTGAGAAACCCCCTCTTCAGTTTCTTCTCACTGCTCATACCCACTGCTCCATTCTCTGCTGCTGCTGCTGCTGCTGCTACCATTAATACCTAATGCCACTGAATTTTCAGTATTAACCAATACTAGTATCTCATTCTTTCTACAAGTGGCATCCCCAAAGCCCACAATACTGCAACCCTCACCTCAGCTCTAGATAAATGAAACTATCCCTGTCATGCATGCCATTTCTGCCATTCATTTCCAACTCCCCCTTCTCGGCAAAAAGCTCCCATATTACAGGGCACAATCTTTCTTCCTAATTGTCTTCTGCTGCTCTAAACCTGCTAACTAGATCCTCACCTCTTTGCTCGATATCACTGCTTCAAGCACTTTGCAGAAAATACGACTAATCCCATTACCATTCATAATGTGGTCAAGACCGGCCAACAATGTCGTCCATCTCAACCCCAGGAAAGCAAACCCTCTATCTTTCACTCCTATTCTTCAAAGAGCCCTTGTGTAGTTCGTAGTGTCTTTTCAAGCATTTCATCCACATTTGTTTGGCATCACATAGAAATAGTTGCTTTCCACAATATTATATATATATATATATATATATATATATATATATATATATATATATATATATATATATATATATATTTATTTATTGCACCCCCCCCCATCAGCTTCGACTTATCGAAAGTGTGTCGAACATTGTCATCGCACAAGTGTAGCCCGATGTTATCAGCATACTGGCTTTCCAGGTTACATGGTGACTCCATTCTGGGGCTACTGGCTGCCACTGGCCCTGGTTGGCTAAGGTTGCCCTTCTAATTAGCAGTGGGCTATGGCGAGGCTTCGCGTGATATCAGTGACCTCTTCATGTCAGGCATACTTTCCTTCTGATACATGATCCACGTATATAGCAGGGCCTGTAGCTGAGTAGTTACAGCGTTGAGCCTGCTAAGTGCATGACCACGGTTTGAGTCCCCATCCATTTTTTATACCGTAATATAATTTCGTACCTTTTCGGCAGTTTGTTAAGCCGAGCGGCTTAAAAAAAATCGGAAAACTTTCGTTTATGTATTGATGAAAAATGTGAAACAAAATGGTTCACCTAACGATGCCAAAATTTAAGTCATAAACTTGTGTACTTTCTGGCTAATATAAGGTATTTGTTTATCATCAGTGAAATTGAAATATTTCGTCATGTTCTGAGTTTTGCAGATTTCAACAAATAATTAAAGCTTTTTGGCAAAACTTGCTGTCGTAGCTCAAAGTTACGACAGCAAGTTTTGCATGAAAATTCAGCGCAAGTGTCCGGCAGAAACGTATTTCAAATTTAGTATGTTTACTAGACTAATTTTCTTATCAGCATCAATTTCTAAACGCTGTCTGTGATTAAACATATTTGTTTTTATATTTTAAGTTAGGTAAGTTTAGGTTTGGTTGGGTTAGAATAGGTTACATAAACCTTTGAAAACACACATTTACCCATAAATGAACAAATTAAAAATAAAATAGCCGGACACGTCCGAGTCCCTCAAGGATGACTAAGATAAATTAAGAAACTTTCAAATCTCGCGAATATTATGAGGGTGCGAGACTGGGCTGCTGGTAGTGACTGGTCACAATAAGAAGAATCAGTAGAGAGCCGAGAGAGACGGATGAACCTCACTGGAGTCCCTGAGATAACTGTGATAACACCACGTTGTAAATACGTAATGTAAACATTTGAGTCACTTTCACACTTGATTATCTGTATGATGACTTCATTGGTGGGATGGGGTGGGGGGGGGGGTGTCAGTGCTTGTGAAGGATTCTTGATGTAAAGAATTGAAGCTATTCTTCCCTTGCTTTAAACTTGAATACCTTGAATACCAGAGGAGAATTAGGGATGGGATGAGCTTGCAGGCTTCATGGAGACAAATGGTATAAAATACTGACACGATAGAAAAATGCACACAGTGGGCTTTATAAAGTCAGATCTACCTGAGCAGAGAGTACTTATAAGGAGCACTGTGACATGAAGAGTCAGGTGAGAAATTCTGATAGATTTCTTTCACGCAATCTCCACTTAATTGATACTAAGTTTGTCAGGGAAACCATACCCCCGGCCGGGATTGAACCCGCGGTCATAGAGACTCTATGACCGCAGGTTCAATCCCGGCCGGGGGTATGGTTTATTTGCAATCGTGTCATTACGATTTCTTGAGTCTTGTCAGGGAAATTATACCTGGAAAAATTATATGCCTATGAATGAGAATACGCAAGTAGTTATTGCACTAATAATGACAGTATAAGGAATATACAACCAGTGGTACATCACTTAGCCAAGGTTACTGAAAGGGGGAACACCATAACATTATATGAAGAGCGTTACTATTATCTATTGCACTAATGAGATAGCAAATTATGCTGAAGAAAGAAACACTGGCAATCAATAGGCCGCTCCAGACTTTACAGTTTGGTGACTGAGCCTCATCTTACTTTAGACACCTGCAGTCTTTTCATTATGAGTCGAGAAGTAACACCCGTCCTCCCACAATTAGATGGTTAAGGGTGGAACAACATTACACTCCATCTTCTCTCTCCTTAAAATGTAAGAGAAAAATATAGTTTTCCAATTTTTTATCCTTATTATTTCTAAGAAAAATACTGAAGCAGAAAGCCTAGTCGCAACTTTTCTTAAAATAACTTTTTTTTTTTTTTTTTTTTTTTTTTTTCTCTCGTTACCCTCAAAGGAGCTTCCTTGGTGCTGGTGAGAGGTTCTTGATCTTGGGAAGTGGTTCTGTGCTCCAGTTCCCTAAAGTAAGCCTGAATACATTACACCCCCTCCCCCTTCACGGGAGATGTATAATTCCTACGGGCTTAGCGCTCCCCCATAATAATAATTGCATTCTTTTCTTGGCTTACAAAAAAATCCAAATTCTCTCAATTCAGTTTATCCCACAGTTAATCTCTAGGCCCTATTAAGATACTTTTTAGAATGTAAAAAAAAAAAAATACCACGAAGTGAACATTGCCAGCTTAAACTCCTGAAACTCATTTGGCAACAAATTTAAAAACTTTAACCGAGAGGATTCGAAACACTAACAAAAAAGAATACAAACTTTAAAAAATTATTATTATCATCAGTATCATTAAGAGCGCTAAACTCGTGGGTCAGCGAAAGACGTGAAGGCTTGATCCTCCGTCTACTGAATGCGAGACACGAGATTCTTGTTTGTGCTCACCTCAACACTAGAGTTTCCTTCATTATATTTTCATTTATAAAGCAAAGAATTTGCTTTGAATTAAAAATAAAGGTTTTCTACTTCAATAAGCAGGCTTTACTTTGTCCTGCTAATAAACGGGCCTCTCCTTTCCTAACTACGCACACCACACGCATGCGCACGCCCGCACACACACGTACGCACAGCTCTTTCACCTCAATATAGAGCCGGTTTTAGCAGATGACATGGAACGTAATCTGGTATACAGGTGACGCAGTGGATCAGCCTTCCTTTACCATCAGTTTCTTCTAAAACTGCAGACCACACGATTCCACTATTTTCCTTTACAAGAAAAGGAGCTCCAGAGACTCGCTGGCCAACCCTCATTATTTAAGTGATTAGGCAGTTACTTGAGTTTGGACGATGTTGATATCGGCAAACAAAAACAAACATTTTTTTCAAGGTGTATTAGATATCTTGACATGACATTACTCTGCCACCAAACACATCAGTTCAAACATGGAGTAGCGCCCCTGGTTGTAGCTGGAGTCCGGTCATGCAACCACACCTGCATCCTCAGTCCCGTTGGTTCAAGGCAGCCCAAACAACTTCTACAATATCCCAGGGAACCTCACTATTCACAGGTAGACGACATGGTTCTACTCTGGCAGATTGAAGACAATGGGGTAGGAGATGTCTTGAATCTATGGGCTTATTCTTCCTGGTTGGAAGGATAGTTTATGGGCAAAGCAGCAATCAGATCTTTCTGGGGACTGCATACAGCACCTTGCAATAGGGCATCAAGTGGCGACCGGCTCTCTTAGCGCGCCGCGACTGGAAGACAAGGTGATGTAGTTGGGAGGGAGAGGTGGCCAATTGTTATTGGATGAGTAGCCACCGTTTAGTTGATCCCTGGAGTCATTCGTAGAGTTGGGCGTGGCAGGTGCTGGTGTGAGTCGCCGTGTCACTGACGTGCCACGGTGACTCCCTGAATCAGATACAAATACCGTCACCTGAGGTAGATGAATGAAATTACAACAGGTGAAGCTCCCAACCCAGGTAATAAAGTGGTAAACCAATGGAATGAATTAAGAGGCTGTAGCAATTATGATGAACAAATTATTGAATGTGGGAATCCACGAGCATAGCTGTGCTTTTGTAGCTACAAGTAGGTGATTACAAATAGGTAAAGTAATTACATAAATAAAAAATTAGGTAATTACATTATGGTAATTATGCTAATTATACTGATCACCTTCATTAAAATTCTTCTTCTCTTCCATCTATCAGAACTGCACCAGCCTTTGTTCTTTCTGGCTCGGAAGACCTCTCGTACTTTTGATATCTTCCATTCTCTAGTTGTGTGAGGACATACAAAAATTTCCTAGTCGCTTGCGTCAGAGCTTGCTTTTCTGAGTAATCCATTGACAAAGGCTGAGTTGCATTAATGGATTTACTCTAAAACCATTATTTTGTACGTTTTAATGAACAGCAACTATTATTTTTCCTGCAGGGATGTGCCAAAGCTAATGTGAATACCAATTTTTTAAACTGGGTATGATGCTGGATCAAAAATTTTAATGGTAAGCTTATGTTTCAGTAACTGCACCGAAATACATTGTATATTCTGCTGAATCAGCTCGTGCCGTGTTTTTATTTCTTAAATAATTGTGTTCTTGTTATGCTTACCTATTCATAGTACTGGGGTTCATGACCCCCCCCCCGTCCCTTTCCTGCTGACTGGTTTCAGACTTTTTCGAAGAACTGGTTTATTTGGCTGTTGGTGCTTACATTATGAGGTCCAAAGTGGATCTCTATTCAAGACAGCCACTTGTGAATCTCGTTTATTTTTAAATGGGAAAGTTTCTGAATTATTGAGTGTTGAAGTCATGGCCTCTGCTACCCGGGCCCAAATCAAGCCTTGGAGAGGTTGTTTATTGGAATATCCTTAATGAGCTTATTGTAGTAGTGCATATAATTTACCTATGTACTTCAGTGGCTTAATTTTTCTCTGTCTCCCCTTTCTACTCTTGTAGAAACATGTACAGTAACTCGACACACACAAATAACCCTCAAATAGAATGAAACTTATGGGACCATTCTTCTATGTGCGGGTTATATCTGTATTGTTCCAGCCACGATATTGTCTTTTTATTCTTTAATTCAATTCTACATTGACAAACTGTACAATTAAAACATAGGTCTGAGTCTGCTGAGTGTTTTGCTGACATTTTGGCGTCTCCGAAAAAAAACATAGTTGTTGGTGTCGGTGATTCCTTTATACCTATGACCGGTTTCGAGCGTTTATTTACCCTTTAATTCCGGCTTGAGCCCAGGCTTCCTTGTTGACTACCTGGTGAACCAGACTGTTGTTGCTACCGGACTGTAGGCAGATTTGCCCATCAAAAACATGCTTATTTTCATCTGATTCAGTCTCTTGAAAACTTCTACATTTGTTGCTTCAATATTTCTGAGATCATGAAAGGTACACAAATACCGACAATCAGTCAGGTAAATGGACATATGCAACGTTCTGAATATTTTATTTAGACTTATTATAAAGCTTCCAGCGAGCGATACTTAGCTTAAACCAAATATTAAGTTGTAGACCCGGCAGCAAGCCCGAAGATGGAGGAGAGCTTACGAGAGACAACGAAGTCAGTGAAGTGTTGAACAAATGTTAATAGATATGTTGCCCCAGTTTCCACAGCGAACACTAGACAGCGAAATGAAAGGTACACCAACAGGTACACACCATCAAATAAACAGCAAAAAGATGTGATTTTTTTTTTTTGTGTGTTGACTACATCGAAGGGAATGGGAGCTGCGGTGTCACCATGGATTCTTCGGGAGGGAGCAGAAGCACTGCCAAAACCACTAGCTGCAGTTTAAAGGAAGTCAATGGCTATAAGGCGATTACTAGATATCTGGAAAACAGTACATGTTTTTCCAGTTTTAGAGAAAGGAGAAACAGGGAACATTGAACAATATTCTAGTCACACTGGCACACATACTAATATAAGGTAAAGAGAAGATAAGTAAAAGGAGTGTGGTAGAGCACTTGGAGAAAAGTGATACTATAAATAACCAACACAGGTTAAAGGTGGCAGATCTTGACTAATATACCTGTTTGAGTTCTATGATAAAGATGCAAAAGTGAGGCAGGAAAACGAAAGACCGGTGAATTGTATATTTTTGGTCTGGATGACGGCAACTGATACCGTATGTCACGAGACTCGGGCAAAACCTGAAGCAGGCAAGAATAACAGGGAATATCCTAGGGGAGGATAAAGGATGTCTTTTGGGAAGGAGAATGATCATCTGAAGAATGACAAAATGGGAAACAAAGAAGCGGGGTACCCTTTTAGGTATATGTGAAAGACATACGGAGAGAGAAATTGGGATATATCCATGTCTGCAGATGTAGTAAAACTAATGAGAAAAACTGATGCCAAGGAGAGGAATGGTCAGATAAGTTGTAACTTGAATTCAATCCCGGCATGATAACCCCAGTTATGATAACTGGTTATGAAGCATGAAGACCGGAAAATGAGTATAGACTCGGGAGAAAGACAACAGACCTCACTACATTAATTGAATAACATGTGCAGCTTAGGATCATTTGACACATCTACTAGTAGCCTTCAAGAATCTCAACAGTCATCTACGGTTCTTTATACAATATGTATCAGACCCATCTAGGAGTACTGCAAGTAGTACTAGCATGTAACCCTCACCTGAAAAAAAATCATTTAAAGAAAGCTGCAGAAGGTGCATAGGTATGCAAGAAGACTGATCCCAGACCTATGACGAAAGGCTGAAGGAACTGATCTGACCACACTAGAGGACACGTGAATCAAGGAAGACATAGCATACAAAATATTCAGAGGAACTGAATAGGTAGCCCGCTAGATTGAGTTGGGAAACAGGTACACAGCGGCACAGTTGGAGGTTAGATACTGTGACATGCAAAGAGTACGTTATATTTATTCAGCGAATGAACACACTTCCATATAGGCTTCCTCCCAACCAGCAAACCGGGTGCTACGGGTTTAACGATCTTACGGGGCCCCATCATTAAATCAGTACCCTGGATCAGTGACCAATCATAAGGTGGGTCGGACAGTTGCTGAGGTGATGTGGTAACACACACTTCAGCTCTTGCCAGATTCATACAGCTGCCTGTTGCTCACGGTTCTCTTTGTCTCTGGCTGTTGTTTTGCTTTTTGATTTCCGTGATAACACTTATTTTCCAAACTCTTGTACATAGAGTACATAAGTATAAATACCTATAATCATACTTGGTGAAGGAAAATACAATTTAAAGACTACTGCTGTGTTTATTTTTGCTCTAAGTCCCATTGCGACCACGTTAACAGGTCATTATTACCTGGATGCTTAATACATAAATGAAATTAGTCATGAAGTTTGCAAGTATTTCTCCAGCCTGAATCTGGTCAGTAAGCGAAATGATCTGGACAAAGTAGTAGTGAAGGCATTCTCGTACATTGTTTTAAGAATAAGTATGACAGGTCCCATTAGGCTAGGAGTGAACCTGAGACTCGGTGAATTGAGACGGTGCCACGAGCTCAAGCTTGACCCTAAACCCCTGCCACAACAATGGGGTGGGGAGCCCCCCCCCCCCGCACACACACACAAAGAAGACCGCAGTCTAGGGGACCAGAGACTACAAACCTCACTTAGGGAAGAGGATCTTGGGGTGAGTATAACACCGGGCACATCTCCGGAGGCGCACATCAACCAAATAACTGCTGCAGCATATGGGCGCCTAGCAAACCTCAGAACAGCATTCCGACATCTTAATTAGGAAAGGCTCAGGACACTGTACACGTTAGGCCCATGTTGGAGTATGCGGTACTAGTTTGGAACCCACACCTAGCCAAGCATGTAAGGAGGCTAGAGAAAGTGCAAAGGTTTGCAACAAGACTAGTCCCGGAGTTTTGGGATATGTCCTACGAGGAGAGGTTAAGGGAAATCGATCTGACGACACTGGAAGACAGGAGAGATAAAATGCTGAGAGGAATCGACAAGGTGGACAGAGACAGGATGTTCCAGAGAAGGGACACAGCAACAAAGGGTCACAGTAGGAAGTTGAAGACTCGGATCAATCACAGGGATGTTAGGAAGTATTTCTTCAGCCACAGAGTTGTCACGAAGTGAAATAGTCTGGGAAGTTATGTAGTGGAGGCAGGATCCATACATTGCTTTAAGAAGAGGTATGATAAAGTTCATGGAGCAGGAATAGTGACCTAGTAGCGGCCAGTGAAGAGGCGGGCCAGGAGTTGTGATTCGACCCCTGCAACCACAACTAGGTGAGCACAACTAGGCGAGTACACAGAGAGAGAGACACACAGACACAGACCGGTGTCACTGACATGTATAGTATGCGAGGTCATGGAGAAGATTATCAGAAGTTTCGGAGCAGCTAGAGAGGAATGAGCTTAACGACAGCCAGCACGGTTTCAAGGACGGGAAATCCTGTGTCACAAACCTACTGGAGTTCTATGACAGGGTGACAGAAGTAAGACAAGAAAGAGAGGGGTGGGTAGATTGCATTTTCTTGGACTGTAAGAAGGCGTTTGACACAGTTCCACACAAGAGATTAGTGCAAAAGCTGGAGAACCAGGCAGGAATAACAGGGAAGGCACTACAATGGATCAGGGAATACCTGTCAGGAAGACAACAGCGAGTCATGGTACGTGGCGAGGTGTCGAGTGAGCGCCTGTAACGAGTAGGGTGCCACAGGGGTCAGTCCTAAGACCGGTGCTGTTTCTGGTATTTGTGAACGACATGACGGAAGGACTAGACTCTGAAGTGTGTCTATTTCGAGATGATGTGAAGTTGATGAGAAGAATTCAATCGGACGAGGACCAGGCAGAAAACTACAGAGGGATCTGGACTGGCTGCAGGCCTGGTCCAGCATCTGACTCCCGGAGTTCAACCCCACCAAGTGCAAAGTCATAAAGATTGGGGAAGGGAAAAGAAGGCCACAGACGGAGTACAGTCTAGGGGGTCAGAGACTACAAACCTCACTCAAGGAAAAGGATCTTGGGTTGAGTATAACGCCGGGCACATCTCCTGTTCTTAGGTTTGCGCCTGGCAAACCTAAGAACAGCATCTCAACATGTTTATAAAGAATAGTTCAGGACCCAGTATACTGTGTACGTTAGGCCCATATTGGAGTATGCAGCACCAGTTTGGGACCTACACCTTGCCAAGCATGTAAGGAAACTAGAGAAAGTGCAAAAGTTTGCAACAAAATTAGTACCGGAAATAAGGGGTATGTCCTACGAGGAGTGGTAAATGAAAACGATCTGATGACACTGGAAGACAGGAGTGATAGGAATATGATAACGACATACAAAATATTGAGAGGTAGAGACAAGGTGGACAGGCAGGATGTTCCAGAGATGGAACACAGCAATAAGGCGTCACAATTGGAAGTTAAAGACTCAGATGGATAACAGGGATGTTAGGAAGTATTTCTTCAGTCACAGAGTTGTCAGGAAGTGGAACAGCCTGGGAACTAATGTAGTGGAGGCAGGATCCATACATAACTTTAAGAGGTATGATAAAGCTCATGGAGCATGAAGAGTGACCTAGTAGCGGCCAGTGAAGAGGCGGGGCCAGGAGCTATGATTCGATCACTGCAACCACAACTAGGTGAGTACAGATGCACAGAGAGACAGACGCGCGCGTGCACACACTGACACATTGACGCACAGACACACAGACAGACACAGACACAGACACACACAGACACACACACACACACACACACACACACACACACACACACACACACACACACACACACACACAGACACACAGACACACACAGACACACACACACACACAGACACACACAGACACACACATACACACAGACACACACAGACAGACACACACAGACACACACACACACAGACACACACAGACACACACACACACAGACACACACACACACAGACACACACACACACACACACACACACACACACACACACACACACACACACACACAGACACACACACAGACACACACACAGACACACACAGACACACACACAGACACACACACACACACAGACACACACACAGACACACACACAGACACACACACAGACACACACACAGACACACACACACACACACACACACACACACACACACACCAGTGAGAGTGAAAAAGTTAATAAGAAAAAGGAAAAATAAAAAATAAAATATACAACAAGGGAAGGTGGCAGTAGGCCTGCTGAAGCAGTGACGTCACAACAGTTTGTATGCCATTATACATATAAAGTGTAACACCGAATGTGAAGTGTATTCTGTAATAAGTGAAAAGTGAAATCACTTGAGGAACGCAGGATGCATGAGCATATATGGTTATAAACATCACGGGTGAAGGAGTTACAAAATAGTGATAGAAGGCCTATGTACGACGACTACGTCATCAGCTTCTGGCAACTTGTCATCACACCGCTGTCAGCGCAAGTATTCACCTGTTGAGGTTGCATTTCGCAAGGTTGAGTCTGGTCCTGCATCACTGTTAGATACTGGTCACTCCTGCAAGCCATTACCAGAATTAGAGTAGAAATATCATAGACGAGAGTGCAAGGAGTAAAGCAGTAGTGAGGGATAACGTCAGACACTTAAGCTGTGACAAGCTAAATTTTACAACCTAGCTACCTTCTGAATTTTAGAAGTAGAATCGATAAGTGTTACATGTATTGGTAAGCTTAGAATTACTGGTATCTACCGTTATTTATTAGCATTATGAATACTTAGAAGTGGGGGCACACACACACACACACACACACACACACACACACACACACACACACACACACACACACACACACACACACACACACACACACACACACAGGTCAGTCAGAGCAGAACAGAACAGCAAGGGCAAGCACACACACAACTATTCTCAGAACCATACAACCTATCACACCATCCCAACACACTCTACAATCCATACCCACAGCCTCCACCCAACACCGAGCTATAGAATCCCACAGTATGCTACCAGGTCTCCCACCCTCACAGGCCCCCCAAACCACAGTGTTGGAAAGGAAACTGAAGGTATGGTACACAAACGCTGATGGAATAACAAATAAGTGGGAGGAGTGGCATGAAAGAGTCAGAGGCATCACCGGACATCATAGCTCTCACAGAAACCAAGCTTACAGGTATAATAACAGATGCCATCTTTCCAACGGGATACCAAATCCTGAGGAAAGACAGAGGGAACAGGGGGGGTGGAGGAGTGGCATTGCTGATCAAAAATCGCTGGAATTTTGATGAACTGGAAAGAGGAGACAGCGGAGAAGAGAGTGATTACATGGCGGGAACGCTTCACTCTGGAGGTCCCAAGGTGGTAATAGCAGTGATGTATAACCCACCACAGAGCAGCAGAAGGCCAAGGCAAGAGTACGACGAGAGCAATAGAGCGATGATTGACACACTGGCTGGAGTGGCCAGAAGAGCTCATGCATGCAGGGCAAAGCTCCTGATCATGGGTGACTTTAACCACAAGGAGATCATTTGGGAGAACTTGGACCCGCATGGGGGCCAAGATACATGGAGGGCTAAGATGATGGAGGTGGTACTGGAAAACTTCATGTACCAACACGTAAGGGACACTACAAGAGAGAGAGGAGAGGATGAACCAGCAAGGCTGGACTTAGTATTCACCTTGAGTAGTGCAGATATCGAGGACATCACATACGAAAGACCCCTTGGGGCCAGTGACCATGTGGTTTTAAACTTCGAATACACAGTAGAGCTACAAGTGGAGGGAGAAGCAGGAAGGCCAGGACGAATGAAGCCAAACTACAAGAAAGGGGACTACACAGGAATGAGGAACTTCCTGAACGGGGTTCAGTGGGACAGAGAACTGGCAGGGAAGCCAGTTAATGAGATGATGGAATATGTAGCAACAAAATGCAAGGAGGCTGAGGAGAGGTAACAGGAATAATGAAAAAGCCAGGATGAGCCCATGGTTTACCCAAAGGTGCAGGGAGGCAAAAACCAAGTGTGCTAGGGAATGGAAGAAATATAGAAAGCAAAGGACCCAGGAGAATAAGGAGAGCAGTCGTAGAGCCAGAAACGAATATGCACAGATAAGAAGGGAGGCCCAAAGGCAATATGAAAATGATATAGCAGCGAAAGCCAAATCTGACCCAAAACTGTTGTACAGCCACATCAGGAGGAAAACAACAGTCAAGGACCAGGTAATCAGGCTAAGGAAGGAAGGAGGAGAGACAAGAAATGACCGTGAAGTATGTGAGGAACTCAACAAGAGATTCAAAGAAGTGTTCACAGAGGAGACAGAAGGGGCTCCAGAAAGACGGAGAGGTGGGGCACACCACCATGTGCTGGACACAGTGCACACAACCGAGGAAGAAGTGAAGAGGCTTCTGAGTGAGCTAGATACCTCAGAGGCAATGGGGCCAGATAACATCTCCCCATGGGTATTGAGAGAGGGAGCAGAGGCGCTATGTGTACCCCTAACAACAATATTCAATACATCTATCGAAACAGGGAGATTGCCTGAGGCATGGAAGACAGCAAATGTAGTCCCAATCTTTAAAAAAGGAGACAGACATGAAGCATTAAACTACAGACCAGTGTCACTGACATGTATAGTATGCAAAATCATGGAGAAGATTATCAGGAGAAGAGTGGTGGAACACCTAGAAAGGAATGATCTCATCAACAGCAGCAAACATGGTTTCAGGGACGGGAAATCCTGTGTCACAAACCTACTGGAGTTCTATGACATGGTGACAGCAGTAAGACAAGAGAGAGAGGGGTGGGTGGATTGCATATTCTTGGACTGCAAGAAGGCGTTTGACACAGTTCCACACAAGAGATTGGTGAAAAAACTGGAGGACCAAGCAGGGAGAACAGGGAAGGCACTACAATGGATCAGGGAATACTTGTCAGGAAGACAGCAGCGAGTCATGGTACGTGGCGAGGTGTCAGAGTGGGCACCTGTGAACAGCGGGGTCCCACAGGGGTCAGTCCTAGGACCAGTGCTGTTTCTGTTATTTGTGAACGACATGACTGAAGGAATAGACTCTGAGGTGTCCCTGTTTGCAGATGACGTGAAGTTGATGAGAAGAATTCACTCGATCGAAGACCAGGCAGAACTGCAAAGGGATCTGGACAGGCTGCAGACCTGGTCCAGCAATTGGCTCCTGGAGTTCAATCCCACCAAGTGCAAAGTCATGAAGATTTGGGAAGGGCAAAGAAGACCGCAGACGGAGTACAGTCTAGAGGGCCAGACACTACAAACCTCACTCAAGGAAAAAAGATCTTGGGGTGAGTATAACACCAGGCACATCTCCTGAAGCGCACATCAACCAAATAACTGCTGCAGCATATGGGCGCCTGGCAAACCTCAGAACAGCATTCTGACATCTTAATAGGGAATCGTTCAGGACCCTGTACACCGTGTACGTTAGGCCCATATTGGAGTATGCGGCACCAGTTTGGAACCCACACCTAGCCAAGCACGTAAAGAAACTAGAGAAAGTGCAAAGGTTTGCAACAAGACTAGTCCCAGAGTTAAGAGGTATGTCCTATGAGGAAAGGTTAAGGGAAATCAACCTGACGACACTGGAGGACAGGAGAGATAGGGGGCACATGATAACGACTTACAAAATACTGAGAGGAATTGACAAGGTGGACAAAGACAGGATGTTCCAGAGACTGGACACAGCAACACGGGGACACAGTTGGAAACTGAAGACGCAGATGAATCAAAGGGATGTTAGGAAGTATTTCTTCAGCCACAGAGTAGTCAGTAAGTGGAATAGTTTGGGAAGCGATGTAGTGGAGGCAGGATCCATACATAGCTTTAAGCAGAGGTACGATAAAGCTCATGGTTCAGGGAGAGTGACCTAGTAGCGACCAGTGAAGAGGCGGGGCCAGGAGCTTGGACTCGACCCTTGCAACCTCAACTAGGTGAGTAGGTGAGTACACACACACAGCATAACAGTCACTCAGACGTGGATGCACAAGGCTCCGTGAACCTTAGTGTTTTAAGGCGTGCAGTAAATGCTAACAGTAATCAGTGGTATTGACAACGTCAGTGAACAATCCTACGAGGATAACTAAAGCTATGAGTTAAAAAAAAGTCGATAGGAAGCTTGAAATCATTAATATTTCAAAGTGCCAAACCGTTAGGGGCCTAGTAGGCACCTGTTGCCACACGGATTCAAATATACAAAGATCAAAGTGTGTAAGCGGGTGTCCAAGAATTACGAGAGATTGATTAACAAGTGAAATGTGGGGTGCCATACACTGAGAGTGAAAAAGTTAATAAGCAAAAGGAGAAAGGAAAAATAAAATATATAACAAGGCAAGGTGGCAGGAGTAGGCCTGCTTGAGCAGTGACGTCACAACAGTTGTGTGCCATTATACATATAAAGTGTAACACCGAATGTGAAGTGTATTCTATCATAAGTAAAAGGTGAAATCACTTGAGGAACGCGGGATGTAAGTGTATATATGGTTATAAACATCACTGGTGAAGGATAGTGATAGAAGGCCTATGTACGATGACTACATCATCAGCATCTGGCAACTTGTCACAGCACTGCTGCCAGCGCAAGTATTGCTCACCTATTGTGGTTGTATGTTGTGGGGTTCTGGATTCTGGTCTTGCATCACTGTTAGATACTGGTCACTCACTCCTGCAAGCTATTACCAGAATTAGAGTAGAAATAGCATATATAAGGTGAAGATAGGGGTGACGAGAGTGCGGGGAGTAAAGCGGTCTAGCGAGGGGTAACGTCAGACACTTGTAGAAGCTGAGACAAGCTAAATTTTACAACCTAGTTACTTTCTGTATTTTATAAGTAGAATTGATAAGTGTTAGAATTACTATTGGTAAGTTTTAGAATTACTGGTATTAGCAGTATGAATACTTAGAAGTGGGGGCACACATACACACACACACACACACACACACACACACACACACACAGTAACAAGTGGTTAGGCACTTGAAAAAGCTGTAGTACATATGTGTGCGTGTGTGCGCGCGCGCACACACACACACACACACACACACACACACACACACACACACACACACACACACACACACACAGGATTTCACACCTTCCTGTTAACTGACCTGATAACTCTCCCTCTAACATTCCACTATCCACTATCCCTCCCTCTCTCTCTTTCAATACCTATCTCTCTACCTCTCTCTACCTATCTCTCTCTTTACTTATCTCTCTCCCTTCTCCCATCTCTCCCCTCTAACATCTCTTCCCTCTAACGCCTCCCCTCTCTAACATTTCTCCCCCTCTCATTATCTCTTCCCTCTCCCATTTCCCATCTATCTCCAATCTCCCATTTCCCATCTATCTCTCTCCCCTCCTCCCCTCTCACAACCATGCTACCAAGAGCCACTGGAAAAAAACAAGGGAGAAAATGACCACGTACAGACAGGAACCAGAGTCACAGAGGGAGAGGCAATGGGAGGAGGAAAGGGCAAAATCAGTGTTTATCCATGGGCTTCAGGAGAGTGAGGAAAGGACACACACTAAAAGATGGCAGGCAGAAAGATAGGAGATTGAGAACATCATCACGGAAATAGGTGAAGAAGACATGGAAGAGATTGTAAATTTTCAGAGAATAGGGGAGTACTTGAAGGGGAGAAAACGACCGGTCAAGCTGATTCTCAGGACAGAAACAGTGTGGAACAGGATCCTCCAAGAGAAACCACGGTTGAAATACTCAGAAGAGTACAAGAGGGTGTTCTTAGACAGAGAACACAAACAGAGCGACAGCAGCTAAGGGAGAGGACAAAAAAGCGAAAGGAGCTAGGAAAGGAGACAAGGATGAAACCAGCAGAGGTCAATCAGAGCAGAACAGAGCAGCAAGGGCAAGCACACACACAACTATCCTCAGAAGCCCCACAACCTATCACACCATCCCAACACAAACTACAATCCATACTCCCAGCTTCCACCCAACACCCAGCTATAGAATGCCACAGTATGCTGCCAGGTCTCCCACCCTCACAGGCCCCCCAAACCACAGTGTTGGAAAGGAAACTGAAGGTATGGTACACAAACGCTGATGGAATAACAAATATGTAGGAGTGGCATCACCAGACATCATAGCTCTCACAGAAACCAAGCTTACAGGTATGATAACAGATGCCATCTTTCCAACTGGACACCAGATCCTGAGGAAAGACAGAGGGAACAGGGGGGGTGGAGGAGTGGCATTGCTGATCAAAAACCGATGGAATTTTGATGAGCTGGAGAGAAGAGACAGCGGAGAAACAAGTGATTACATAGCGGGAACGCTTCACTCTGGAGGTCCCAAGGTGATAATTGCAGTGATGTATAACCCATCACACAGCAGGAGGCCAAGGCAAGAGTATGACGAGAGCAATAGAGCGATGGTTGACACACTGGCTGCAGTGGCCAGAAGAGCTCATGCATGCAGGGCAAAGCTCCTGATCATGGGGTGACTTTAACCACAAGGAGATCGATTGGGAGAACTTGGAGCCACATGGGAGCCAAGATACATGGAAGGCTAAGATGATGGAGGTGGTACTGGAAAACTTCATGTACCAACACGTAAGGGACACTACAAGAGAGAGAGAGGAGTGGATGAACCAGCAAGACTGGACCTAGTATTCACCTTGAGTAGTGCAGATATTGAGGACATCACATATGAAAGACCCCTTGGGGCCAGCGATTATGTGGTTTTAAGCTTCAAATACACAGTAGAGCTACAAGTGGAGAGGGAAGCAGGAAGGCCAGAACTAATGAAGCCAAACTACAGGAAAGGGGACTACACGGGAATGAGGAACTTCCTGAATGGGGTTCAGTGGGACAGAGAACTGGCAGGGAAGCCAGTTAATGAGATGATGGAATATGTAGCAACAATGTGCAAGAACGCTGAGGAGAGGTTTGTACCCAAGGGTAACAGGAATAATGAAAAATCCAGAATGAGCCCATGGTTCACCCAAAGGTGCAGGGAGGCAAAAACCAAGTGTGATAGGGAATGGAAGAAATATAGAAGGCAAAGGACCCAGGAAAATAAGGAGAGCAGTCGTAGAGCCAGAAATGAAATACACAGATAAGAAGGGAGGCCCAACGACAATATGAAAACGACATAGCAGCGAAAGCCAAATCGGACCCGAAGCTGTTATACAGACACATCAGGAGGAAAACAACAGTTAAGGACCAGGTAATCAGGCTAAGAAAGGAAGGAGGAGAGAGAACAAGAAATGACCATGAAGTATGTGAGGAACTCAACAAAAGATTCAAAGTGTTCACAGAGGAGACAGAAGGGCCTCCAGAAAGGCGGAGAGGTGGGGCACATCACCAAGTGCTGGACACAGTACACACAACCGAGGAAGAAGTGAAGAGGCTTCTGAGTGAGCTAGATACCTCAAAGGCAATGGGGCCAGATAACATCTCCCCATGGGTATTGAGAGAGGGAGCAGAGGCGCTATGTGTACCCCTAACAGCAATATTCAATGCATCTATCGAAACAGGGAGACTGCCTGAGGCATGGAAGACAGCAAATGTAGTCCCAATCTTTAAAAAAGGAGACAGACATGAAGCACTAAACTACAGACCAGTGTCACTGACATGTATAGTATGCAAAGTCGTGGAGAAGATTATCAGAAGAGTGGTGGAACACCTAGAAAGGAATGATCTCATCAACAACAGCCAACACGGGAAATCCTGTGTCACAAACCTACTGGAGTTCTATGACTTGGTGACAGCAGTAAGACAAGAGAGAGAGGGGTGGGTGGATTGCATTTTTTTGGACTGCAAGAAGGCGTTTGACACAGTTCCACACAAATAGATTGGTGAAAAAACTGGAGGACCAAGCAGGGATAACAGGGAAGGCACTACAATGGATCAGGGAATACTTGTCAGGAAGACAACAGCGAGTCATGGTACGTAGCGAGGTGTCAGAGTGGGCATCTGTGACCAGCGGGGTTCCACAGGGGTCAGTCCTAGGACCAGTGCTGTTTCTGGTATTTGTGAACGACATGACAGAAGGAATAGATTCCGAAGTGTCCCTGTTTGCAGATGACGTGAAGTTGATGAAGAAATCATTCGATCGAAGACCAGGCAGAACTACAAAGGGATCTGGACAGGCTGCAGACCTGGTCCAGCAATTGGCTCCTGGAGTTCAACCCCACCAAGTGCAAAGTCATGAAGATTGGGGAAGGGCAAAGAAGACCGCAGACGGAGTACAGTCTAGGGGGCCAGACACTACAAACTTCACTCAAGGAAAAAGATCTTGGGGTGAGTATAACACCAGGCACATCTCCTGAAGCTCACATCAACCAAATAACTGCTGCAGCATTTGGGCGCCAAGCAAACCTCAGAACAGCATTCCGACATCTTAATAAGGAATCGTTCAGGATCCTGTACACCGTGTACGTTAGGCCCATATTGGAGTATGCGGCATCAGTTTGGAACGCACACCTAGCCAAGCACGTAAAGAAACTAGAGAAAGTGCAATGGTTTGCAACAAGACTAGTCCCAGAGCTAAGAGGTATGTCCTACGAGGAGAGGTTAAGGGAAATCAACCTGACGACACTGGAGGACAGGAGAGATAGAGGGGACATGATAACGACATACAAAATACTGAGAGGAATTGACAAGGTGGACAAAGACAGGATGTTCCAGAGATTGGACACAGCAACAAGGGGACACTGTTGGAAGTTGAAGACACAGATGAATCACAGGGATGTTAGGAAGTATTTCTTCAGCCACAGAGTAGTCAGGAAGTGGAATAGTTTGGGAAGCGATGTAGTGGAGGCAGGATCCATACATAGCTTTAAGCAGAGGTATGATAATGCTCAAGGTTCAGGGAGAGTGACCTAGTAGCGACCAGTGAAGAGGCGGGGCCAGGAGCTTGGACTCTACCCCTGCCACCTCAACTAGGCGAGTACACACACACACACACACACACACACACACACACACACACACACACACACACACACACACACACACACACAAGCAGACACACACACACACACACACACACACACACACACACACACACACACAAGCAGACACACACACACACACACACACACACACACACAAAGAATAGCTTTCCGACACCTCAGTAAGGAATCGTTCAGTACTCGGTACACCGTATACGTCAAGCGTATATTGCAGTATACAGCACTAGTTTGGATTCCACACCTTGGCCATCTCGTCAAAAAATTAGAGAAAAGGCAAAGGTTTGCAACCAGTCTAGTCCCGTAGTTAAGGGGCATGTCCTACGAGGAGAAGTTAAGGGAAACCGACCTGATGACACTGGAGGACAGGAGGGACAGGGGGGGATATATGAAAGCATAAAATACTGAGCATAATCGACAAGTTGGACGAAGATGAGATGCTCCAGAGATGTGACACAGCGACAAGGCGTCACAATTAGAACGAAGACTTAGGTGAATCAGAAAGATGTTAGGAAGTGGAATATTCTGGAAATTGAGGTAGTGGAGGCAAGAGCCATACATAGGTTTGAGAATTGCTATGATAAAGCTCACGTAGCAGGGAGTAACCTAATGGCGGCTAGTGAAGAGGCTGGGCAACGAGCTCTGACTCGACCCCTGCAACCACAATTGGTTGAGTACACACACACACACACACACACACACACACACACACACACACACACACACACACACACACACACACACACACACACACACACACACACACACACAAATGCAAAGTCATGAAGATCGGAGAAGGGCAAAGAAGACCGCAGACAGAGTATAGGCTAGGAGGCCAAAGACTGCAAACCTCACTCAAGGAGAAAGATCTAGGAGTGAGTATAATACCGAGTACATCGCCAGAAGCACACGTTAACCAGATAAGTGCTGCGGCATATCGACGCCTGGCAAACCTGAGAATATGAGAATAGCGTTCCGGTAACTCAGTAAGGAATCGTTCAAGACTTTATACACTGTGTACGTCAGACTGGAGTACGCAGCACCAATTTGGAACCCACACCTGGTCAAATACGTCAAGAAATTAGAGAAAGTGCAAAGGTTTGAAACAAGGCTGGTTCCAGAGCTAAGGGGAATGTCTTATGAAGAACGGTTAAGGGAAGTCGGTCTGACGACACTGAAGAACAGGAGGGTCAGGGGAGTCATGATTACGACATACAAAATACTGCATGGAATAGACAAGGTGGACAGAGACAGGATGTTCCAGAGATGGCACACAGAAACAAGGGGTCACAATTGGAATCTGAAGACTCCGATGAGTCAGAGATGTTAGGAAGTATTTCTTCAGCCACAGAGTTGTTAGGAAGTGGAATAGTTTGGCAAGCGATGTAGTGGAGGCAGGAATTATACATAGTTTTAAGACGAGGTATGATAAAGCTCATGGAGCAGGGAGAGGGAAGACCTAGTAGCGGTCAGTGAAGTTGAGGGGCCAGGAGCCGAGTCTCGACCCCTGCAACCACAATTAGGTGAATTAGGTAAGTACACACACAAACACACACACACACACGTACACACACACGTACACACACACATACACACACACACACACACACACACACACACACACACACACACACACACACACACACACACACACACACACACACACTACAAAACCTAACCTATTAAAAATAAAATAATGGAGGTTCAGAGGTGAAGTCGAAGGCTCCGGGGATCAGAGGAAGATGGTCCTGGTAAGGAAGAATGGAAGGAAGAGCAATGTAAAAGGATGGAACAAGAGTGGGAGAGCAAACTTTGTGAGCTTTCTCTGAAAATGGAGAGAATGAAGGCAATGAAGAAGAAATGCGAGTCGGAAGCTGAAGCTGCAGATGCTAGGATACGGGCCTTAGAAGACGAGTTAAATGTGCTGTAGCTAGTTACAGGGCCAGTGCCCAGAGAAGACATGGCATCTGAAGCAGGTATACCCCTTTTTTAACGAGAAACCCAATGGAAAGGAAGAGACAAGACTTACGCTAAGGCCCTATCAGTCCACTAAGCAAGGCCAAGGAGCAGGGATAGCAGAAAGTGTGAGGGGAGAATGTAGAGAAAAATGACAGGTCCCTTGCAGAGGCACAACCATGCCACCAAGAGTTACAGGAAAAAATAAGGGAGACAATGGCTATGTACAAATGGGACCCAGAGACACTGAAGGAAAAGCAATGAGAGGAGGAGAGGGAGAAGTCAGTGTTTGTTCATGGGCTTCAGGAGAGTGAAGGGAGGACATGCAAAGATAGATGGCAGAAAGAAAAACAGGAGATTGAAAACATCAAAGAAATAGGCGAAGAGGACATGACTGAGACAGCAAATTTTCAGGGAATAGAGGGGGTACTTGATGTTCCAGAGATGGGACACAGCAACAAGGGGTCACAATTGGAAGTTGACTCAGATGAATCACAGGGATGTTGAGAAGTATTTCTTCAGTCACAGAATTGTCAGGAGGTGCAATGGTCTGGGAAGTGTTACAGTAGAGGCAGGATCCATACATAGCTTTAAGGAGAGGTATGATAAAGGTCATGGAGCAGAAAGAGTGATCTAGTAGCGACCAGTGAAGAGGCTGGGGCCAGGAGCTGTGACTCGACACGTGCAACCACAACTAGGCGAGTGCAACTAGGTGAGCGCACGCACACACACACACACACATACACACACACACACACACACACACACACACACACACACACACACACACACACACACACACACACACACACACACACGCACACAGGAAGCAACGACCCATGAGAGCTGGTTACCAGTGGTAGCACAGCTTTAATAGTGTCCTATGTCTCCTCTCCCTTCACTCCTCCCCCCTTCCCTACCACACTGTGTGTGTGTGTGTGTGTGTGTGTGTGTGTGTGTGTGTGTGTGTGTGTGTGTGTGTGTGTGTGTGTGTGTGTGTGTGTACTCACCTGTGTTTTGTTGGAGGGGTCGATTCTTAGCTTCTGGCCTCGCCTCTTTATTAGCTGATTGCCAGATTCACCACTTGTAGCCTCGTGGATCCTGTCGTAACTGTTCTTAAAACTATGTATGGCACCTGCCTCCACCTCTTTGTTGAGCATTATACTTCCTTAACACCCTGAGAAGACTGGAAATAAAAATTCTCTTATTCCTATGGTTTATCTGCCTTAACTTAAAGCAGTGTCCTCAGATAAGTTTCTCTCCTCCGCATCGACCTATCCATATCTACCCAATTAATTTCTCTTTGCATTTTTTATGTTAAGTCTCGTTTAGTTTTTCTGTCCTTTAATGTCGTTAGATTAAATTCCATTAGTCTCTTCTCGTAGCTCAAACCCCCTTAGCTCTTAAACTTGCCTCGTTTCATTCTTTTTGTTTCTATCATGCCTTATCATGTGAGAGTTCCATGTTAGTACTGCTTACTCCACTCATTAAAGGCACAGAATGATTTTTTGTTCAGATCCCTGAAGGTTTCTCTTAAGTTTGCCTAGAGTGCATTAACTGTATAAGTTATTAGGTTTGACGAACCTCTGGTGATATAATAAGCATTATGCCATTTCTTAGGTCTTTCACTTTGAATGAAGTCTGCAGTCTGTCCTCAGAATCTCTACTCGATGTTCAACATTCTTTCACTTAGCCAAATCTTCATAACCTTGCTTTTGGGAGTAGAATTAAAGCAACCACTTAACCCAAAAATCTTCAGTTTAGCTAAATTAATTTGCAGACTGCCACTATTCTCATCTTTTTTTTTTTTTTTTGTCTCGTTAGTTTTACGTCATCAGCAAATAGATTCCTATGACTCAATCCCCCTCTGGTATATCATTTACATAATCAGATATGGTACTAGTCCTCATACCAATCCTTGCGGGACCTCGCTTGTTACTCTTCCCTCATTTTGATCCCTTCCAGGACAACTGTTTTCTGCTTCCTCTCTAAAGGATATTTTTGATCCACCGAAGAGTACCTAATCATTTTTAGTAATTTGGTAACATTCTTTTAAGACTGGCCTGAAATTCGATAACTCTTCCGATTCCCTTCTTTCATTTTAGGTTACATTTTCATTTTTTTTTTTTTTCATGTTGTTCCTGCCTGTGCCTGTTCCGTCTGCGGATCGCCACGCAGTCCTCACTATTCTTATCCTGAATGCTGGCTTAGTTGGTTCTCGGTTCACTGTGTACTGAGTGACTCAATATTCTCATATCTTCCCCTGACTCTGTATGCTGTTGTCCACCCTGTAGCCCAAATGATCTCGGAGTGGTTAGCATCTCTGTGTGCGGCGCAAAGGATGTGCAGTTCTACTGGTTCCCTGGTCATAGTGTTTGGGAAATGAACTGGCAGATTCCGAGGAAAAGGTTGCTGTAGCGAGTCCCCACTACAGTAAATTTTTGCCTTAGTGACTTGAGCCATGTCCGAAATATATCCTTGGGAAGTGGTGGGCCCAATGGGTCAAAGAGACTGGCAGAAAAGTTATACAGGGTCAGCAGGATGTAGGGGTTTGCCCTCCTCTTATAGCAGGAATAATCAGTTTGAGACAAATTTCTCTTGACTGAGGACTTCGTTAACACATCTCTCCCATCGGCACCTGTTTACAGGTGCTCCTTCCCTCCTACCCCCGCTGTGTAGCATGTCATTAATTGTGAAATAAATTTTACCTTTTTTTTTTTTACCGCAGCTTAGGTGGTTCTTTCATGGGTTTTATAATAACTAGGTTGCCTATAGGGATCTCGGAACTTTCAGGAGAGTCTTTTGATAGATATTAATAATTTAATAGGGTTTTTAATTAATGCTGGTTATTTTAACTTGACATAATATTTGTGTTAAGCGTTTGTTCGTAGCTTTTACTGTTTAATTTTATATTGTGTATTGTGCGTGAGTGTGCCTAAATACTTTTACTGCTACTAGCGCTGAGCGTCCTACACGTTCAAAGTGCTCCAAAAAAATATGACTACTACCTGTTGGTGTACCCTTTCCGCTAGTCTTCCTGGTATTACCCACTTCCACTAAGATCTTTTTGCTGTGAATCGTTTGCTCAACACTTCGTAGACTTTCCTGTTCGTAATTTCTTGATCCAGCGTATCAATATTGCAACCATACTTTTCAATATAATTAATCTCTGGTGGGATCGAGTGTCAGATGCTTTCTAGTAGACCAAGAAAATGCAGTTGATCCATTCTTGTTTATAATGTTTGGTCTCCATTATTCTATTACAGAATTCGAGTAGGTTCGTGAAACAAAGTTCCTCTCCTTTATCAGGAGAAAGATGGTTGAGTACCTAATAATTTTTAATATGGTAACATTCTTCCGATTCTCTACTTTCATTTAAGGCTACATTTTCATTTTGACTCTGGAGTAGTTCCCCTCTCTGGTAATTTTCTGTATATCTTTGTTATAGTTTCACACAGTGTTTCAGCACCCATGGTGATATGTAGTCAGGCACTATAACAATTGATAATTAACGCTTATAGTACCTTCATTAGTACTTCCTTTGCTATGTGATTGCTAGCTAATTCTGCTGGTTAGTGCTTTCATCCCATTTTTCTGGTAACATCTATCGTAATAAATTGTTCCCTAAATCTGCTTCATAATTTCTTGCATACCTTTCTGTTGCCTTCTGCGAGTGCTTCTCATTCCTCCTGTCTTACTACTGAGTTATGGCCATCTTCCTCCTGTGGCTACAACTACGTTTCTCTTCTGATTTGGCACTCTGATTACCTTCTTATCATTGTATGTTCATTCACTACTCTGTCGTCCTCTGTTTTGAACTTTAACGGTTATTATAATAAAAACCAAGCACTAAACCCACAAGGGTCACACAATTGAACTTTTTCAAATTTCTTGTTTTCTTCATACGTAGGTTTACCTGCAGCTCTGGTTTAACTATGGGCTGTTTCTGTATTTGGCGCTTCGACATCACTTTATTGGTGTAATTATTAAGTATTTATCGTACATCAGATTAGCTTCAGGAGAGAAGCAGGTTCAAACATGTAGTGCTGTCGCTTTATTCAAATTCTTGTGGTTTCTTTAACATATGCAATCAATAAATTTTCCATTACTGCTTCAGAGTTTATGATTCTCACCCTCGTGTGTATTCCAGTTCTCCCACAGTATATTTTCTTGTGACTGAACTCTGTTATCAGCAGCTTTGCATAGGTTCTACTTGCACTCTCTGATGCTCTCTCTTTGATGTATATTGTAGCATTATTGTTCTCGTTTTCTTTCCTCGGTCTCCAGCTCAGCGAGTGTTGAGTCATTGCTTATGTTGTCTTTAGCCTCCTGTTCAATATTTCTTAAGCTATTTAGTCATGGAACTTGCTTATGTTGAAGTGTTTCAGATGCTCTGAACTCCACTTAACCCCGATCATTACTGCCACACCTTCTATTCTCTATTTCTCTTCTCTCAATCAGGTATCCATCTTCGAATAATACACTACTTATCATTCTAGAATTTTGTGTCTGAAATTGCTATATCTGAATTCTTTCCTGCTAATTTGTCCTTTTAGCTCACCATGTTTTCTTGTGATTCCATCTGCATTTTATGTGCCTCACATTGATCCTACTATCGTTCATTTTATGCAGGTACTTCTGATATTTGTAGGTGAATGGTTCAGAGAAGCGACATGTTGATATATTACACATGTGCAACTCTTGGGTATCTTTATTGAGGAAACGTTTCGCCACACAGTAGCTTCATCAGTCCATACAAAGGAGAATCTTGAAGAACAGGAGGAGAATGAGGTAATCAGTCCCTCAACCTTGAGTCGATGTTGTCAGTCCATCAATCTTGAATAGAATGCGGCATACGTGCGGAGAAGGAGCTTATAAACCGTTGGCAGGAAAGGTGCAGCAGTCATAGGTGATGTCACATTTGTTCAATGTGGAAGTAGGTCGTGCCCAAGAATTAGGCAAGCGAAGAATTCCCAAGTATTAAGATCCCAAGAAGTTGCAGTGTCTGACAGGTTTGTAGGTGAATGGTTCAGAGAACCGACATGTTAATAAATTAGACACATGTGCAACTCTTGGGATCTTAATACTTGAATTCTTCGCTTGCCTAATTCTTGGGCACGACCTACTTCCACATTGAACAAATGTGACATCACCTATGACTGCTGCACCTTTCCTGCCAACGGTTTATAAGCTCCTTCTCCGCACGTATGCCGCATTCTATTCAAGATTGATGGACTGACAACATCGACTCAAGGTTGAGGGACTGATTACCTCATTCTCCTCCTGTTCTTCAAGATTCTCCTTTGTATGGACTGATGAAGCCACTGTGTGGCGAAACGTTTCCTCAATAAAGATACCCAAGAGTTGCACATGTTTCTAATTTATCAACTTCTGATATTAGACTGGTTTGGAATATTGGCCGTGTGGAGGGACATCTAAACTGCCGTATCTGAGCGCCTCTGCAAAGATAGTGATTATGTATGAATGATGGTGAAGGTGTTGAATGATGAAAGTTTTTTCTTTAGGGGGTTTTCTTTTGGGGTCACCCTGCCTCGGTGGGAAACAGCCTCTGTGTTAAAAAAAAAAAAATCGATATTAGGACGAGTTGGAGGGAGAGGATTATTGTACAGTGTGAAGGAGGGAAGACAAAAAGGTAAGTTATAGGGAGTGGGGAGAAGAGTAGAGTAAATGAGCAAAAGCAGAGAACATGGAGTGGTAGGAGAGGTATTAGGGTTAGGGTTATGTAAATGGAAAGGACAAGACGGAGCAGTGAAGGGAGTGGCATAGGTGTAGGGAAGACGGAAAAATTGAGAGAATAGGAAGGGGTGAGACAGGGAGAGATGCCAGTGTGTGGAAGGTGGGGGTAGAAAGTTGGAACGAGGAAAATTGAGGTGAGGAGGGGTAGGGAACTAGGAGAAAAGAGTGATTGGACTGAGGGGGAGAAGAGGGGTTGAGTGTAAGGGACTCGGGTATCTGATGGTTACTTCAGGTTGCTGTGTTAGTGTATGTAGTAATATATGAAGACCGGTGAAGACTAAGTGCAGGAGTGGGAGAGGGGATATATAGGGCGGAGAGACAGGAGAAGAGGACAGGTTATGTAGTGTGGGGGGAGGCAGATGTTATGTAAGGGTGAAAGGGATGGGGGTTATTCCTGGTTGGTGGATGTTAGTCTAGAGCCTCAGGACCTACTGAAGCTCGATGTTCTACCCTGGGTTCTCTGGTTACCTTCCTCTGTTTTTTTTTGTTCTCTATTCCCTTTTTTTTCCTAGATCTCCGTGTTTAGATTCTCCTTCACCAACGAATGCTAGACTGTGGTCATCTTCTAGTCTTTTCACCTATTAGCATGCATTTCTCTTGTTATCTGCTTATTCCGTTCTGCCTCCTGCTAAATCTATTTGAATTTTCTCCCCAACTCAATATTTATCTTACTTTCCATACCTTCTGTCTTTTCTTCAACATCTAAATATTAATGTCACACTAATTTTGGAGCTGCTCTCTGTTAGGCATTTTTTGGCTGCGTAACGTAAATAAAAGTCCGGGCTCCTAAAGGGTAAATGACCTGCCTATCTAGGGGCATTTATATTATTTAAAATAGGAAAAGAAACCAGCATTTACCTTCATACAAAGTATGAAGCATAAATTTAAATGGTCAATGTATTATGAGGAAGGACACAAAAACTCGCCTATACAAAAATATAAATATATATTAAGAGTAAAGTAATATATACAACCTACTACAACCAACATCACTACACTCCAGTTCACTTTTACCCAGTACCACATTAACTCACTAGCACACTGCTACTAGTGAGTAAAAAACAAAATATATAAACATGTATAAACAGGGAGGTTCCATGACACTTCCCCTACTTACGAATACGAATACTCTCCCAAAACTTAACCCCTCAAGGAAGGTTCCTTGATGTTGGTGAGGGGCTCTTGATTTAGGGAATTGGATCTGTGCTCCAGTTCCCCGAATTAAGCCTGAATGCCTTCCACATCCCCCCCCCAGGCGCTGTATAATCTTCCGGGTTTAGCGCTTCCCCCTTGATTATAATAATAATAATAATCCCAAAACTTAAATAGGCCTCTGCACACTAGGTAAATATTAGAGCACTTGTATTAATATTGACAGAATTACTGACAACCATATACATTTGCCCAACATATTTTTGTGCTACCCACGTCATAGCTTTTGTAACCTTTTTCATGTACCAGCTGACTTTTCCACCACTTGTATAACTACTACTACTACCTCTACTACTACACGTCATTCAAAGCCTATATATATATATATACCCTTTGTGTCCATGTATTGTTTGTAACGGCTTAAGCTCCTGGAGAGCGAAACGTTGCAACAATAAAATGTCACATTAGTTGCACTTGTGTCTTTATACTTAACATGAGAGCTCTTAAACATAAATAAAATTACTTATAGTATAAACCCCCCATAAAAAAAACTTTCTACTCACACAACTATATCTTGCTGCACCTGCTGTGCTTCACTTACTGAACTAAACACACCTCACACTCTCCTCTCCTGGCCACTCTGACCTGGGATAATATGCGTCCAGTTTCAGAACAATCACGGAAAAAATGACATATATGGAGCGTTTTTTTTTTATTTTTGTTAGGCAATATTCACCAACATACTGCATAATACCCCCTCCTCTGAACCACCGGTCTCACTCAGCTAGCTGGATCCAGTCCAGTGCAGCTAGTCGAAGGAAAAAATGGGAAATTAGCCTTAGGTCGGGGGGAAACACAAAATTCTCCAAAAATAAGAAAACTACATCAAGCACTGTCTTGGTGCAATTTACTTGTACATAGAAAAACACAAACATTTATCACCTTAAAACTTATCTCGACAATGTGCACTGGTAATCCACAGACGTGTGAAACTCATTTGATGTGAAAGTGATCAGGTTCTACGCCAAATGAGCCAGTTATACTTTATAGCTATAATGAAACCTAAACAGGAAAATGCACCATTACAACTCAGTGTTGACCAAACACCAACGTTGATGCATTTTCTATACATGACATAATATTAAAGAGCTGACTGGGTTACCTCTGTACATATTAATTACATAAAAAGTATACACAATAATTATATACAAGTAAACTTATTATAATTTGAGAAAATCTCTCTTTAAACAGCATATGTGTACATTATCACACATCTCTGCTTGCAAAAATAAAACATGCACTTTATATAAACAGTTTCCACATTAATGACATGATTATTATAAACTGAGAAACTCTGTAAACAACATTAACGTCCATTATCACACATCTCTGCTTTCACATATTAAATAAGCACTTCATAAAAATATATAAACAAAGTCTCCAGAAACAGTGCAAAAAATTAGTGTACTTAGTAATACAAATAGAAAATTACATGATCACAGCAAAACTGGCAATGCAAAACACACCACTGGGAGAAATTGGAGAGCACGGGAGGGAAAATTACAGATTTCAAAACTGGGTAGTTAGTCACAAATAAATTTTGTCGGTGAGACTGTGACCTTGAAAATCACACACTAGTCATCACCATTGATCCCTCAAAAGTTGGGGGCCTCCCAGGCCTTCACTTACACAGTCATTCCAAGGAACCCTGGAGTCACCCTACTACACAACCACTGTAGAACGAGAGCAGATAAATGTCTACAATACAGCACGAGACAATGCATCAACAACCACATTCTCTGTCACCTTCACATAACGAATCTCCAAATTCAGAGGTTGAAGAAACAGAACCCATCTAGTAAGTCTCTGACTGTGGTTCCTCATTAGGTGAAGGAAACGTAAAGGACTGTGGTCACTATACACAGTTATAAGACGAATTGATCCTGATATATAAACTGAAAAATGCTGTACAGCCAACACTAAAGCAAGAGCCTCCTTTTCTATGGTGGCATAGTTTCTCTGGCATTTTTTATGTTTTGCAGAGAAGTAGCTGACTGGCAGTAATTGTCCTGCTACTTCTTGTAGTAATACAACACCAGCATCACTGGCGTCTACTTGTAGAGAAAATGGCAGTTCAAAATTGGGACTAGACAACACAGGAGCGCTAGTAACATGAGCTTTTACATGTTCAAATGCTCTCTGACACTTCATGTCTCACACAAATTTTCGGTTGGGTCTAATAAGATCTGTGAATGGAGATATTACCTTTGACAAATTTGGACAAAACTTTCTGTAAAATGTTAGCATACCCACGAAACTTATAATCTTTCGATTCTTTGGTACAGGGAAATTGTCTATAGCCTCCACTTTGACATTCACTGGGGCCACTGTTCCCTGGTCAATTACATATCCTAGAAAAGTTACTTGGGTTTGTCCAAAAACACTTTTCGCCAAATTAACTGTGAGCTGAGCATCAGTGAACCTAGAAAAATGTTCTCTCAGCTGTTTCACATGTTCTGCCCGACAATTACTAAAAACAATAAGGTGATCAGTATAACACTTCACTCCAGCTAGGCCACGTATGACTTCCTAAATCCTGCGTTGAAAACAAGAGGGAGCGTTATGAAGCCCGAATGGAAGAACCCTGTACTGAAAAAATCCATCTTGCATTACAAAAGCAGAGATGTTTCTGACACGTGGGGTTAAAGGTATCTGTTAATAACCCTTCAACAGGTCTAATTTACTTGCATATTTAGCTCCCCCCCCACTGCATCATTGACATCATCCATTCTAGGAAGAGGGAAACAGTCAGCCTTAGTTATTAAATTAACCTTGTGGTAGTCAGCACACATCCTCATGGTGCCATCTGGTTTGGGAACCATTAAGCAGGGTGATGCCCACTCACTCTCCCTCGGTACTATTATTGTCAAGTAGAAATTTCACCTCATTCTCCATACTTGCTCTCTTTTGTGGGTTCATTCTCTAAGGGGCCTGACGAATTGGTTCAGCTTCCCCTACATCTATATCATGGGGCTTTAAATTGCTTACCTTAGGGGTATCCCCCCAAAAAATCCTCAAAATTCAAGAGAAGCTGATCCATCTCTTCATTCTGTTCTTTACTAAGGCCTAATATACATTGTGTAGGGTCCATTAACAATGCCCTGTTACTATGATATACATCTGTGGTTTCCTGCATCCTGGATCACCTATATTAACACTTGCCACACCACATCTTTGATGGTACCTTTTTAGTCAGTTTATATACACATCACATTCAGACTTAAGCCACCAAGGGGTGAAAATTCTGTAATTTTGATCAGTGACCTTTTTTTTCACCACTTTGTACCGCCCACTGTACCTTTTAAGGCATTACCAGACACCGGCTATAATGCTAGCACCTCCTCTTCAACTTTAAAAGTACAGGGCACTGCCTGGCGGTCAAATAGTCTCTTCATCTTTGGCTGTTGTGCAGGTTCTCAGTGGCCAGGCACTTTATATGAGCCAAACGGTCTCTGAAAGCGAGAAAAGACTCAGAGGGGGAAACATCACGATCACCACCTAACCAGTGTTCCTTCAAAACAGTCAGTGGCCCCCCTTACTTGGTGACCATTGATCAGTTCAAAAGGACTATAGCCTAATGATTCCTGAGTGCTGTCCCTCATGGCAAATAAAAGTAGGGAAATGCCCTCATCCCAGTCCTTCTGGTACTGGGTACAATAAGCACGTATCATGGTCTTGAGAGACTGGTGAAACCGCTCCACCACCCCTTTACTTTCTGGGTGATAGGCTGTGGAGGTTGTCATTTTAATGTTTAAATTCCCCCAGGACTGTGCAAAAAATATTTAGATGTAAAATTTGACCCTTGATCCATCTGAATTTCCTTAGGGATCCCAAAATGAGTAAAAAAAATTCACCAGTGCTCTCAAAACCACAAGTGTAGTAATTTGACGGAGGGGGATGGCCTTGGGGAACCTGGTAGTAGAACAAATAACAGTGAGTACTGGTTACCCGTCTTAGTTTAGGGCAGTGGACCCACACAACCCACAACTTGCCTGCTAAAAGGGTCTGCAACTGATGCGATTGGTTTAAGGGGGCAGGCTTAATTCCCTGATTAGGTTTCTCTATCCTTTGGGAAATAGGACATGATTCCATATACTTAGTCACTGACTCCCATATGAGGCCAGTAAAAATGTCCTCCCATGGGACCATCATGGGCCAGACTTAAAACTTGGCACAACCACTTGGTAAACTGCCTCTTTTACTCCAACAGAAGATACTTCATCAGTTAGTCTCTCATTAAAACGCATTCTGTGTAAAAAAAAAAATTGAGAGGTTTCCCCCTCGCTAACTGCCGATGATCGAATAACCTGCACGGTGTCGTCACACCCCTGGGCCTTGATCAGCTGTTCTCGAGTAGGAGTCGCCACTCCTATGCCAGCTCCGAGACTCCCACTCAAACTGGGTCCCACTTGGGCAGATTCATCACTACCCTGAGTTTCCTGCAGGCTAGACTCCGGGAATAAATTTCCCAAACCCAAATCTTCCATGCATCAGAAGAATCAAGGAGAGGCACAAAAGCTTTATCCTTTGACATTTGCCTAGTTACAGCACACACTTGAAATAGCTCAGGCACAGTAGCCATAGCTTTTTCCTCCTAAACTTGTAATTCTGGGTCCCTCCAAACCAAAGGTTCCTCACTTTCGAGAAGGCCCATCATATTATTACCTAACAGGTCAACATCTTCAAAAGGTATATCATCTGTAATACTTACAGCAGGTAACCAGACTGGTAAGCAGACTCCACCCACAACCTATGCACTGGAATCCTTATGGTAGATCCGGTTATTCCTTTCAATACAATATCTAATTCAATATAAGTATCTTCTGACACTGGTAATCCATTCTTGCGCCAGAGGGAGAATGTGTTACATCCGTCCCTTAAAGACATAATACCTTCTGCCCTACCTTCATTTTGATGTAAAGCCACTGTGGACTTACTTGAAAAGACCTTCATCCTAGGGTCTAAAACAGCTGGCTTACCTGGTCTACTCTGAGGTAGAACTTCAGTACTGCCTACCGTGTGTGTAACTGGTGTATTTACTTGAGAAACCTGTGAAGCAGCCTGGTCACTAAGTATCTGCAAATCTGCTGCCTGTGGCCCCCTTTTTTTTTTTTACAGTAAGTACAAAAATTAGATTTAAAAGTCCCATGCCCATTTGGAGTTGGCTGGGTCCTCTGTCCATGGGGAGCCGGGTTTTTCCTACCTGTTCCCCGTTTTCTTGAACCTAAATCTGGATTACCACTTCCTTGAGCAAGTAACTGGTAACTGAGAAGTAGACTTAAATCCCTGGGAACCAAGATTTTAGTGGTTAGTAGGTTGACTCTTTTGGATTATGAGGCTGGAAAAAAATTTGGCTTAAACCTGCGAAATTTCTTAATCCTCCAAGTTGGTGGAGAAAAATTATTAACAAGGCCTGGGTGATAACTACCAACAACTTTTTGGTTGGCTAAAAACTTTCACCCAACTCTAGAGCATGGTTAAAATTATTAAAATCTTTTTCCTCAAGATATATCTTAAGGTCAGGAGGTGCACTATTCAAAAGATCCTCTGGTAAAATTAGTCATTATACCTTCATAATCATCTACAACATCCTGGGAGCAGCACCACTTCGTCAGCAGCGACAGCTTCTCCTTTCCATACTCCACCAAGGATTGTCCTTCCTGAAACTTGAAACCTCTAAACTTCTGCCTACAGCTCTCTGGCAGTATCTGATAAGCCAGTAACAACATCCTACATCTCATAATCTGAAAATTCATTCTTATCTAGAGAACTAACAGCTTGTAACCCTTTACCAATTAACTTGGTTCTTGCTAATGTGGCCCAGTTACTGTCTGGCTACTTCTGGGATTTTGCTATTTTTCAGGGTGAAATATTATCAGGATCTTTTTCAAAAATTTTGGGACAAACTTTATAGGTTGTTCCAAATTAAATGTCTACCCAGTTACCTGATCCATTTTGTGAAGCAACACTCACTCACTCTCTCATTTTATCCCTAAAGATTTCTCTTTCTTTTCCTGGATTTTAGTACGTTCAATCCTTCTCAAATCTTTTACTTCCATAGAGCTAATTTTAGCCTTAATATCTGTGCTTCATTACTCTCGTTACACTGGTCAACATTTTTTGAGAAGTTGTATGCTTCTGAAATGAGATTAGTTAATTCTTATGTATTTTCATGTCCTGAATCCAAATATCACCTTGAAAAATGCTTATTGATTATAGGTTTGAAGATACGAAACTTGTAATATTTGATTATTTTATTATAACGTACAATGTGTCAATATGTTGTGAACTCTAATCCGTACCTACTCTGCCTTTTTGACGCTTATAGTGGGCTGAAGAATCATCTCATGCCAGTGTCCATCAATAATCTGCAAGCATTCTTGCGCCCCATTTGCCCTGGCAGCATTTTTCCATGGTTGAAATATCTTGGTGAGACCTTTTACCATGTTCGTCACTGTGTGGAGCCCAGTTCTTATTCTGGTCACCAGTCTTGCATCCAAAATATAGGTGATATGCCTTTCTACCATAGCAGTTACATGGCGCTTCTGTGATGCAAAGGTCACCTCACCACAAATGTAGCAGAAGTCTGTCCTATTCACACAAGTACGAGGCATCTGAAAGAAGAAAACAATAATTAGAACATAAACAAAAAATTTATTCATTAATTTATCATTATAATACAGAGCATAACAGCTAAGCAGAAGTGTTTATATCATTCAGTAGGAAAATAAAATTAATATAATATTCCTCACATGCATATCAATAACTTGCTCAGTGAATATTTATTAAAGTTTAAAAAATGTTTAGCTAAAAAAAATCACCGACCTTTCACCTCAGAATATAAGCTTTCACATCACAACCACCTTCTATGACTGCTGGAACAATAATGAAGGTCAGTGAGACTGTGAGTGTGGTAAGAAACACACTGCCACGAGCCTCTTGGAACCTGTTGTGACACGTAGGTGTATATTGAAAAGTAGAGCTAACAAACAGTTTTAACAATGATATTCATTGTCAGTGACCTAAAATTAATTGGATATTGCTACTCTGGTCTTGGAAGCATTTTGGCTGTTGACCAGTGAATTATTAGCAGTGGGGTTTCATCCCGGATCGCCTCCCAGACCCATGTCAACACTAGAATCTCTACTGCTTACAGACATCTTAGCAATTAATAGCACAAAACACTTTCTTATTACAGTAGAAATTTCTTTTATTATTTTATATATCACACAGCAAAGCACATATGTACACTAAATTATCACAGAGAATTATTATTATTAAATAACTCCCTAAATCACTAAATGTGCACACACAAAAATCAGGCAGAAAAATAATTGTATTAATTACACCTGAGAAAAGTTATTACTATTAATATATTAATCCTTCCTTCAAATATTGACTCCTCAGGTTTCAAATGTGAATTATTTTATTTTTTTTTATTATCACACTGGCCGATTCCCACCAAGGCAGGGTGGCCCGAAAAAGAAAAACTTTCACCATCATTCACTCCATCACTGTCTTGCCAGAAGGGTGCTTTACACTACAGTTTTTAAACTGCAACATTAACACCCCTCCTTCAGAGTGCAGGCACTGTACTTCCCATCTCCAGGACTCAAGTCCGGCCTGCCGGTTTCCCTGAACCCCTTCATAAATGTTACTTTGCTCACACTCCAACAGCACGTCAAGTATTAAAAACCATTTGTCTCCATTCACTCCTTTCAAACACGCTCACGCATGCCTGCTGGAAGTCCAAGCCCCTCGCACACAAAACCTCCTTTACCCCCTCCCTCCAACCTTTCCTAGGCCGACCCCTACCCCGCCTTCCTTCCACTACAGACTGATACACTCTTGAAGCCATTCTGTTTCGCTCCATTCTCTCTACATGTCCGAACCACCTCAACAACCCTTCCTCAGCCCTCTGGACAACAGTTTGTGAATTATCATTCTAAATTTGATCATTCTTCTCTGCAGGCCACCATGTTACGCCCTTTTTGACTGCGTAATGTGAACAAAAGTCGTGGCTCATAAAGGGTAAATAACCTGCCTGTCTAGGGGCATTTATATTATTTAATATAAAAAAAAGAAACTCTAGGGTCAGCATGTACCTTCATACAAAGTATGAAGCATAAATTTAAATGGTCAATGTATTATGATGGACACAAAAACTCGCCTATACAAAAAGATAGATATATATTTCTGTATAGCCCTTGTGGCTTAGCGCT
The DNA here is from genome assembly GCF_038502225.1 of Cherax quadricarinatus. Lineage (NCBI taxonomy): Eukaryota > Metazoa > Arthropoda > Malacostraca > Decapoda > Parastacidae > Cherax > Cherax quadricarinatus. Next base: position 32,497,955 of record NC_091327.1, read on the forward strand.
TCTTTTTGATTATAATAACTATAAATATATATTAAGAGTAAAGTAATATATACAACCTACTACAACCAACATCACTACGTTCCAGTTCACTTTTACCCAGTACCACATTAACTCACTAGCACACTGCTACTAGTGAGTAAAAAGCAAAATAAATAAATATAAACAGGGAGGTTCCATGACACTTCCCCTACTTCTGCAGGTTACTTAACCTGTAGGCTGTATGAATACTCTCCCAAAACTTAAATAGGACTCTGCACACTTGGGCCTTACAGGTAAATATGAGAGCACTTAAACACAAATCGAATTACCTATAGTATATAAAAAAAACTCGCCTACTCATACTACATCTTATTCCATCTGCTGTGCTTCAGCTACTGAACTGAACACACACCAGTCTCTTCTCTCCTGGCCACTCTGACTGACCAGGAATAATACGCGTCCTGTTTCAAAACAATTCCAGAAAATGACATTTTATATAGAACGTTTTTTTTTTGTTACACAATATTCACCAACACACTGCGTAATATACTCTCATGTACTTATTATGTTTTGCTTACTCATCACCACTCTTTTTCCATGCCCTTTAGTGCCCATTACCATATTTTTCCCTTCATTTGTCCACTACCTACTTTCATAACATAATGGCAAAACACTTCAATAGCCCTACTGGGTCAAACTACCCCTTGCCTGGTTTACAGCTAGTAACTTGGTTACACCACAATCTGCTCAGTGTTACTCTAGTTATGTTACGCTCATTCTGGGGTGTTTCTCTGCTCTAGTGAGTTGGTGGAATCTCAGTGAACTGACATCCCTAAATACAGGAGACTGCTCCTCAGTAAGCTGGTGTTCCTGTATACTTCAAGTGACTCGTAAGGAAAGCTGGCAGTCTAAGACTTCACTGTGGTTGACACAGAAAGGTTTTTAGTCCCAACAGATAGGTGGATGGTGTCTCGGTAAGACTGTGGACTTAGCACACAGTGGGTGGCATTTTAGAGTTGGTGGTCCCAAAACAATAAATGACCTTTCAAGAAGGTTAATAACGTTACTACGCAGTGGGTGGCTCAAAGCTGATGAATCAAACACAAAGTGGGTGCTTGAAAAGCTCGTGATACACGAGCTTTTCAAGCACCTAATAATGATGATAATCTTAATTTCTACAAGTACATATGCAATTTATACAGACCTAGCTGACATCAGTGAAATACTATATAAAAAGCCCCTGGTTATGCAGAGCATTTCTAGCAACTTGGGTTAATTTTATCCCTCAGGATGCGACCCACACCAGTTGGCTAACACTCAGGTACGTACTTAATGCTAGATGAACTAAGACGGCAATCAAATTGCGGCGCTCAGTGTATGAAATGCAAGCGCTACCAACCAATTTTCTTTTTTTTTTTTTACACAGGGTTTGACAAGGTTAAGGATCCCTAGCTTTATTGACAAGATATTTACAGGTTAAGGATTCCTAACTTTATTGGCAAGCTAAGAGCTGTTACCTACTTCAGCTCATTTGAAAGCATTTTTATTGTTATGAGACATACAAGTAGGGAACAGGATGAAGTTGGAGCCATCTGTGGGCCAGCATTTTCATTTGATCAACTGACTTTATCTCGTTTACATCATTATGCTGTACGAATGTGTTCCATACTCTAGTCATCCTGGGTATATATGATCTCAGATGGAGTGATGTTCTGGAGAAGGGTACAGCCAGAGTGAAGTTGCTGCTTTCTGCCCGTCTTGTGGCATTAAAGCTTGTTTCTCTCTCTCTCTCGTTCCCAATGGAAATAAGTCACTTTGTTTGACTTTCTTAGGTTATCCTAGGTAATCTACACATATATTGCTATGTATGATAACTTATGTAACTGTATTTATGTGTACCTGTACCTGAATAAACTTATTCCCTCGCTAGCGAGCACTCACCGGGCAGCACCTCAGGCTGGTGGTACACTGGGCAGCACCTTTGAAACTTAGGTCTCAATGCAGTGGAAAGCTCCTCAGAAGCTCTTTGTCCAGCCCCAGAGTCGGCATTCTGTGGTGGTGATGGTGGTTGGTGGTGTTGGTGCCGTTGTCGAAGGCACTTAGCCTGTTGTGTGTGTGTGTGTGTGTGTGTGTGTGTGTGTGTGTGTCAACAGCAAGCTATTACAGGAAATGCATCACGAATACCCTCGAGATAATACGTGAGTGGTCGAGAGATGTACAGAAAAATAGGTCTCACTAGTGTATAATACCATCATCATCATACTGAGCTTCTCCACAACCCTCCAGGCGCCTGCTCAACCACACTTTATTACCAGGAGCAGCATCAGTAAGTTTTAGGCACAGGTACACAGAAGTACAGTCACTACACAGTGTAAATTATCAAGAATAACCCAAAAAAGTCAGTGACGTATTTGCAAATCATAGTATAAAAAACAACAGAAGCAACAGAATTACAAAAGATAAATGGTGATGATTTTAGATAAATTATTGACCATAATCTTAGCGCAGCTTAAATGTACAGCAGCAGCAGCAACAGCAACAGCAGTAGCACGAACTAGCGGGTGGCAGCGTGCACCCTGCCACGCTGCTCCGGTCTACTCCCTTTAAGCTCGCGACACACCACTCATCCTCCTCCTCCCTTCACTTCCCCCTTCCATTCCCCCCTTTCCCCTCCACAGCACCTCCTCCACCCATTCCCAGCGCCCCTCCACCCTTCCCCGGCACCCCTCCACCCTTCCTCGGCGCCCCTCCATCCCTTCCCTACTCTCCTGCTTTAGCATCTATTCCACCCGCATGTTCCCGACGTGTTGGATTTATGGTTATGCTCAAGTGCAGATAAATATTTACTCCCAAATTCTTGCTTATATAAGTGCATGATGTACCCTCAGCAATAGTTCCCTTATGTATGGACACAGTGTGTATTATGAGTATGTGTGTGTGTATATATATATATATATATATATATATATATATATATATATATATATATATATATATATATATATATATATATATATATATATATATATATATATTGTATATTTGTGTTTGTACTCGTGTGCGTGTGTGCGCATTTACATGTGTATGATTGTATGCCTACCGTCGTGCTTAGTATGCAACTATGGGAATTATTAACTTAAACAGTTTCTTTGATCAAACTAGTTAGCGAACTGGCAGAACCCAAAAAAAAAAAAAAATGTGAAGTAATGCTGCTTATCCTAACTCATCGTGTGACCGACCCACATTTAGAGGGTGATGCCGAGCGCACGTGAGGCAGTCATCTTGATCACGCTGGTTGTCGATACACTACTGTAAGTGCATATTTTTAGGCATATAATGAAGTTTTAATTAAAATGTCGAGAAGCTGTTTAAACAATGAATCCAATTTATATTTTGTATGTGTGTTCTCACCTATACTCGCCTATTTCTGGTTGCAAAGGTCGATTCACAGCTCCTGGCTCTTGTATGTATTCTTCGTTGTATTGTGTAGTCCAAAAATCTTTCTTCTGTTCTAATAATTCATAATTTTTGTTGACCCGCTCTGTGATGAAGATATCTTCACAAAAGTTCCATCTTTCCTGTGTATGGAATAAAGCCCCGAGAGTTGATTATTTCCAGGTAATGGTGAGTCCAGCTCTGCTGGAACGAAACCTCTGAAGCATCAGTCGCTTCTGAACCTTTAATGAAATATATTAAAGCCATTTTGTGTTATTGAATACAACAGGGGAAACATCTTTTGTTCCCACTAAGTAACTTCCATATAGACCAGAGTAGCAGGACATTGATGATGTATCCAGTTCTGCTAAATTAAGGGAAAAGTTTAAAGATATTCTAAGTCTTCCCCACCGCAGGCGTGGAATATCCCAGTGGCATTTCTCTCCCTAACACCGTAACTTGTTGACAATTCATTCCGCGCTCTTGGATTGCCGAGCGGAGCCAAAACTCAGGTATTTTTTTTCTTGCTTCTAAATGTACACTTTTTAGGTTAACGCGTGAAAGAGTACGTTTTTTCAAGTATATTAATATACAACACGGCAAATTAAATTAACTAAATTAAAAAATAAATTATTTTGGGATGGCGCTGAAATCAGGGAGCACTGTAAGGTACAAATATTGTGTTCGAAGCCGGAGCTTTTACTTGAGTATAGCCAGGGCGTGTGACTGAGTACTCCTGGATACCTAGCAACTGCTTGGTCAACAAGGGCAGGGAAACACTTGTCTGTTTTAGTACTCTCTGGTACCTAGCTACTACTGGGTGAACAAAGACAGGGAAGCATGCGTGTGTCTGAGTACATTCATGTGAATAATTAATGTTGTGTGAACAAAGGCAAAAGGTTAACTGACCGACTCTTCCATATTAATGTTTCAGTATAAAAGTTTTTTTTTTTAAATACAGATTGTCAATAACTTCGTGATTACATAGTAATAATTAGAAGTATATAGCAACGAGCAGAGTAAAATGGGATATATTTCTATCTCTGTATGTTACTTGTGTGCATAAGCACGTCTTAATCTTCATCAAATATAAAAAAAACATAACACGCGTATACTAAATGCAGAAAAACTAGGCAGTCTACAGCTTGACTATTTATATTCCAAAAGTACAAAAGATAGTAATGTTTCACACATGTTCTAATTGTTATTTGACAGTTGTGAAACTCTTGATTGGTACTATAAGTGCAGAAATGTTACTTTGGTATGTTCTAAGTTTGGTATCTCTTGTATGTGTGCGAGCTAGCTGTTTAAAAGGTAGTTTCTCACCATACCTAGGGCGTATCTGCAGACCATGCGCCGCCTTTGTGGCCCTGTGCCATCCAGGCTGCAGCATAGCTGCCATATCTACTGCTGAACATGTGTTGAATACAGACCATCATATAGCCTAGGTCTATAGGTTTGCACTGGGAATTTCTATACTTTCCCTGTTGAGAACTACTAATGAATCCTTCGTTTGCTTTGGAGTTCCAACACAATCATCACTGCTCATATCCTGATCCCCAATGTTAGCTCTTGCCCAGTATGCATCTGTCCATCCTGTAAACCAAAAGACCAAATAGTGCTTAGACTTATCCTTGTAGAGGTCCAGAGAAGTGAGTGCGTGGATGCTGAGACGAAGCCTGCTATTTAAGCTGCTGCTGCTATTTCTGCTGCAGTGTTTTCATGGGACATATAAAAAGTGGTGGGTCCAGTGAGTCCTTCAGATGAGAAACAAGTGCCACTGCTTCCGATAGGAAGTAGGTATTTGGCTCTCCTCCTCCAACCGGAGCCATCACTTTAGGATGGCTCTCTGGAGACTGAAGGTTGATTTTACACGCCTCACTGATAGTCACCAGCTTCCAAATTCTCCTGCTCCTTTCTGACTTGGGGTATGTACATAGCACATTTAAAATGTGCTACTTTCTGACTGCAGAAACTTTTAGAACCTTTTCACGTTGATAATTTAACTTTATTTTTTTTAACTGATGGACATTATGTTAACTTGGTGTGATTAATACTTGAGTTGTGTTTTCATGATAGTTGGTTTTTAATATCGTTACATAGTTTTGTTTTGGGTATTTCGTATGTGTTTTTTATTGGCATGAGAAATACATGATCTCGGTCAAACTATTCTTCAAATCTCACGACTTGCTTCTATTTGTCATTAGCATTGACTTGATTAGATAATTTATTCTAATCTCTTATTTCATAGGTATTTAATGCCCGGCTGCATATCCCAGCATCAGTTTTGACTCCTAACCCAGTTTTAGATTTATTAGTAATTTTGTATTCATGATATTTATCTTTTTTTATTCATTCTATATTTTTTTGGCATTTCAGATGTTTCCAGTTTATCCTGGCTACTTTTTTCTTCAAGATCGAAGATACAATTTGTCATATTTTTGTATAATTTTCACTTTGCATTTTAAATTTTCATTACAGCAGAGTACGACGACAAGCAATCTTAAAAACACTGAAAAACATCTACTATTCTGCAAAAGATCTGTGAAAAATCTACACTATGTTGCGTAGCTCAAAAACAAGCACAGTGGCTGCTTGTATGATAGGAATGGCATTAAAATTAAGAATAGCCTAGTTAAGATGATGACGATAATGATATTTGTGGATAATATTGATAGGAATGGCAATGAATCAGGTTATTGGTCTTGGCATCAGCAATTTTTATTTTACTGTTCTCAATTAATTCACTAGGGAAGGTTCCTCGGTCCTAGCACACATGCAACGCACTGCCTGCCACTCCACAGATTTCTCGTTGCAAGAGTCGTGTCTTGGCTCCTGGTACTGCCTCTTAATGAACTGTTTGCCGGGTTCATTCTTTTCTAGCTTTTTGAGTCCAGTCATACATATTCTTTGTTTTGTATGGCGCCTCCCTCCATGACTTCATTCATTTTTTATGGACTGTATTTGCAATCAATTTATAGTTACAACAGCAGAGCTATGGTCATTGTGTTCCTCTTTCATTATCCCTATAAAATTGTTTTTCTATTCCTCTTAGCTTTCAGGGCAAATATACCACAAGTGTAATTAGGCAGAGGGAGTTTACTTTTAGTCTTAAGAAGGAAAAGTGCACACCAGAGAGTCGGAGGTGCGGTGCTAAGGAAGGTCTTGGGTGCGTCAGCCCCAAAAATTTCCTCAACCAGCAAAGTCCTTCAAATAACATTAGCTCTTCAGAACTTGTTTCCTAGCCAGCCTTTCCACCAGACAGGAACCCGCTAAGTTCCCAAGTACAGAAATTCTGGCGCCGCCCCAAAGTTGGACCCCATTACCCTTGGGAAACACAAGCAATAACACCTCATAAAAGAAACCCAATGTGAATAAGAATATGAAAAACAAAGAACAAGGAATTTGTGTTGCAAGACTCGTCAGAATATCCGAGCCTGGTTAGGACCAAGGGCAGCCACAATAGCTCTTCTGTGATCCCAGTTATCTTATTCACTGCTCTTATTTACCTTTTTATTATTGCTGTGGTGTTTTTCATCGTAAGATGAAGCTGTGACGTGTCTGATTGCTAATCCAAAAAGTATACCAGCGTTTTCTGGGACAAATTTATAGTTTCTTGGCTGTGCCTCTTAACCATTAATCGACATGCATCATTTCCTCCCACATGGTACGCTATGTGTTACTGTTTATTTCGCTAACCATCCTATGACTGATTTTTCTACGTGTCTCTGACTCAGTGTCATATTTTTTCTTCTAATTGTGCTACTTCGTTCGATTTTCTTCCCTTCCCGAGGCTAGGTCACCTTACCCTGGTGATGGGTGTGAACTGTTTTGACTCGGGACCCACCATCCTCACGAAAAATTTTCGCAAAAAAAAAAAAAAAAAAAAAAATCTTATCAAATATTGACTGTTAATGGATTATAGAAGAGGTTACATCAGCATTTAGTTGGATTCCACCGCCAAAATTGAAGCCGCCATTGCTCAAGCTGAGATAGTGTGTCCTGTGTACTCTGAACGGCTTTTGGATGTCTTGCACCGAGCTACATGGGCTTGTGCTATCTTGGCTGACACTTTCCCTGATGTTGACGCTGTCGCCGCTTCTGCTGATGGCGGTCAGTTGACGCCACCGCCACTGTTGATGCCCCCTCCGATATTGCTGACCCCGCCGCCACTGTTGACCCGGCCGCCACCGTCATTGTCGATGCCACCGAATTCGTATATTCTATTCTGGAGGGTGTTCCGGGGATCAATGACCCCGCTGCTTGGCCTGATTAATCAGGCTGTTATTGTCGGTCACACGCAATCCAGCGCTCGAGCCATAGCCTAGGTGATCGGGAATTGACTTTACGTATCTGTCCAGCTCCATATTTAAGACAGCTAGGGATCTGTTGGTAATCATCCTTATGTATGCTGGGAGGCAACTGAACAGCCTTTCGTTTCTGACATTTACAGTGTTTCCTCTTAGTGTACTCATGGAGCCCCTGCTTTTCATTAGGGGTATGTTGCACCTCCAGCTGAGTCTTTTGCTTTCGTAGGGAATGATTTCTGATTTGAGACTAGTCCCTGTACGATTTTCCAGGTGTAAATTACGATACATCTTTCTCGCTTGCATTCCAATGAGTACAGGGACTTCAAGCGGCCCCAGCAACATAGAGACTTGACTGTACTTAAAAGCGCAGTGAAAATTTACTGAATATTCTCTAGATCTGCAGTTTCACCTGCCTTGAAAGGGGTTGTTAGTGTACAGCAATATTTCAGCCCAGAGAGAACAAGTGACTTAAGGAACTTCATTGTTCTGGCATCCCTAGTTTTCAATGTTCTCATTAATCATTCTATCATTTTCCTAGCAGATGTGATAATGACATAGTTGTGATTTGTTATGAACACAAGGCTTGTAGCACCTGGTCGTACCTAAGTCGGCAAGCAAAGCACTCAGCAGGGCAGAACAAGAGCAAAGTAAACAAGCAGGGGTAATTTTTTTTTTTACCCATGAATTCTGTAATTAATATATACATTGTGTACAGTATTAGTTAAAAAAACCATATTAAAATATTACAAATCAGAGCTATTCAAAGTAGAAGTGGTCACGACCAGTGTCTGTGGAAGTCTGCCACTCAGCCGGGTAAACTGAAGTAGCGGGCTTTTAGATGACTGGGGAGTTAAATTGGACAAATCCCAACAGTGAGGCCCCAGAACTGCTACTTTAAATTGCCAGTTCATAGTGGAAAGGGCACGCCAAATGGTTGTGACGATCGTCGAATAAAAGTGACAGACTCGGCACACACTAAATGATCTTTGAAAGTGTGATCCTCTGGCATTATCACTCCCAGGTCCTTCACATTAGTTTTCCGCTGTATTGTGTGGTTAGAATCTATTTTATACTCCTATCTAGCTTTTATTTCTTAAAGTTTTCCATAGCGGAGTAACTAAAATTTGTCCTCGTATAATTTCACATTGTTTTCTGTGGCCTAATGGAAGACTTGGTTTATATCCGCTTGGAGATTTGCAGTATCTCGATAGATTACACCCTGGTGCAAATTCTACTATCAACAAAGGAACACACAGTGCTATGGTTTACATCTCTGTCAGATATGAGGATGAGGAATAGAATGGGGGCGAGTACTGTACATTGTGGAACGGAGCATTTCACTGTGGCCGTTTCTGACATAACTGTTTACTATTACTGTGCTCTGTTAGAAAGTTAAGGATCCATTTACTCTCTTTTCCTATCATTTCTTTAATACGCATTGAGTGTGCTATTAGAGCATGACTGCAAAATCTGCATTCTGTTTGTCCTCCAGTGCATCCAAGATCATGTCATGGTGTTCCAGTAGTTGTGATAGGCAGGAGCCATCTGCAGTAAACCCAAGCTGCCTTGTTTTGCGACCTTGCTTCTTGGAACCCTTTCAAAGATTTTTATGATGCCACCTTTGTGTTAAGGTTACGTCAGAAATTCTGGAGATAGGCAAACTTTTGAGACTTGGCAATAAAACATATTATCAGATTGTTAACCCTTAGTCTGTTTAACGGCTTACTAAACAGAGTTGTATTGAGATTTCAGTATCTCGCTCATGTCTTTGCTGTCATCAGCAAAAGGGTCCAATAATGGATGTGTTTGCTCTAGATTTGCCATATAGAAAGAAATAGTTTGGACTGCTTTGCCATATGGATAGAAATAGTTTGGACTGCTTTGCTTTGTCAAGCCGTTACAGCTTGACAAAGCTCCTGGAGAGTGAAACGTTGCCACAATAAAAATGTCACATTAGTTGCACTTGTGTCCTTTTACTTTACATATTGTCGGTAATTCTACCAACATTATTAGAAAGAAATAATTTGGATTGCTTTAATTTTTTTCTCTCCTGGATTTAGCATAATTAATTTAACTTCAGTTCAATATTTTCTATCTCTAGCCAGTGCCTCCTTCCGTATTTCAGATATACTGGCCTTTTGAGAAGCTGTGTGATTCTTCGCCTACACTTGCAGAGGGATCGTGTCTTTCTAGTTTACATCTCTTCTTTTCTCGTTATGGAAATGTGCCTTGAGCATACCTCAAGGCCACAGAGTTGATCCTTTCTAGGCAGTGGTTCGGATCCATGTTAAGATATCTTCCCAGCATGTTTCCTTATAGACACGGTTATCTGATCCCCCTGAATGGTCATGTTCTTATTGAACTTGGTAAAAGCACCCTCATAACTGATAGCATTTTACTGGTCAGAACTCCTGTGCATGCAAATCTTAACTTCGATCAGACTGTGATCCGAATTGCTTACGATACTGTTATATTTCGTATCAGATCGTCATTTCTGAAAATAAGGTCATATATTTTCTAGTCTTGTTGGCTGCATTATTTGTTGGTTTAATTTGAATTTGTTGCAGAAATTCAAAAGCTCGTGTGTGAGACTTTTCATCTGAGCTACTTCCTGGGGTTATGGTAGGTAAGACACACAAGCAACAGTTAGGCAACTTTATTCCGAAACGTTTCGCCTACACAGTAGGCTTCTTCAGTCGAGTACAGAAAGTAGGCAGGAGCAGTAGAGATGTGAAGACGATGTAATCAGTCCATCACCCTTGAAGTCGTAGATTTGAGGTTGTCAGTCCCTCAGCCTGGAGAAGTTCAGTTCCATAGCCTGGAACTATATGAAGATCAAGCGCCAGTGCGGAGACTTCTGACAGTATTTAAGTCTCCGCACTGTAGCTTGATCTTCAGATAGTTCCAGATTATGGAACAGAACTTCTCCAGGCTTAGGGACTGACAACCTCAAATCTACATCGTCTTCACATCTCTACCGCTCCTGCCTACTTTCTGTACTCGACTGAAGAAGCCTACTGTGTAGGCGAAACGTTTCGGAATAAAGTTGCCTAACTGTTGCCTATGTGTCTTACCTACCAACCTGTCGGTATTGAATAGCATTTTGATATTCCTGGGGTTATCTCCGCTGTAACATTTACCAAGTTCTTCCTTTATAAATGTCTTAAATTGAAATCATGAAGCAGCAAGATATTTGGGGCTAGGGTTGGAAGATTTTCTAGAGTAATAAATTTTCTATAGTTGTTCCTTGAACTTTTGAGAAATTACATCAAGTGGCTTATATACCTAGCACTATGACAAGGTTTTGGTTCTCAATTTTTACTGCGAAAACTTCAACATTATTTATGGTGTTTAGTAACTCCGAGCAAATGAGCCAACCTCCTCCTTGTTGCCTTCCTTTAAGATGCATCTAAACATGTTGTACCCTGGTATCCATATTTCATTGTCAGTGATCTTTAGTGGGATCTTTGTGAAAGCCACAAAGATTGCATTTGACTGTGAGGAGTACACCGATGGAAGGTATTTTGCTGTTGGTTGACAGCTTTCGGTCCTGTATATTTGCAAATACAAATGATGTAACGTTTGATGAGGGATTTATTTGTTGGCACTAATATTTGTTGTTCTGAAATGGGGTCCACTGACTTTGCCTCCAGTCCAACAAGGCTCCAAGGTGGTGGAGTAATTTTGTCATTTCCTGCCATTTTTTTCTTCCTAGCACTAAAAAATCTTTCTATCGAGTGGCTTTAACTACTGTGGTTTGTTTCTACAAGGTTTGTGAGATCTATACCATCTTGTGCCACCACTGTTGGCACAGCACCACCACTGCCACCAATGTTGACACTACTGTTGACAACGCCGCCACCATTTTTGGCACTTCCGTCACTGTTCATGTCGCCGTTACTATTATTGTCCCTCTCTGCCAGTAGATATAGTTTGAGCTGGCATATTTACTCTCCTTGCATTGTATATTGTTCATTGTAATGTGTTATCTTAGTTCTGGCACCTACAGTTGCTATTAATGGTTGCACAGTGTTCCACATATTGCAGTTTGATATTGACAACATCAAATGGACAGAACAAACCTATATTAAAACTGCATCGCCCTGAGTTGGTTTTATCAAATTACATAGAAAACACGGTCAGATGCTAAGAGGAAGGATGTCAGGTGACACGAGAGGTGAAGGTGAGATCTGAGTTGATGAGCAGGTGCTTAGATGTAGAGTGGGCAGTGAGGTGTAAACTGACGGGGTGTAATAGGTAGTGGGTTTAGGATGCACAGGTAGGATGCACAGGTTGTACGATTTTGTACAATGGTTTGGACAAGTTTGGCTGTAATAAAAGTTAGCTCCCTCTGTCCTTCATTTTCTGAGTCTCAGTGCTTATCATTCATGTTGTTAATAATTTAATAAAGTGTAAGCACATATGAATTAGTCTCTGGTTTGCCACATCACACAAGTCATTCTCATAAATAACACCGTGACTGGAACGATACACAAATAACCCGCACATAAAAGAGAGAAGCTTACGACGACGTTTCGGTCCGACTTGGACCATTGACAAAGTCATTCTCATATTTCGGGAATATGCAATAATCCCAACTTCTATCCTATTGTATTGCACTTGATCTACGTTGTGATGTCTTATAAAGTCTGTAAGGCACGAGTTCTCATCTATATCCCGGTGCTTTTTGTGTTGTATGGAAGCCATCGCTCTTCGGGTTCTTCAAAATTTTCTTTCAGATTCTCATTTCCATCACCTAGTGAGAATGAGACTGTCAGTAATGAAAACTTTTTTACGACGCTTCGTCAATGCCTGGCATTTGTCAAGTACACAAAAATGCAGAGATAAATTACTTGTTTATTACCATGTTTTGTAATGCTGATCGTTCAGGCCTGGATGGTGCGTGATTATAAAGTTTTCACTGCAGACATAATGTCTTCCTCACTATATGTCAGCTTACGCCATCTTTCATTCTCCATAAGATAATTTAAACGTCAAGTTATCTAGATTAGTTTGTAGGTTTTGGGCTTTCAACTCTTGGAAGATCCTTGTTACTTCCGGGTGGTTTAAATGATCTGGAATGAAAGAATTGTTTGTTTTTTTAAATTTAAACTACTTCACTGTCTAGTTTGTTCTACTTCTAGTAAAATGCAGTATCAAACTTTGCTTGTCTCTGCCGGACACTTTTTATTCAGTTTCCTAATAAGTTCGTTAGTTCTAGTATCCTGAAGATGTTTGGGGTTGAGGAGTGAGTGAGTGCGTGTAGGTGAGTGCGTGTAGGTGAGTGCGTGTAGGTGAGTGCGTGTGTGTAATCACCTATATGAGAATTAGATACATGTGCAACATATGCAATGTAGACGTTTCGCCATCCAGTGGCTTTATCAATACAAATTCTAGAGGAAATGGTACAGTTCAGGACATTTATTATATATATATATATAATATATATATATATATATATATATATATATATATATATATATATATATAATATATATATATATATATATATATATATATATATATAAATATATATATATTATATATATGTGTGTGTGTGTATATATATATATATATATTATATATATGTGTGTGTGTGTATATATATATATATATATATATATATATATATATATATATATATATATATATATATATATATATATATATATATAGTGGCAGGAGTCAGGTGAAATATCACATGGATAGAAGTGGTAGTAGTAGTAGTAGTAGTAGTAGCAGTAGTGGAACTAAGATGGTGGGACGGATGGCTACAGAGGGACCTGTTGACATGTTACAGCAGTTTCCAGAATGGGTAATATCCTGTTGATTAGCAATTTTGAGATAGTGTAACTATTGGACTTTTGCTTTATAGTGTTACTGACAGCAATTACCTGGAGTTTACCTGGAGAGAGTTTCGGGGGTCAACGCCCCCGCGGCCCGGTCTGTGACCAGGCCTCCTGGTGGATCAGAGCCTGATCAACCAGGCTGTTGCTGCTGGCTGCACGCAAACCAACGTACGAGCCACAGCCCGGCTGGTCAGGAACCGACTTTAGGTGCTTGTCCAGTGCCAGCTTGAAGACTGCCAGGGGTCTGTTGGTAATCCCCCTTATGTGTGCTGGGAGGCAGTTGAACAGTCTCGGGCCCCTGACACTTATTGTATGGTCTCTTAACGTGCTAGTGACACCCCTGCTTTTCATTGGGGGGATGTTGCATCGTCTGCCAAGTCTTTTGCTTTCGTAGTGAGTGATTTTTGTGTGCAAGTTCGGCACTAGTCCCTCTAGGATTTTCCAGGTGTATATAATCATGTATCTCTCCCGCCTGCGTTCCAGGGAATACAGTTTTAGGAACCTCAAGCGCTCCCAGTAATTGAGGTGTTTTATCTCCGTTATGCGCGCCGTGAAGGTTCTCTGTACATTTTCTAGGTTAGCAATTTCACCTGCCTTGAAAGGTGCTGTTAGTGTGCAGCAATATTCCAGCCTAGATAGAACAAGTGACCTGAAGAGTGTCATCATGGGCTTGGCCTCCCTAGTTTTGAAGGTTCTCATTATCCATCCTGTCATTTTTCTAGCATATGCGATTGATACAATGTTATGGTCCTTGAAGGTGAGATCCTCTGACATGATCACTACCAGGTCTTTGACGTTGGTGTTTCTCTCTATTTTGTGGCCAGAATTTGTTTTGTACTCTGATGAAGATTTAATTTCCTCGTGTTTACCATATCTGAGTAATTGAAATTTCTCATCGTTGAACTTCATATTGTTTTCTGCAGCCCACTGAAAGATTCGGTTGATGTCCGCCTGGAGCCTTGCAGTGTCTGCAATGGAAGACACTGTCATGCAGATTCGGGTGTCATCTGCAAAGGAAGACACGGTGCTGTGGCTGACATCCTTGTCTATGTCGGATATGAGGATGAGGAACAAGATGGGAGCGAGTACTGTGCCTTGTGGAACAGAGCTTTTCACCGTAGCTGCCTCGGACTTTACTCTGTTGACGACTACTCTCTGTGTTCTGTTAGTGAGGAAATTATAGATCCATCGACCGACTTTTCCCGTTATGCCTTTAGCACGCATTTTGTGCGCTATTACGCCATGGTCACACTTGTCGAAGGCTTTTGCAAAGTCTGTATATATTACATCTGCATTCTTTTTATCTTCTAGTGCATTTAGGACCTTGTCGTAGTGATCCAATAGTTGAGACAGACAGGAGCGACCTGTTCTAAACCCATGTTGCCCTGGGTTGTGTAACTGATGGGTTTCTAGATGGGTGGTGATCTTGCTTCTTAGGACCCTTTCAAAGATTTTTATGATATGGGATGTTAGTGCTATCGGTCTGTAGTTCTTTGCTGTTGCTTTACTGCTCCCTTTGTGGAGTGGGGCTATGTCTGTTGTTTTTAGTAATTAGGGCAATTAGGGCAGCTTCTATGCGATTTCTCAGTCTTAAATCGTCTTCTTTAATCACTAATAGAGCCTCATTGGATTTCATGAGGTGTCCAACATCGTCCCTATGTTGAACACATGCGTTTTTACGGTCATCATTTCTGCAAGCATTTTTGTATTCGGTGATCCTAATGTCTAGAGATCTCGGTGTTTCCCCCACATATACTTTGTCACACCCCCTGCACCTGTGCCAGAATCATGCTTGGGTTTTTGTATCAGGTTCCTAATAGTAGTTGATGACTCACGAAATCGTAATGACACGATTGCAAACAAACCATACCAAGGGCGGGGATAGACCCCGCGATCAGAGAGTCTCAAAACTTTTGTCCAGTGGCTAACGCGACGGTCTGGAGTTTTGAGACTCTCTGATCGCGGGTTCTATCCCCGCCCGTGGTATGTTTTTTTAGTAGTTGATGAGCTGGTAGATATTTTAGCCAGTTTTCTGTCAAACATTTCTGAAACGTTAGTGACAACGTTGCTGACCGGTAAAAAGATGTAACTTGGAGGCTTTTCTTCAACTTGATTAATGTTGGTCTTGTTGAGGATACGTGTCGCACGTTTCCTGCAGTCACGTACGAAGTATAGAGGAAAGTGTAGTGAGCTAAAAGAATTGGTGATGTATGCGCATTCTTCTTCGAGGAACTGCGAACTGGAAATGCTGTAGGCTCTCAGAAAGAAGCCAATAACTACCCATCTTTTAGTTCTTGTATCATGGTGAGAGAAGAAATGTAGAAGATCGTTCTTGTAGGTAGGTTTCCGGTAGACTTTAAAAGAAAGTCTGTTTTCACCAGTAAGTAGGAGAACATCGAGAAAAAGTAATTGGTTGTCCTTCTCCTTCTCTAGTGTAAATTTAGTAGGTTCCAGAGTGTTGATGGTGTTGATGCCACGTACGTCTAGATTTTTGGGTATAATGACCAAAATATCATCAACGTACCACATCCATATAACCGAACTAGGGATGTTACTGAAGATCCGTCTGGATTCTAGGTCCTCCATATATAAATTGGCAAGTAATGCACTAAGGGATGATCCCTAGGCTAGCCCGAAGAGTTGTTTATACTTCTTGTCTTCGGGCTAGCCATGGGATTACCTCTTAGTGCAGTACTTGCCAATTTATATATGGAGGACCTAGAATCCAGACGGATCTTCAGTAACATCCTTAGGTCAGTTACATGGATGTGGTACGTTGATGATATTTTGGTCATTGTACCCAAAAATCTAGATGTACGTGGCATCAACACCATCAACACTCTGGAACCTATTAAATTTACACTAGAGAAGGAGAAGGACAACCAATTACTTTTTCTCGACGTTCTCCTACTCACTGGTGAAAACACTTTCTTTTAAAGTCATCCGTAAACCTACCTACAAAGAACGATCTTCTACATTTCTTCTCTCACCATGACACCAGAACTAAAAGATGGGCAGTTATTGGCTTCTTTCTGAGAGCCTACAGAATCTCCAGTCCGCAGTTCCTCGAAGAATGCGCATACATCACCAATTTTTTTAGTTCACTACACTCTCCCCTACACGTGCGACACGTATCCAATCAAGCGGCGCCGGGTCACCATCTGGAGAAGACCCGGGCCGGAAGTACCGGCAAATCTCTAATGAATGAACCAATCACGCTCAAGAAAGGCCTTGAAGTTGCATCGTTTTACCGGTCAGCAACGTTGCTACTAACGTTACAAAAATGTTTGACAGAAAACTGGCTAAAATATCTACCAGCTCATCAATTACTATTAGGAACCTGATACAAAAACCCAAGCATGATTCTGGCACAGGTACGGGAATTTACACTATACCATGTGGGGTGTGTGACAAAGTATATGTGGGGGGAAACAGCTAGGTCTCTGGACATTAGGATCACCGAATACAAAAATGCTTGCAAAAATGATGACCGTAAAAACGCATGTGCTCAACATAGGGACGATGTTGGACACGTCATGCAATCCAGTGAGGCTATACTATACGATTTAAGACGGAGAAAATGCATAGCTGTCCTAACTGCTGTCAGTAGCACTATAAAGCAAAAGTCCGGTAGTTACAGTATCTCAAAACTCCTAATCAACATGATATTACCCATTCTGGAAACTGCTGTAACATGATATCAATAGGTCCCTCTGTAGCCATCCGTCCCACCACCTTAGTTCCACTACTGCTACTGCTGCCACCACCACCACCACCACCACCTCTATCCACGCGACACTTTACCTGACTCCTGCTACTATATATACGCATTTTCTTAGTTTTCTCTGTGTTAGGACTGAAGAAGCCATTCGTGGCGAAGCGTTTCCTTTAATCAATGTCCTGAACTGTACAACAGTGTCCTTTCCCAAACAAATTCTAGAACTTTTATTGATAAAGCCACTGGATGGCGAAACATCTACATTACAGATACCCAGATGTTGCATGTGTCTAATTCTCATCTTGTCGGTATTGTATACCATTCATCTACAACTCTCATATATGTGGTTGCCGGGGTAGAATCCTGGCCCCGCCTATTCGCTGGTCGCTACCAGTTCCACTCTCCCTGCTCCAAGAGCCTTGTCGTACCTCTTCCCAAAGCTATGTATGGATCCCACCGCTACTACTTCACTTCCCAGATTGTTCCACTTCCTGACAATCTGAAGCTGAAGACACACATCGTAACATTCTTATGACTCATCTGAGTTTTCGGCTTCCAGTTGTGCCCTCTTGATCCTGTTTCCCACCTTGTCGGATCTTTAAACCATTTATTCACATCACATATCTCCGTTATTATGCTCTCTTTCTCCTTATTCTCCTCTTTCGTTTAATCAAATATTCCTTCTTAAGGTTTTAATGTTATTCTCTGTTGTTTCCCATGTATATTTTTGTTCCGTATGTACACGCCATGTTCAAATCACACTTTTTATCATTTCATCTTTCCTGTGACTCTAGCTTTTGGGGCTTACTTTTCCACATTCACTTTTTATTTCAATGTTACCATGTTATTTCTTTTCAAGTTGAGTGTTTTTAATATACACTTTAAATCATGACTATGCCACCTCGAATGTTAGGCTCCTGGTTCTGCACATGCTTCCTTCCATCATCTTCTCTTCCTTCTTGTCTTCCACTTTCCTTGAATCAAACATTGCCTCTCGCATAATACAGTAATGTGCAAATTAATGTGCTAAATTAATGCAGTTTGAGTTCTTTTCTATTATAAGAGTTTGCTACTGACTTCTGGCAACCATCCAGCCGTGGTGTTACCCTGCGAATCTCGACAGTGCTACAACAGCTGTTGTTCTGTAAGGCTATTCCTGCAAGTGTGCTCCGTGAGTGAATGTAGTTTCGTCAAATTCTCTCCCTCAATTCATGATGGGTATTACACCTAGGAACAGCGCAAGTATTATAGCTCTTAAAAAATGCTGATTTAAGTATCAGATCGCTGAAAATTTGAGCCTAGCAAATTCAACTGTTGGTAGGAATCTGAAGAGTTGATGACACTGGTGTTTATGGGGCGCTGCGTCGTGGAAGATATGGAAGTAAACGCAAAACATATCACGATGGCAAGGTTATAAATTGTGTGAAGGATCCCAAGAAAACTAGCATAGATCTACAAAGAGATTTGGCTTCAGCTGGCGTAAATGTTGCTTCTTCAACTGTTAGACGAGGGCTCCTTGAGGTCGGTAGAATTGCCAGAAAACCGGTAAAGAAACACTGCTGCAATAAAGAAAACACGGCTGGGGTGGGCACTCTATCATAAGTCATAGTCGACAGATGAATGGAGAAAATTTATATTTTCAGGTGAGACGCATTTTGAAATACATGGGTACAGATCAGTGGTAGTGAGACGGAGCAAAGGCGAATATCTCTTTGGAATGGACACATTCAACAAGCGTCAAAACATCCACCTAAGATGTTTTGGGGTAGTTTTACTGCTAAAGGACCTGGATGGCTTGTTAGTATGAAAGTAACGATGAACAGCGTCCAGTACACGGCAATCCTAGCTACGCATTTTCTTCACATTGTGGATAGAAACCTTTCTGATAGAGAAGGCATTTTCCAACTGGATCTTGCTTCATGACACAAGCCAAGAAAAATGCTGACATTCTTCAAAGAGAGTGGGATAAGCGTTCTAAATTGACCTGGAAACTCTTAGCTCAGCCCAATTGAGAATCAATAACCAAACGCAGGATCGCGGAACAGGACTGTTTAGCTATGAAGAAGCTAATTGTTGCTGTTATTAGGACCTGTACCACGATGAAGAACTTGCTAAAATGTGTTCAACATTGATCGAGTCTATGCCAAAACAATACATATAAAAGCAAAGAGTAGTCATATCTCTTATTAAATCAATTATGTCATATCATTGCCGTGTATGTTTCAAATAAACATTGACTTGCCAAATAAATGTCTTATTTAATCACTGTCACAGTATACACACTTGTGTATTTGTAATGTTCTCACTATTGTTCTTACATATATCGAAATTATTTTTGATGTCTTGTAATGAACATCTATATTTTTTCTCTCTACTTCTCTCTTCTTCTTTCTCTTCCCCCTCCTCTACATCCCCCTCCTCCACATCCCCCTCCTCCACATCCCACTTCTCCATCTACTCCTCTTCCTCTTCCTTCCTATTAAAGTTTTATTACATAATTTTATTTCTTAATAAACAATTATGGGTAATCTATCTTCCATTCATTAAAATATATTTTTGGGTGAATAAATTTTATTTCTTACTAAACTGGGAAGAGTAATTGTATACGCATCTATTTTAATCTAATGTCATAGTTTAAAGAGTAAAAATCATGTATATATATGTACTGGACGTACACCGGTTATTGTGGGTTATATCATAGGAGAAAATATGAGTGCCCAGGCACCCAGCTTGGCATTCTTGGCTTGTCCAGGTTACTAACTCAGGAATAATATCCGAGAGAAATTGTTCTTCATGCGGGATATTAAAGTGCTTCCAGGACAAATTTTATCCATCATATTCTTTGATATACGAACCATTTAGCTCCAGCACCTTTGATCACTTTTTCTCCTTAGAAAGCTTTAAAAAATTCGTATCTTTTAACTTTACACACAAACAAAAATTTCTCATCTAAAGTTGCTAGTAAAGACCCCCACTTCTGCTGTTGATGGCTATCCAGCTCCTGGGTCGCTTATATCAAATGCAAGTTTTCTCAGTCGGATACCAGCAACACATTTTCTGTCATAATTAACTCCATTTTGCATATTTATTCTTAATAAATTTTCTTTATATTTTAAATATATTTTGCCATTTTGTTATTCACAGATCACCGACGTGTTGTACCATTTATTTTACCAGTGTTACCATAGCGTTTCCTAGTCATAGCTTCACATGGGATGTATACAGTCAGAGGTGTATTTCTGTGTGTGTGTGTGTGCATATGATTTAATCCTTATTTTAGGAATAAAAGTGGTATTGTCAGGTGAAAAAAGGTGACTCTCGATGACCCTCATGTAATTAATATGCTTCAAACCCCCTATTACCATACACAAATAACCCGTACATAGAAGAGAGGAGCTTACGACGACGTTTCGGTCCGACTTGGACCATTTACAAAGTCACACTAACGAGAAGTAGAGCAGGACAGGCATATATAGGCAGGAAGAGGTAGTAGTAGTAGTGGCGGAGATGGAAGTAGTAATGGGGAAGTAAGGAGAAGCCAATCAAATACTAAGAAAGGGGAGCACTGCAAGGGAGCTAGGTGCCCACAGAGGGAGAGCGAGAACTCAGAGGTGGGGGGGGAGGGGATAAATGAAATAAATAATGAAGGAACAGAAACACAAGACAAAAGAAAGACAACCCAGAAGAGAAAAAAGGAAAGAGGAAAGGGGAAGAGGGAGAAGAAGAAAAAAAAGGAGGAATCAGGTTAAGTCACGGGTTTTCTGAAGTTTGGAGCATTTTACAATGTAGTGGGAGAGGAAGGCATCTACAGAGACGAAGAAAGGACTAAGATTCATACAAGGAAAGTTGTGTATTAGGGAGGCTTCAACCAGACAGCGATGAATTCCATCACATTCCAGAAGAATTCAGATTTATACTGTTTTAAATGTAATATTTTGAGTATATATTAAAGTTTATTTTAAGTATATTAAAGTTTCTCTCCATATAACATAAAGTCAAGCGTTTAACAAACAGTATTTTCGTGTGTGTTATGGACGGCTTTGTTCAGGCAGGTAGTGTTGCTATCATCTGGATACTGGTGTGGGAGATTCCTTGTAGGAAAGAGGTTATTGTGATAAGGATAGGGGAAGGTGGTTGCTATTGTTGCCGTTATTGCATTCATCAGGAAGAATCGCGAGTTTGCTGTTTTAGGGCAGTGATGGAGGAAAGTTTTTGGTATAATGTTGGGGTGGGCTGTTCTGTCCCTGTCTTCGTTGCTGTAACTGAATAGGTTGCTTCTTGTTAACAGTGGGGGGTGAGGTGGGGTGGGGGTTCAGAGTGACTCCAGTCGACGGAATCTCTCGGTTGTTGTGTCTTGGTCCTGGCTTGATGGGTCACTCCTCACCGTCCACTTCGTTGCGGTTATGGGCAGAGAACAAGTTATCACAAGAGGAGACTCATTGCTTAGCTTTCACATAGCTTTCAGTTCACAGCCTACAGATCCCCGGCTCTATTCTTAGATCTGACGTAGTTGATAGAAAAGTCTCCTTACACCCCACCTGCAAATGCTCAAAATATTGAAAAAAAAAATCGTGTCTTTGTGTTGTGTTACTGTTGTAAGTTCCATCCTGAGGCCTTAATATTTTAATTTTTTTTTGAGAAACTCCAGTTGTGCTGGAAGTCTTGTGCTGAACTATAATGTATGTGTGGATGAAAACTTTAGACTTGCTGGAAGTATTCAAGTGTTTGGTGCATTTCATAATGAAATTAAAGACAAAAGAGTTATTGTAAGTTCCTAGAACCAACAGTATCTTGTTGTCAACTTCAAGTTTCCACTACCAGTATCCTATCCTTAATCTATCTCTCTCTCTCTCTCTCTCTCTCTCTCTCTCTCTCTCTCTCTCTCTCTCTCTCGAAACATTTTGTTGCGAAAAGAAAAGCCAGCAAATTCTAAATTTCGGAGCTGGAAATGTTGAGTTAGAAATTTCTTTTGTTTATGCAGTTTTCTCTTCCTGAGAAAATTGTCAATCCCGATACTTCATATCTGTGTGTACTCACCTAATTGTGGTTGCAGGAGTCGATACTCAGCTCCTGGCCCCGCCTCTTCACTGATCGCTACTAGGTTCTCTCCCTCTGCTTCCTGAGAATACTTCCTAACATCCCTGTGACTCATCTGAGTCTTCAGCTTCCAATTGTGACCCCTTGTTTCTGTGTCCCCTCTCTGGAACATACTGTCTCTGTCCACCTTGTCTATTCCCAGCAGTATCTTGTATGTCGTTATCATGTCTCCCCTGACCCTTCTGTCCTCCAGTGTCGTCAGTCCGATTTCCCTCAACCTTTCCTCGTACGACATTCCCCTGAGCTCTGGAACTAGCCTTGTTGCAAACCTTTGTACTTTCTCTAACTTCTTGACGTGCTTGACTAGGTGTGGGTTCCAGACTGGCGCTGCATACTCCAGTATGGGCCTAACATACACAGTGTACAGTGTCTTGAACGATTCCTTATTAAGGTATCGGAATGCTATTCTCAGGTTTGCCAGGCGCCCGTATGCTGCAGCAGTTATTTGGTTGATGTGTGCCTCCGGTGACGTGCTCGGTGTTATGGTCACCCCAAGATCTTGTGTGTGTGTGTGTGTGTGTGTGTGTGTGTGTGTGTGTGTGTGTGTGTGTGTGTGTGTGTGTGTGTGTGTGTGTGTGTGTGTGTGTGTGTGTGTGCGCTTAATGCCGGGGAAAGGCGAGTGTGCGCTGTGTAGTGTGCATATGGGACCAGAGAGAGGGGGGGGGGGAGGGCTTTATGCCAGCCACTTCATGATGGGGCGGGAGAGAGATGGGAAGGTGATTGTAGAGAGCTATATGAGGGGAGTGGAAACGAGAGGGGAAAAAATTCCTGGTGAGAGTGAGGTCTAATGGCTATAATGTGAGATGAAGCAAAGTAGGTAAACACCAAAAGACGCATTGAGAGAGAGAGAGAGAGAGAGAGAGAGAGAGAGAGAGAGAGAGAGAGAGAGAGAGAGAGAGAGAGAGGGGGGAAGGTCAGGGAGGAGGCACTGCCGTATTCTTTTCTAAAAGTGTACATTGATGTTGCCATTCCTAATCACGTATAAACGATGTTCTTCAGTGTATACATAAACCATAATACAATACTAGTATGTACATTGTACCGACCTATATGACAGCAGAGGCAAAGTCAACTTTATGATGGAAAATGTGAACTCCCATTTGTTTTTGCATAAAAGCGGACATAATTGTTTGTGACCTCAACAAATATTTTATATAGAGGGATTTTAATGAACTTCTTGCAGTGTTTGACATTGGGAAAAAAAAAACTTTATCGACTTACCTATTCATATCTCCGGAATGTCCTTTTCCGAGTTGAAGATAATGACCATGAGAACACCTTCACTAAACATCCTTCATCTCCAACTCGAGTATATCCCTCGCCGTCAGTATATAACAAAGCCTTCAGATCAACCTTGGCTTGGTTTTCGCTACCGAGAAGCCGCTACTGTTAAACAAGGGTTGGAGAATGTACAAGAGACATCCCGCTGTCTATAACAGGAACCTCCAAAGTCAAGCCTGTCGAAGAATGGAAGAAGTCCAAAACTACGCCATCTCTAGAAGGGAGGCTGACATAAAAAGAAAACCAAAATCAGGAAATGAACTTCAAAACCTAGTTATACTTGGTCAAGGACAGACATGATTATTCACCTTATGAAATTATTCCACTTCTTAATTTATAGAATGGGACTCTACTAACAATCAAGGAAAAGCTGACCTGTTTGCTGAACACTTTGTTTCCAAGATACAAGTCCCTGATTCAGTTAGAACTTCCGTTGTTAGTCGCAAGAAATGTCAAACTTATCAGAGGTGATAATAAGGCAAGATGATCATTATTTCCCTAAAGCCTTGGACTAAAAAAATGTTTTGGGGGTAGATAAGGTGATCCAAAGATTGCTGAGTTAGCATCAGTACTACCATGGAGCAGGAAGTGAGTGGACCTAGTAGCGACCAGTGAAGAGGCGGGGCCAGGAGCCATAACTCGACCCCTGCAACCACAAATGGGTGAGGCAGCACAGAATAAATAGGATCTGTGGAAAGAGACAAATATAGTCCGTTCAGAAAAACAAAGAGCAGAGTTGAAATCACTAACTACAGGTCAGTCACTTTTATGAATCACTGGCAAAATTCTTGAAAATATTCTCACGGTAAATGGCAGCGTTTGACTACCACTCGCTTCTTCGTAACCGTTACAATGGCCTCAGAAACGGCCGCTCTGCTGCTGATCTGTTAAGCTTCTCTGCTGTGTGGCACTAATCGCAGGATGAATTAAAAATCAACTGCGTGGTAGCACTAAACAATGGTAGCAGTTTCGACTGCGTATGGCACCAGGCACTCTTGCACCAAGAATTCTTGGCACACTAAAAGCACTTGAAGTCTCTGGCTCTGCACTATGCCTCCTTAGTGACTGCCTTCAAGGTAGATCCTTGAGCGTAGTTCTCCATGGGACAGAATCATTGAGACAATCAGTGCCAATGTTCCACGAGGATGTGTGCTTGGTGCATTGTTATGAAATATCTACTTCAATGACCTTCTTCTCCTCAACCCAGAATATCATGCCTATGCAGATAATGTACTCTGACATTTACTTTTCCAAGAGAGGAAATGCCAGCTGCTCTCAGGTACATCATTCACCAGCTTACATCTGTATCAACATGGGTAAAATGTTGGCAGGTTACATATTCTTCCGAGAGAAAACAATGCTTTCTAGTCAGCATGTTGTCGATACCGGGGCAGTGGTAAGAATAAATGGAAGAGCGGTGGCAACTGAGGGTAACCTGTATACCCAATGAGTGAAATTTGACTTCAAAATGTCTATGAAGAATCGCATAGTAAATCTCGCAAGCAAGGCGGTCAAGAAGCTAATAGTACTAAAGTGTACCTTGTACCTGCTCAACAATAGAAGCTTGAATACTCTTTACGAGAAGGCGAAAGTGCACTCTCATATTGAATATGCACCATTTTCTTGGACTGCCCCTCGTCTCATGACTACTGGACAGAACAGAGAACCAAGCAAGACTTCCGTAGCTTGATAGAGCCTGTATAGAGCTTTCATCTAAGCAGAGCCTTCAGCATCGGAGAGATGTGGGTGACCTTACCATTATGAATAAGGCTGTCATGCTGTCCATTTAATGGCCAGTAAAACGACATCTTCTGAACCACAAGATGGACAGCAAACAGGGACTTCACCCAGGCTGTAACCTTCTAAAGAACATCACTTCATCTGGAATTATTTATTACAAGAACGATTAGTCTGGAACGTGCTTATACAGCATAATATCAGTAAAATAATCAGATGACAAAATGAAATCCCTGGGCAGCAGCTGGTTCCAACTTCATCCTGTTACCTTTTATATATTTCAAAATAAAAAGGCTTTGAAATGAACTGAATTAGGTAACAGCTCTTAGCTTGTAAATAAAGGAGCAAGAGAGAGAGAGAGAGAGAGAGAGAGAGAGAGAGAGCTGCTTTCGACCGAGTGTGACACCAGGGACTCTTGGCAAAATTGCAAGCGCTGGGAATCGCCGGCTCTGCACTATGCCTTCTCAGTGATTACCTTCAAGGTAGATCTCTAAGCGTAATTCTCAACAGGACACAGTCAGCAAAGCACACTATTAGAGCAAGCGTGCCATAGGGAAGTGTGCTTGGGCCATTGCTATGAAATGTCTACTTCAATGGCTTTCATCTTATCCCAGAATCCCAAACATATGCAGACGACTCTACTCTGACATTTATTTATCCAAGAGAGGAAATGCCAGCTGTTCTAAGTTATCTCAATCACCAGCTTACAGCTATATCAGCCTGGGGAAAACGATGGGAGGTAACATTTGCTCCTGAGAAAATGCAAATAATGCTGGCCTCTAGGCACCATGCTGTTAATGCTGGAGGAGTGGTAAGAATGAATGGGAGAGTGTTGGTACCCAGGGACGAAGTTGATATCCTTGGGGTAAAATCTGACTCAAAACTGACCATGAAGAACCAGGATGTAAATCTTGTATATTTCATCTACTCAACAGTAGAGGTTACAAGATTCTGTATGAGGCACAAGTGCGCGCAAACCTTGAGTATGTTCCGCTTTCTTGGATTGCCTGCCCTCCGTCTCATCTTCGACATCTTGAGAGAGCAGAGAACAGAGCAAGACGGCTCATCTCTCGTCTGGACCCAGCCTGAACAGATCTGTCATTTCAGCAGAGCCTTCAATATAGGAGAGATGTGGGTGGCCTTATTGTTATGTACAAGGCCAATATTGTGAAAGTACCACACCTGGCTCCACTCCGAGGACAGCGAGAGTGAACTTCTCCACCACAAGACGGGCAGCCAACAGAAACTACACTCAGATGTTCTCCAGAACATCTCTTCATGTGAGATCGTTTATTCCTAGGATGACTCGAGTCTAAAACATGTTCATACTGCATAATAACATCAACGAAACAGCTGGCCAAATGATATCGCTAGCCCACAGATGGCTCCAACTTCATCCTGTTCGCTATTTTTCTGTTTCATAACAAAAAGGATTTCAAATGAGCTGATGTATATAATAGCTGTTAGCTTGTAAATAAAGTTAGGAAGCTTAACCTACCTTGTGGAACCCTGTGTATAAGGGAGAGAGAGAGGACGAGGACGAGGACGAGGACGAGGACGAGAACGAGAACGAGAACACGAATGCAAGACAGCAAGAGAGAGCGAGCGAGCATATATAGGAGTACACAGTTCCAAAGATTGGACACAGTAACAAGGGGACACAGTTGGAAGCTGAAGACACAGATGAATCACAGGGATGTTAGGAAGTATTTCTTCAGCCACAGAGTAGTCAGCAAGTGGAATAGTTTGGGAAGTGATGTAGTGGAGGCAGGATCCATACATAGCTTTAAGCAGAGGTATGATAAAGCTCACGGCTCAGGGAGAGTGACCTAGTAGCGATCAGTGAAGAGGCGGGGCCAGGAGCTCGGACTCGACCCCCGCAACCTCAACTAGGTGAGTACAACTAGGTGAGTACAGTATACATGAGATAACAGAAGACTGTAGAGTCAGCAACAAAGCTAGTGGAAGTAATACCTAGAAATGGGGTCTCCAATTTCTCTGTGAAGACTGGATTCTTAGCTGCTAATCTTCACATATAAAAATTGGAGAGCCATTTTCAAGATATCACACTGAGATAAAGTAGCTTAGAATACTGCAGCAGAAGGTCTTCTTCCGACCCTCTACTTCCTCGTGCAACACTGATGTTTTGAAAAAGGCTGGTAACATAACCATGCTGTATTGAAAAACTAGCATGAATATTTATAAGATAAAAAATAGAGATACATTTTGGATTTAAACAACTGTCTCTACCACTACTACGACTACTAGTACTACTTAAACCTATCATTAATACTGTATACTTGGTAATCCATTGTTCATCAATCATCCTAAGGTTGCAGAACTGTCGTCAGAGTTCCAGTGGCTATAGGTAGCTGCACTATATGCTCAGCATTATATCTTAATTAGATATAATGCTGATCACATAGTGCAGCTACCTATAGCCACTGGAACTCTGACGACAGTTCTGCAACCTTAGGATGATTGATGAACAATGGATTACCAAGTATACAGTATTAGTGATTATTGTGCATCTTGTAGAATACTATTCTTGTAAAGTGCACTTGCAACCGGTTCTGATTTTTTCAGCAACTAAAACTTACATTGTAGGATTGTCAGAGAGTTCAACAACATTGCAAATAAATTTGCCCGCCTCTTGTAGCACCCCCCCCCCTTCCCCTTCAACTTTGATATTGCTATTTTATGTCAATGAATCGTGTTTGAATACATAATTTTTTTTAGTATCTTAAAATGCTGTATGAAATATCATAGCCCAGGTTTCCTAAGAGAGAATAGGTGACATGTTTTCAGTTTTTTTTCTGCGTATGGTTGGTCTTTACTGAAGATACGAGTATTGTCTTCTTTATCTGCACCATCTCTAATTTATTTTTATATGTAGTTTGAGGACTGAAGGCATATTTCAAGAAGACTTCTGGCAAATGCTTTATAAAATATAATATGGTTTGTAGTGCATCATTCTCGAAATTTCTATCTGAGGAATTTAAAATTTCTGTTGGCATTTCTTCTCGCAAGAAAACACTGTTGAGAGAGGGGAGAAAAAGAGAGGGAGGAATAGTGAAAGTGGAAACTTGAAGTTGACAAAAAGATACTACTGGTCCAGGGAACTTATAATAACTTTTGTTTTTAATTTCATCATTAAATGCACCAAACACTTGAATACTTCCAGCAAGTCTGAAGTTTTCATCCACACATACATTATAGTTCAGCACAAGACTTCCAGCACAACTGGAGTTTCTCAAAAACTTTTAAAGTATTAAGGCCCCAGGATGGAACTTACAACAGTAACACAACACAAAGATATCGATTTTTTTTCCAACATTTTGAGCATTTGCAGGTGGGGTGTAAGGAGACTTTTCTATCAACTACGTCAGATCTAAGAATAGAGCCGGGGATCTGTAGGCTGTGAACTGAAAGCTATGTGAAAGCTGAGCAATGAGTCTCCTCTTGTGATAACTTGTTCCCTGCCCATAACCGCAACGAAATGGACGGTGAGGAGTGACCCATCAAGCCAGGACCAAGACACAACAACCGAGAGATTCCGTCGACTGGAGTCACACTGAACCCCACCCCACCTCACCCCCCACTGTTAACAAGGAGCAACCTACTCAGTTACAGCAACGAAGACAGGGACAGAACAGCCCACCACAACATTATGCCAAAAACTAAACTTTCCTCCATTATTGCTCTACAACAGTAGTCTACCGCCACCGTTCTAAAGGAGAAACTCGCATTTTTCATGATGAATGCAATAACGGCAACAATAGTAACCACCCCCACCCCCCATCCGTACCACAATAACATCTTTCCTACAACACATCCACTGTGAAGGTTGAATTACTTAGGATCCATGAGTAAATTTGCTTTTAAAGATTATTTTAACATTTGTTTGAGGAAACGAATTTAAAATTTTTTATTGAGCTTCTTTCTAACATATATACCAAACCTAAGCCAGTAATAATGACTAAGCTGAACAGTTGTGATAATCTTAGTGTTTTCAGTGATAATCATCAACAAATAATTATAATTATCTTGCATAGTAACACATGAACTTATTATTGGGGTTCTTACTGTTTAAATAATCTGCTAAAGTGTCATCCTCATATTTATGAAAATCGGCTTAAACTTGGGGCAATTTTCAAAAACCATAATTTCTTATAGCAACAGAGAAAAACCTTTTGCAAATATAAGTTCAAATTGCAATTCAATACAAACACCATCAATTTGCTTACATAGAATAATATTAAACCTCAACACAGAGTCTGAAGTAACTGTTTAAAACATCTCTCTCTCTTCTTCATTTCCATAGTAAAGAAATTATTTTCGATTATTCCATTCGAAATTATTCTAATAGCGATTCCACATTAAAACTTGCTATTTTAATTGGTCTACTGAAACTAAAACCTTATATTTCTTTGATAAACTCGGATAACATATTTATCACAAACTGTTTTTTTTTTTTTTTGGTACGATAGGTGGAAGTTTTACATAACAAGATACTTCGAAAGTTTGTAATTACAAATGAAAGGAATTAAATAACAGGTCTGAGTGGATTACTGAGTCTGTAAATTTTAGGTAAATAATATTACCTGGCCTGGAACCGGTTCCATATTTTTAATTGTTATTCTGATTTACGTACAAAACATACATGTTGGACCATACTGGATCATGACGTATATTTTTGTAATCATTAGAAGTGCATAAGAAAAATGAAGATGCCAAGGTTTGATCCCAGACTTGTTCGTAAGATTATGGACCTACATTCCGAAAATGTCGGAAATCGTAATAACAAGACACACACACACACACACAAATAACCCGCACATAAAAGAGAGAAGCTTACGACGACGTTTCGGTCCGACTTGGACCATTGACAAAGTCACAATGGTCCAAGTCGGACCGAAACGTCGTCGTAAGCTTCTCTCTTTTGTGTGCGGGTTATTTGTATATCGTTCCAGTCACGGTATTGTGCCTTTTTTTGTTATTTAATAACAAGACGACTTTTTTTTTTTCTTTTTTTTTTTTTTTTTGCTGAGAGACGTCCAGGAGCTAGAACCTGACCGTTTCTAAACACCAAAAAGTAAGCGCATTTCGGTTATATTAATTTATCTGTTTTCTTATCTTTGACCTCCTTGGGTCTTAGTCTTCCTCATGCACTTTCCCACTTTTCGTTTCCCTTCCTTTCTAAGCTTGGTCATCACTACGTGGGGAAGGTGTTCCCGGACGACTGTGCGTTTCTCACTGCAATATGAAGTATACCATTATGAACCATTTTTTTTTTTGGGTGGGGGGGGGGGGTTAAATGACAAGCATATTTCCTCCTCCGTCAGGATTTCGGCGCTAGATGATCACCTCGGAGAATTTTTGCTTTCTCGTGAATAAAATGTAATGCTGGTTTCTTTCTTCCTGTCTTCTTTCTATTCTTCCCTCTTCCTCTGTCCTTTCTGCTCTCTTCCTTCACCTTGCCTTCTCCCATTTTCTTCTACCTTCACCCCTACCTCCCACTTCCTCTTCAGTCTCTTCCTGCCCTTCCTCTTTTGCAATTCGTCTTTATTTCTTTTTCTTTCTCCTTTTTCTTTCCCTTCTCTCTCTGCTTCCTCATCATTCCGCTTTTCTCTTTCCATTTCTTCCCACCACTCTTCATCCCTATCCTCGTCTCCCTCTTCCTTTTCCTCCTGCAATTTCCTCCTGTTCCTCTCTCCCGTACCCTTCCTTCCCCTCTCCTTCCTCCCCTCTCTTTCCTCCCCTTCCTCGTGTTCCTCTTTAAGGTTGAGGTACACTCGCTGCCAGAATAAAGAGTCAACAGCCGGGACTCTGAACAGTGAGCGTGAGAATCCCAGAATCATTCACCACTTACCTCCGGCAGTCTGCTAATAATATACTATTCTTCATCTGGAAATAAAGACAGACAGGGGAACAGGTAGACAGACAGGGAGACAAGGCAATGTACAGACAGGCTAGCAGGTTTGTTAGTAGGCTGACAGACCGGGAAGCAACTAGGCAAGCAGACATGTTGGCACGTAATCAAAGAGATTGATCGACAAGAAACAGGCAGGCAGGCGTAAGGGTTGGTAAGCAGACAGACTGGTTGATCAGCAGAAAGGCAGGTATAAGGATTGGCAGATAGGTTGGCGGGTGCACTCCACCTGCTCGCCACCCTTATGCTTAATATCTTATCTCTGTCTTGCACTCGTTTCCAGGAATAACTTTTGTCTGTGCCTCGTATCTCTTTGAGAGTGTCTGCTTTTATCCACCTATGTATACCTCTGAGCTTACATATTATGATCATGTCACCGCCGAGCCTTCCCTTTCCAGCGATGTGAGACTGAGTTCATTGTGCCTCTAACTTCAAAAAGTCAAGAAATCAATCTCTAGGCATCTTGCTTTCTATGTATTTCAGACACTCCTTGTGTGTGTGTGTGTGTGTGTGTGTGTGTGTGTGTGTGTGTGTGTGTGTGTGTGTGTGTGTGTGTGTGTGTTTTGTACAGAACCGGAATAAATTTCACTTAATGTTTCCGAAACTCATTCTTTGTCAATATTGTAAATACTGATCACGTTATTGTTTATATGTACTAACATTTATATGTTCACCTCATGGTTCCCCAGTAACACGTGTCTTACAACATTTTTTTTTCAATGGCTATTTTCCCAGCTGACGATCGCTGGTAAAATAGCCTAAAACTCCCCTAAAATCGTTCTTATAAAAGCTACTCTTACCCTCCCTTATGGTTCTTCATTTAAGACTCTTACTCTCACTTCTCTCTGTTGGTAAGTACCAGGATCTTCTGGCAACAGGTAAGATGTCACTAAAGCCTCATAGCAGGTG
Source organism: Cherax quadricarinatus (assembly GCF_038502225.1). Classification (NCBI taxonomy): domain Eukaryota; kingdom Metazoa; phylum Arthropoda; class Malacostraca; order Decapoda; family Parastacidae; genus Cherax; species Cherax quadricarinatus. The sequence goes on from NC_091327.1 coordinate 32,530,202, forward strand.
GTTTGTGAAACGGTAGCAGATGTCAAAAATGAACGATTAAAGTAGAAAAAAACCGTATCGAGACGTTATGAAGCACAGTGAAAGGAGGATCGAATCAAAAGCAGGTGCAAGAAGTATTATTACAAACCTCTTTAAAATGTGACATTTGTAATATCTCACCGAGTCTGAGATATTACCGTCTCGGATTACTCTATAGAGGAATCATAATTTTTAGTGGGCCAAGAATCATGAAAATAAGTTGTTACGATGATTATTGTTTCAATCTCCATAGAGTAAGGAAATAAATATAACAAGTAGGGTAGTTTGTGGCAGGATGGAACAGAGGAGACTGTATAATAAGGGGTCATGGGGGACGAAGCGATATATTGTGAGAGTGGGAAGACAGGAGTCACTTGAACTCTAGGAGCAGTTGAAAGGGATGGGACGGATTGTGTGGGGACTGAAGCGAAGGAATGAGAAAATGAAAGAGGCAAGGAAGTGAAATCCAAAGGAGAGGAAGAGGCAAAGAAAGCTGAGAGGTACAGGAGAGCGGCCTCTGATGAACACCACCACGGGAAGAGAGGATTGCGTATCCTGTGCAGACAAGGAACAAAAGGACTGACAAGGGGAGGAGGGAAACAACTTGGAGAAACTGAAATTAAATTAAAGGGTGAAGAGGAAGGGGTCTCTGGAGGGTTCCTCTAAAATTGATTGCACACGGAGGTGTAGAAGGTGTGATTCAGGAGGAATCGCGCACCTCTTCTACACCTCACGAAGTAATACCACGTTCCTTAAGTAACAGAACAAACGGGAATAGGAGGAATATCCTCCAAAATAATTTAGTCAAAGAGAAATCGACACTGCTGAAGAGGTCGCTATGAATAGGATAAACTCTAGGGTATTCTGCATGCGAATACTGACGACTCTGCTGAGAAGCAAGAGTTCATTCTGTTATGCAGTAACCACGCCGATAAATTTGTTTGGCGACGTTGCTAGTTTGTTTCCGCTGACCGAGCGGAGGATGGACGGTTGTTAAAGTATTAGCTCGCAGTAGATGCTGAAAAAATTACCATTCCTCACCTGACAGTCAAGAAGGCTTGTAGATAGGTTGGTAGACATAGTCTGGGACAGTGACTGAAGACAGGAGAAAGCGGGAAAGATGAATATCCCTCCACATGAATTACGTTAAGCATATCGCCAAACAGTAAGTGGCTTGGCGTACACAATTTATCAATGAGAGAAGGTCTCAGTTGTCACAACACGATTAATATGCATCGCATCTAGTAAGGAAGTAATTTCTGAGAAAACTGTGGAAAGAATTGCATGATAACATTCAAGACTAATATAGGAAGAGATAAAGAAGGGCAAAAATGAGAATGAAGTCACAAGAGGAAGATTGTAAGGGTAAAGGAGAAGAAAGGATGAGAGGAAGGCCAATAGAAGAGGAGTAAAACGGAAGAGAGCCAGAGAAAATATAGGTCAAGCCCATAAAAGTAAGTATAAGGTAGATGCAGGAGGCAAGACAAACAAACTTTGACAAGAAAGTGATAGAAGACAATATATTCAGTGATGGCAGTAAACCAAGCAGGTGATGGAAACTGTACCATGATTATGATATGAATAAAGCAATTAGGTGATACTGTGGAAACTTCGAACCCATTTTGGGTACTACCCGACGAATGTGGGTTGTCTGCTGGGAACGTCACAACGAGCACCGAGGAAGCACTGACAGACAAGGGTGAGTCGACATCCCTTGATACCCCAACGAAGACCATTCCAATGAAGGCCATCCCAACGAAGACCATCGAGAACGTCACGACGAACACTGCCAGTGAAAGTAAGAACATTGTTTTAGTTGGGGACAATCAGGTTAAGTTTATGGATAGGACTTTTTGTCTTAGGGACAGGAAGAGGAGGCTGGAAGTATATTTTCCTGGGGATGGGATGGGGGATATTGTTAGCCCTCTAGACGATATCATGAAAGGTAATGAGAGCATTTCGTTTATCTGCCTCAGTGTGGGAGGCAACGATGCTGGCAGATGTAGGAGTGAAGACCTGATTAGCAGGTTTAGGACAGCAACAGAGATAATTAGGAAGAAAGGTGGGAACCCTGTGATATGTGGCATTTTGCCCAGGAGAGGAGTTGCAAATGAATGGTTGTCAATTGCTAACTGGACAAACACTAAGGAAAATGCAGTGACATTCATAGACAACTGAGACCTCTTCTGTGGCAGAAATGGCATGTATGCCAGGGATGGAGTTCACTTATCTAGGTTTGGGGTGCGAGCACTGGCCAACGCAGTGGAGGCAGCTGTTAGGTCTTTAAACTAGAAATAAATAGTGGTATGGTTTTTTATGGAAAAATCAATGAATTCTCAGTGTAACGATTGTGTGAGTTTTAGGGAAACCACTAATAGGCAGAATAATGTATAGTTATTGGTGAATATTGTAAAGCCAGTGGCACTAGGTAACAAGGACAGTAACAGGTGTAGTGGAGGAACAGAAATCAGCAGGATGAGAAAAGAGAAGGGAAGTTTTCTAAACACATATTATACTAATAGTCGTAATGCGAGAAATAAGATGGATGAATTGAAATTAGTTGCAAGTGCCGGTAACACTGATGTATATGCCATAACTGAGATGTAGTTTAATATGAAAAATTGGGACATGCCTGCTGACTGTCATATTCAGGGGGGTGGGGTTGCACACTATGTCCGAGATCGTTTAAATTGTTGCATAAAGCGGGTATAAAGTCTGAAGCACATACTGAGTCTGGGTGATTTTCAGAGTGACAAGAAAAATTTATTTTATGCGTGATATACCGTCCCCCAAACGTGGATAGAGACCTAGGAAGACTACTGTGGGAGGAAATTTAGTCATATTGATTGGAATTCTTTGACTGGGAATTTAGAGTCTAACGACTTCTTAGAGTAACACTACGATATAATATGAGATTGAATTTCAGTGAACTAAAATTCTGGTTAACAGAACAATATTTTTGGCTTGCCACTAAATAAAAAATATTTCCTGCTTTGCAGTTTGGATTTTCACTACAGGAATTAAAAACTCAGAGCTTGGAGTATACACGACATTATACGAGAGGCGCAGGAATGAACACTTTACAGTAGTGTTTGAACACTCACCTTTTCAGGTTTTCCCTCGTGTATGAGTCAGGTTAGGTTAGGTTAGGTAAGGTTCGTCAGGAAACAGGACAAATGTTTCCTGACGCGGGTCTTAGTCAGATGATGACCCGCCTTTGGAGCTTTTGGTCATCTGACCGAGGCCTTCCGCTGGCTTACCGGTCCACCCCTTTAAAAATTATGGTCATTTATAACCTTATGAGTCAGGTTTCAAAGTAGGAGTTCCATTTATATCTAAGAAATTAATTATAGAACAGTTGGTAGCTAGTGCTGTGAGATCTTTGGCATCTAATACAATTGACAGCTGATAACAAGCTTCCTAAGTATTAATAATGACCTGATCTCTGAGAACTAGATGTTTAATATGAACCATCAGTAGATTCATCAGTGATTGAAGGAAATTTAGTACGCTAAATGAGACACAAGATTTGGAAAAGTTTACTAAGTGTATGTTGCCTTTGTTGTAGCACATTTCGTTGTACTTTCAGCTTTAGAATCTGGGTATACATTAACAGCATCTCCAGGTAAGCGGTCCATTCTAGCAATTAGTGGACAATGTTCTATTACACACAAGTTCACCAAGAGACGTGCATCAAAAGTATTTATTTTCGTTTTGTTTTTAAAATGTAAAGTTTCTTGTATTTCACAGCTGCACACTATGCTAAATACTTCATTTTCAACATTCCTTTACATACCCAAAATGAAAATCTGCCGTCTTAAAACCACTTGATTAAACTGAGTCGGTGTTTCACAGCTGTCGATATACGAATCCTCGGACACATTTTTCAAATTTCTTTAGTTGTGCATTTCACTATGAGAAAAACTGGTCCCAAAGACCACTCTGACAGCTATTTTAATTGTTTTATGATTCCAGTGGTTGCAACACGTCATTCTCTTTAACTTCATTTCAATGCTTTTCCACTCTGCAAAGAAAAAAAAAATCTTTTAACGCTTCAGTTTCTCTTAGTTTGCAACTTTGGCTTCTAGTTGTTCCTGTTGCAATACTAACGTTATCTTTATCCTTTCATATGCTTTTACAACCTAAGTTGCGAGTATAATGTCTACTTTTTTCCATCTAGTGACCATCGTGGCTATTATTTAGTGCTTTTAACGTTTCAATAAAAGTTTTACCTTCTTTTTTATCAGTTCTTGCCATTTTGTAGTTCTCTGGTACGTTTTTTTTTTTTAACTTGTATGTTATTTTTTAGATGTGGACATGAGAAAAATGTGAGGTATAACTATTTTGTTGTAATATATGTTGCAAATGGGTACATTTTAACGTTTTTCAATCCAGATATTTGAAACGTATTTTATAGTTTGCCAGTATAGCATACAAGTGTCTCACAATATAATTTATATAATATTCCTATGACATTTTCTTAACTGTAACTTCGATGTCCCTACATGTTCTTCATGGGGCCTGATGTCACTTTTCCCATTTTCATCATATGTCACCCTTGTTGGTTTAGCGCTTTCTTTAAGTATAATGATCCATCACATGTCATTTGCCTACATTTAATTTCATCATTCATTTAAAAAAAATTTTAACTCTAATGTTTGTGGCTCCTCACTTGTAACTTCTTCCCATGAGGACATTTTTCCACATCTCATTTTTGTATGGAATTCCATCAGAAACATAAATAAATTCCGCCCATCCTTTTCTTTCTTGAACAATTTCTGTAACTGTCGTAATAGCATAATCGATTTGATATATATAAATCGAACATTAAAATGGTATAAAATACCGACAGGTTGTTAGATATATATATATATATATATATATATATATATATATATATATATATATATATATATATATATATATATATATATATATATATATATATATATAAATCGCAGACCGAAAACCGTATTGTATACTTGTATCAAAGTTTATGACATGGTCTTAAAATTTTTATGTAATTGTTCGTCAATAAGTCTTTACAATAGCTTTGACTAGAGTTTTCCCTTTTTGAACTCGTATGTTCACAAGTGTGTATAGTACCAAACATTGTGAACAAGCCAGAGGCAGTCCTCTTCATGTTTGTGACGGGTAGACTTGTAAATGTCTGAGTGTCATTGGTTTACAAATCAATGAATTCAGTCCGAAAATGATCACTTGCCATCTGGTAAAACTTGACATTCTTACCTTCTGCCCATGCTTTTGGAAATTCCCCAAATGTGATACCACCTACGACTGCTGTACCTCTCCTGCCTATGGTACATAAGCTACTTCCTCGCACATATGCTGCATTCTTTTCAAGATTAATTGACTGACCACATCGATTCAAGGCTGAGGAACTGATCACAAGAAACTCCTGTTGTTCTCCGTTATCCTTTGTGTGGACTGATGAAGCCACTGTGTGGCGAAACGTTTCCTCAATAAAGATACCCAAGTGTCACACATGTGTCTAATTTATCAACTCGTCGGTTCTCTGAACCATTCATCTAACTTCTTGTCTTGTTGAATGAAAGGTCGTTTGAACTTTGAAAGTGTGAAAAATTATGTTCAGTAATTAATCTGCTTCACAAGCATCTATCTATCCTTCCAAAATTTTCACTTCAGCATACATATTTAAATGTTCCGTTTCATTACTCAGGAAAGCAAATCACAGGTCCAATGATGACGTCTTCCTTTCTCAGTGATAAAGATGTTGATCAAATAACTTTGCCTCTACTCAGTAACCAAACTTTAGGGTGGTCAGCACATTCCCATAGTCTCCATCTATCTCAGACAAGAAACCTTGAAACTTGCGAAGCTTCATGCCTTGATGCCTGATAAAATGCATGCTTGACACAATAACACTCAGCACATTTTTAAACCGAAGAATTTGGGCTCACAAGGCCTGCCGATGAGTGAAATTGCGTGGCCTTTATTTTTAATATAATTTCATTAACTATTAAAAGTACACCAGTTTATCTTCCATGTTACTTGCATCATTGGTTGCTACACTTTCAGTTCATCCCAGCTCAGGTTAAGCTTCTTCTCATATTTACTCTCCATTATCTTTACATTTTCTAAAGTCCTCGCATCTTTTATTTTCTGCTGTGCAAACAGTTCCTCACAAACTTCTAACTAGTTATAACTGCCTCTTATAAAAATACGTTGAGAAGGGTCTAGATGCTAGTCTCCTAGCGCAGTCTTGTCTGAGGCGCTACTCTCCTAGCGTAGTCTTGTCTGAGGCGCTAGTGTCCTAGCGTGAGTGAATGTTGCAACAAGGAGAAGGCTGGAGGCATTGGAGATGTTGTTGAGGGCAATGTGTAGTGTTAATATAATGCAGAGAATTCGTAGTTTGGGAATTAGGAGGAGGTGCAAGATTACCAAAACTATTATTTAGAGGGAGGAGGTTACCTGGAGGTTACCTGGAGGTTATTCCGGGGATCAATGCCCCCGCAGCCCGGTCCATGACCAGGCCTCCCGATGGATCAGGGCCTGATCAACTAGGCTGTTACTGCTGGCCGCACGCAGTCCAACGTACGAGTCACAGCCCGGCTGATCCGGCACTGACTTTAGGTATCTGTCCAGCTCTCTCTTGAAGGCAGCCAGGGGTTTATTGGCAATTCCCCTAATGCTTGATGGGAGGCTGTTGAACAGTTTTGGGCCCCGGACACTTATGGTGTTTTCCCTTAGTGTACCAATGGCGCCCCTACTTTTTATTGGGGGCATTTTGCATCGCCTGCCCAGTCTTTTACTTTCGTAGGGAGTGATTTCTGTGTGCAGATTTGGGACCATTCCTTCCAAGATTTTCCAAGTGTAGATTATGATATATCTCTCCGTCCTGCATTCCAACGAGTACAAGTCAAGTGCTTCCAAGCGTTCCCAGTAGTTAAGGTGCTTGACAGAACTTATACGTGCAGTAAAGGATCTCTGTACACTCTCTAGATCTGCGATTTCACCTGCTTTGAATGGAGATGTTAATGTACAGCAGTATTCCAGCCTAGAGAGAACAAGTGGTTTGAAAAGGATCATCATGGGCTTGGCATCTCTCGTTTTGAAAGTTCTCATTATCCATCCTATCATTTTCTTTGCACGTGCGATCGTGGCACTGTTGTGATCCTTGAAAGTGAGATCCTCAGACATTACTACTCCCAGGTCCCTTACATTATTTTTCCGCTCTATTGTATGGCCGGAGTCAGTAGTATACTCTGTTCTAGTTATTATCTCCTCCAGTTTTCCATAACGGAGTAGTTGGAATTTGTCCTCATTGAACATCATATTGTTTACCGTTGCCCACTGGAAAACTTTGTTTATACCTTCTTGGAGGTTAACCGCGTCCTCAGCAGATGACAGCCTCATGCAGATCCTAGTATCATCCGCAAAGGATGATACGGTGCTGTGGTGTATATCTCTGTTTATGTCTGATATGAGGATAAGGAATAAGATGGGGGCGAGTACTGTGCCTTGTGGAACAGAGCTCTTCACTATGGCAGCCTCCGATTTAACTCTGTTGACCACTACTCTTTGTGTTCGATTTGTTAGGAAGTTGAAGATCCATCTCCCCACTTTCCCAGTTATTCCTTTAGCACGTATTTTATGGGCTATTACGCCATGATCGCATTTGTCAAATGCTTTTGCAAAGTCTGTGTATATTACATCTGCATTCTGATTTTCTTCCAGTGCATCCAAGGCCATGTCATAGTGATCCAGTAGTTGTGAGAGGCAGGAGCGACCTGCCATGAACCCATGTTGCCCTGGATTGTGCAGATTTTGGGAATCCAGGTGATTTGCAATCCTGCTTCTTAGCACTCTTTCAAAGATTTTTATGATGTGGGACGTCAGAGCTATTGGTCTATAGTTCTTAGCTAATGCTTTGCTGCCACCTTTATGGAGTGGGGCTATATCCGTTGTTTTAAGTGACTGTGGAATTTCACCCATGTCCAAGCTCCTCCTCCATAGTGTACTTAGGGTGCGCGAGAGGGGTTTCTTGCAGTTCTTAATGAAAACAGAGTTCCACGAGTCTGGGCCCGGGGCTGAGTGCATAGGCATGTTGTCAATGGCTTTTTCGAAATCTATCGGAGTTAGGGTAATGTCGGAAATCTGGCATACATTTATGGAGTTTTGAGGCTCATTCATGAAGAAATCATTTGGGTCGTCGATCCTCAGACCGATTAGTGGTTCACTAAACACAGAGTCGTACTGGGATTTCAATATTTCACTCATTTCCTTGTTGTCATCTGTGTAAGTCCCATCCTGTCTGAGTAAGGGCCCGATACTAGATGTGGTATTTGCCTTGTTTTTGGCATATGAAAAGAAATATTTTGAATTTCTTTCAATTTCACTAATAGCTTTAAGCTCCTCCTGCCTCTCCTGGTTCCTGTAAGAGTCATTTAGCTTAATTCGATAGTTTCCACTTCCCTGGTCAGCGCCTCCTTCCGTGTATCAGATATTCTAGCACTCCTGAGGAGCTCAGTGACTCTTCGTCGTCTTCTGTAGAGGGAGCGTCTTTTTCTCTCCAGTTTACTCCTGCTCTTTTTCTTTCTTAGGGGAAGGGTTTTTGAGGTGGTTCGGATATGTAGAGAGGATGAACATAACAGAATGACTTCGAGAGGAGGTGGGGTAGAGGTCGGCCTAAGAAAGGTTGAAGGGAGGGGGTAAAGGAGGTTTTGAGTGCAAGGGGCTTGGACTTCCAGGAAACATGTGTGAGCGTGTTAGATAGGAGCGAGTGGAGACAAATGGTTTTTAGGACTTGACGTGCTGTTGGAGTGTGAGCAAAGTAACTTTTATAAAGGGATTCAGGAAAACCAGCAGGCCGGAACTGAGTCCTGGAGATGGGAAGTACAGTGCCTGCACTCTGAAGGAGGGATGTTAATGTTGCAGTTTAATAACTGTAGTGTAAGCACTCCTCTGGCAAGACAGCGATGGAGTGAATGATGAAAGTTTTTCTTTCTCGGGCTACTCTGCCTTGGTGGGAAACGGCCGATGTGTTAATAATAATGTTTCATATGTTTATCATCTGCTGCCTTACCTGATATTTTTATTCTATCAGTCTTTTCATCTATTTAGTAGATACTTTCCTTAGCCAAATTGTAAACAAAGGACTACATTTTATCAGTAAATTATCTTAAAAATCCACTTTACTTTTCCCTTCCTTAGCAATTTTCAACATTAATTTTACTTTTACATTTTTGTGTGACATCGCTTACACACATCCTCGTACTCTTACACACATCCTCGTACTCTTACACACATCCTCGTACTCTTACACACATCCTCGTACTCTTACACACATCCTCGTACTCTTACACACATCCTCGTACTCTTACACACATCCTCGTACTCTCTTACACACATCCTCGTACTCTTACACACATCCTCGTACTCTCTTACACACATCCTCGTACTCTTACACACATCCTCGTACTCTCTTACACACATCCTCGTACTCTCTTACACACATCCTCGTACTCTCTTACACACATCCTCGTACTCTCTTACACACATCCTCGTACTCTTACACACATCCTCCTACTCTTACACACATCCTCGTACTCTCTTACACACATCCTCGTACTCTCTTACACACATCCTCGTACTCTTACACACATCCTCGTACTCTTACACACATCCTCGTACTCTTACACACATCCTCGTACTCTCTTACACACATCCTCGTACTCTCTTACACACATCCTCGTACTCTCTGACACACATCCTCGTACTCTCTTACACACATCCTCGTACTCTCTTACACACATCCTCGTACTCTTACACACATCCTCGTACTCTCTTAGACACATCCTCGTACTCTTACACACATCCTCCTACTCTTACACACATCCTCGTACTCTTACACACATCCTCGTACTCTCTTACACACATCCTCGTACTCTTACACACATCCTCGTACTCTTACACACATCCTCGTACTCTCTTACACACATCCTCGTACTCTCTTACACACATCCTCGTACTCTGACACACATCCTCGTACTCTCTTACACACATCCTCGTACTCTTACACACATCCTCGTACTCTTACACACATCCTCGTACTCTTACACACATCCTCGTACTCTCTTACACACATCCTCGTACATTCTTACACACATCCTCGTACATTCTTACACACATCCTCGTACTCTCTTACACACATCCTCGTACTCTCTTACACACATCCTCGTACTCTCTTACACACATCCTCGTACTCTCTTACATCCTCGTACTCTCTTACACACATCCTCGTACTCTTACACACATCCTCGTACTCTCTTACACACACATCCTCGTACTCTCTTACACACATCCTCGTACTCTCTTCACTATAAACAGCTACACACGCTGTTCTCCAAGGTGTGATTATTATGTGCTGTTAGTTGTCAGAGGCACTTATCGACAGAGATCTGTCTTTTTCCTGTTTGTGTGTGTGTGCGGGGGGGAGTTGGTGTGGTGTATGTCGTGCGTGGTTGTGTGTTGTTGGTTGTGTGTGTGTGTGTGTGTGTGTGTGTGTGTGTGAGTACTCACCTAATTGTAGTTCCAGGGGTCGATTTATAGCTCCTGGACCCGCCTCTTCCTCTGTCGCTACTAAGTCCACTCTCCATACTCCATGAGCTTTATCATACCTCTTCTTAAACCCATGTATGGATCCAGCCTCCACTACATCACTCTACAGGTTGTTCCACTTCCTGGCAACTTTGAAGAAATACTTCCTAACATCTCTGTGACTCATCCGAGTCTTCAGCTTTCAATTGTGACCCCTTGTTGCTGTGTCCCATCTCTGAAACATCCGTCTCTATCCACCTCGTTAATTCCTCTCAGAATATTATATGTTATCATGTCCCCCTATCAGTCCTGTTCTCGAGTGTCGCCTGGTGGATTTCCCGTAACCTCTCCTCGTAGGACATACCCCTTAGTTCCGGGACTAGTCTTGTCGCAAGCCTTTTCACTTTCTCTAATTTCTTTACGTATTTGACCAGGTGAGGGTTCCACACTGGTGCTGCATACTCCAAAGTGAGTCTGACGTACACAGTGTAGTGTGTGTTGAATGACTCCATACTTAGATATTAAAATGTTATTCTTAGGTTTGCCAGATGCCTATATGCTGCAGCACTTATTTGATTGACGTGGACCTCAGGAGATGTGTTCGGCATGAGGCTCAATTCGAGATCCTTTTCCTTGAGTGAGTTTTGAGTCTGTGACCTCCTAGATTGTACTCACTCTGCGGTCTTCTTTGTCCTTCCCCAAACTTTTATTATCCTCGTTCGTTTACTTCACATCGTTTGCGAACAGGGACACTGCTGAATCTCTTTCTGCCATGTCATTCACGTATAATAAAAACAGCACTGGACCTAGGACTGAAACTTGCGGAACACCACACGTCACACGCACCCACTCTGACACCTCGTCATGTATCAAAACACGTTGTTTCCTTCCTGTCAGGTATTCTCTGATTCTTAGTAATTTTCTCCCTGCTATTACAGCCTGCTCATCTAGCTTTTCAACCAGTCTCATGTTTGGTAGCGTGTCGAAATCCTTCTTACAGTCCAAGAAGATGCAGTTTTCCCATCCCCCTCTCCTCCCTGTCTTACTTCTGTTGCCTTATCCAGTAGGTTTGTGTCACAGGACTTCCCTTCCCTGAAACCTTGCTGGTTATCAGTGACACAGGTCTGTAGTTTAGTACTGCCTGTCTCCTTTCTTAAAAACTGGAACTACGTTTATTGTCTCCCACACCTCAGACAGTTGCATAGTTTCAATGGAGTTATTGAAGACTGTTGTTAGCAGTACACACAGTGCATCTGCTCCCTCTCTCAGGACCCATGGAGAGATGTTATTTGGGCCCAATGCCTTCGAGATATCTAGTTCACCTAGCAGTTTCTTCACCACCTCCTCGGTTGTGTACAGTGTGTCCAGCACTTGCTGGTGCACCCTACTCCATCGGTTTGCTGGAAACCCCTCTGCCTCCACTGTGAATCTTGAGCAGAGCTCCTCATATACTTCCCGGTCGCTTCCTGTGAGCTCCTCAAATATTTCCTGGTCGCTTCCTGTGAGCTCCTCTTCTTCCATCCTCAGTCTGATGTTACTCTATAACAGCTTTAAGTTAGAGTTGGCTTTTGATGTATTGTTATTTTTGTATTGCCGCTGGGCCCCTCTCTTTATCCAGTTCCTTATGTGCCTCCAGATTTTCCAAGTACATCTCCTTGTGGTTGAAATACCCCATGATCAGGGACTTTGCCTTGCTTGAGCCCTTTCGATCACCTTGGCTAAAGTAGTCACCCTCTTTTTGTTGCTCTTGTCATATTCTTGGCTTGGTCTTCTGTTGTTTGGTGGCAGAGTGTACATCACTAATATCATCACTTTTGGATCCCCAGTTTGAAGTGTTCCTATAATGTACTCATCCACTTCACCTCTTAGTTCTTCTATCACCTCAAAATTCCACTGGTTTTCGATGAGCAGTGCAACTCCTCCTCCCCCTCTGTTTCTATTTTTCTTCAGTACCTGATATCCAGATGGGAAGATTGCATCTGTTATCACTCTCATGAGCTTTGTCTCTGAGAGTGCTATGATGTCCAAGGATGCCTTAGAGATTCTTTAATGTGACTTGTCATTCTTATTTGCTAATTCATCTGTGCTGGTATACCCTACCTTCTGCTTCCTTTCCAGAACTGTATTCTGGGGAGTGGGAAGGGTTGGTGCAGGCTGAGGGTGTGGTAGACAAATCTGGATATTATGGTAGGATGGTTTTATGGGGGTATTAGTACTGGGGGGTGGGGGAATGTGGATGTGGAGTGTGGCTTACTTCTTTTTTTTTGTTTTGTTTGGTTTGTATGGGTTGGTAGGGGTTGAGGGGATGATGTGGGTGGTTCTGTGGGCAGTTGTTTGTGTCCTTCCGAGGGTGCACTCCCGTCTGTCAGTATCTGCTCTGTTTCCCTTTCCTGCCTCTGGCACCTTCTTATTTTCTCCATTGTTCCCATTCTTTTTTGTTCTGTCGTATTCTAGGTACACTTGCTGGTATTTTGGGGAATCCCTTACCTGTGATTTCCTCTTCAGGATCTTGTTTCAAAATATATACGTCTTGAATGTCAATTTGCATGGGTGGCTCTTTTTCACTGAGTTTTGCCCTAGTCTCTGAAAATTTGTCAGTTTGATCATGTCATTTCCTGTTACTACAATGATGCTCTCAATCTCTCTTATCTGTCACTGTCTTCTTTTGTGATAGGTTGTCGTTTCTGTCTCATGGAACTCATAAAATAAAAAGTGATTTCTCTCTCTCTCTCTCCTCATTTTGTTTCCCTCGATATCTCTGGGTCCAATTTAATTATCTCCATAGTTGCTTCCCTTATTATCTCCCAGGCATCCCAGTGACCTGATATCATTTCCTCAAGGGGCTTCTTGGCTCCTTCAGTCCCCTCACTGTCTGCTGATGTTCCTGCACCCAGTACCTTGCTCCTATCAGTCCTCACTTGTATATTCTCCTTCAGCAGACAGTTCATCCACCAGGATCTGTACCTTTTATTTCAGCAGCAACAGCTCATAGCTCCCACTTCTTGATCTTTGTAGGTATCTTCTCCTCCACTGAGTTGTAAAACTCACTTAGCTTCTTTTCCCACTCTTGTTCCATTGTATTCTTCATTCTTTCTGCCAATGCTTCCTTATCCTTCCAACCATTCACAGTACCCTTGTATCCTCGTCCTGCTATTTTTTGGGGGGGAGGGGGTAGGGGGGAGAAGATTAGTGCAAGAGTGGTAGTGTTAGTGTGTTTGTGTGTGTTTTGAAGTGCTTGTATATGAGGACGTATGTGTATATGTGCATGTGTGTGCGTTTGATGTGTGTACTCACCTAGTTGTGGTTGCAGGGGTCGATTCACAACTCCTGGCCCCGCCTCTTCACTATCGCTAATAGGTCACTCTTTCTGCTCCATGAGCTTTACCATACCTCATCTTAAAGCTATATATGGATCCTGCCTTCACTATATCACTTTCCAGACTATTCCACTTCGCGACAACTCTGTGACTAAAGAAATACTTCCTAACATCCCTGTGACTCATTTGAGTCTTTAACTTCCGACTGTGACCTCTTGTTGCTGTGTCCAATCTTTGGAACATCCTGTCTTTGTCCACCTTGTCGATTCCTCTCAGTATTTTATATGTCGTTATCATATCCTCTCTATCTCTCCCGTCCTACAGTGTCGTTAGGTCGATTTTCCTTAACCTCTCCTCGTAGGACATGCCGACTAGCTCCGGGACTAGTTTCGTTGCAAACCTTTGCACTTTCTCTAATTTCTTTACGTGTTTGGCTACGTGTGGATTCCAAACAGATGGTGCATACTCCAATATGGGCCTGACGTACACGGTATACAGGGTCCTGAATGATTCCTTACTGAAAAGTCGGAATGTTATTCTTAGGTTTACCAGGCGCCCGAATGCTGCAGCAATCATTTGATTGATGTGCGCCTAAGGAGATGTGCTTGGTATTATACTAACTCCGAAGATCCTTTTCCTTGAGCGTGGTTTGTAGTCTCTTGCCATCTAGACTGTACTCTGTCTTCGGTCTTGTTGTCCTTTCATAGGTTGAAATCCAGAAGCCAGTTTCTGGACCAGACCTGCAGCCTGTCTAGATCCCTTTCTAATCCTGCCTGGTCCTCCTCCGATTGAATTCTCCTCATTAACTTCACAGCGTCTGCAAACAGGGCCATTTCTGAGTCGATTTCTTCCGTCATGTCATTCACGTATACCTGAAACAGCATCGGTCCTAGGACTGACCCCTGTGGAACCCCTCTCGTCACAGGCACCCAGTCTCACACCTCGTCGAGTACCATGACTCGCTGATGTATTCCCGTCAAGTATTCTGTGTGTGTGTGTGTGTGTGTGTGTGTGTGTGTGTGAGATAGAGAGAGAGAGACAGACAGACAGACAGACAGACAGACATGGACCCCCACGCGCGCGTGAGCGAAGTAATGTACCCAAGTCGTGGACACGTCAGAGGGAGTGAAGGTGGGATATCGATGGAGGAGAGGCCGGAGGAGAGAAGAGAGTAGGGAGGGTGAGGGGAAGGGGAAGGGGAAGGAGAAGGGAAGGCTTCCAGAAGATGCAACGTGCCGGCCAGTGAAGGGAATCGGGCAGGTGAGGGGAGGGAAGGGATAAACAAACAAAAATATAAAGCTATCGAGCTTGAATATTGTTAGGGAGGGAGAGTCTACCTGGACTGTATTCCGGGGATCAACGCCCCCGCGGCCCGGTCCACGACCAGGCCTCCCGGTGGATCAGGGCATGATCAACCAGGCTGTTAATGCTGGCCCCACGTAGTCCAGCGTAAGAACCATAGCCAGGCTGATCCGGTACCAACTTAAAGTATCTGTCCAGCTCCCTCTTGAAGGCTGCCAGGGGCATATTGATAATTCCCCTTATGCATGGTGGGAGGCTTTTGAACAGTCTTGGGTCCCAGACACTTATGGTGTTTTCTCTTAGTGTACCAATGGCGCCCCTACTTTTCAATGGGGGCATTTTGCACCGCCTGCCAATTCTTTTACTGTTGTACTGAGTAATTTCTGTGTGTAGATTTGGGACCATTCCTTCTAGGATTTTCCAAGTGTAGATTATGATAACTCTCGCCTGTTTTCCATCGAGTACAAGTGAAGTGCTTCCAAGCGTCCCCAGTAATTGAGGCGTTTGAACTTATATGTGCAATAAGGGTTCTCTGTACACTCTCTAGATCTGTAATTTCACCTGTTTTAAATGGGGATGTTATTGTACAGCAATATTCCAGCCTAGAGAGAACAAGTGATTTGAAAAGACCATCATTGGCTTGACATCTCTTTTTTGAAAGTTCTCATTATCTATCCTATCATTTTCTTTGTAGTTGTGAGCGTGGCACTGTTGTGATCCTTGAAAGTGATCTGATCTATGTATGATTAGAGTTTGTAGTATACTCAGTTCTAGTTATTATCTCCTCCAGTTTTCCATAACGGAGTAGTTGGAATTTGTCTTCTTTGAACATCTTATTGCTTTCCGTTGCCCATTGGAAAACTTGGTTTATATCTTCTTGGAGGTTAACCGCGTCCTCAACAGATGACAGTCTCCTGCAGATCCTAGTATTGTCTGCAAAGGATGACACGGTGCTGTAGATTACATCTCTGTCTAGATCTGCTATGAGGATGAGGAGCAGGATGGGGGCGAGTACAGTGCCTTGCGGAACAGAGCTTTTCACTATGGCAGCTTCCGATTTAACTCTGTTGACCGCTATTTGTATTCGATCGAGTAGAAAGTTGAAGATCTATCTCCCCACATTGCCAACTATTCCTTTAGCACGTATTTTGTGTGCTATTCCGCCATGATCACACTTGTCAAAGGCTTTTGCAAAGTCTGTGTGTATTACATCTGCATTCTGTTTTTTCTTCCAGTGCATCCAAGACCATATCATAGTAATCCAGTAGTTGCGAGAGGCAGGAGCGACCTGCTCTGAAACCAAGTTGCCCTGGATTGTGCAGTTTTTTGAGAATCCAAGTGGTTTGCAATCGTGCTTCTTAGCACTCTTTCAAAGATTTTTATGATTTGAGACATTAAAGCTATTGGTCTAGAGTTCTCAGCTAATGCTCTGCTGCCACCTTTATGGAGTGGGGCTATATCCGTTGTTTTTGGTGACTGGAATTTCGCCCATGTCTACACTCCTTCTCCATAGTATACTTAGGGCAGGCAAAACAGGTTTCTTGCAGTTCTTAATGAATATAGAGTTTCATGAATCTAAGCCTGGGGCTGAGTGCATGGGCATGTTGTCAATGGCTTTCTCAGTCCATCGGAGTTAGGGTAATGTCGGAAATCTGGCATACATTGATGGAAATTTGAGGGTCATTCGTGAAAAAATTTGGATTGTCGATCTTTAGACTGATTATGGCTCGCTAAACACAGTCGTATTGGTATTTCAGTATCTCACTCATGTCTTTGTTGTCGTCTAATTCCCAGCTTGTCTGAGCAAAGGCCCGATACTAGATGTGGTATTTGTGATCATGTCAGAGGATCTCGCCTTCAAAAACCATAACATTGTATCAATCTCATCTGCTAGAAAATTGACAGGATAGATAATGAGAACCTTCAAAACTAGGGATGCTAAACCCATGATGATACTCTTCAAGTCGCTTGTTCTATCTAGGCTGGAATATTGCTGCACACTAACAGCACCTTTCAAGGCAGGTGAAATTCCTGACCTAGAAAGTGTACAGAGAACCTTCACTGCACACACAACTGTGATAAAACACCCCAGTTACCGGAAACGCTTGAAGTTCCTCAACCTGTACTCCCTAGAACGTAGGCGGGAGAGATGCATGATTATATACACTTGGAAAATCCTAGCGGGATTAGTACCAAACTTGCACACGAAAATCTCACCCTATGACAGAAAAGATTCGGCAGACGATGCAACATCCCTCAATAAAAAAACAGGGGTGCCACTAACACGATAAGAGACAACACAATAAGTGTCAGGGGCCCAAGACTGTTTAACTGCCTCCCAGCATACATAAGGGGGATTACCAATAGGCCCCTGGGTGTCTTCAAGAAGGCACTGGACAGGCACCTAAAGTCAGTACCTGGCCAGATGGACTGTGGTTCATACGTTGGGTTCCCTGTGGCTAACAGTAACAGCCTGGTGATGAGGCCCTGATCCACCATGAGGCCTGGTCACAGACCGGACTGCGGGGGCTTTGACTCCCGAAACCCTCTCCATGTTAACTCCATGAATATGAAAAGAAATATTTAAAATTTCTTTCAATTTCACTAATCGCTTTTAGCTTCTCCTGTCTCTCCTGGGTCCTCTAAGAGTCCTTTAACTTAAGTTCTATATTTTCCACTTCTCTGTTCAGCGCTTCCTTCCGTGTATGAGATAATCTAGCGTTCTTGAGGAGCTCAGTGATTCTTCGTCGTATTCTGTAGAGGGAGCGTCTTTCTCGAGTTTTTCTTCTCTTCTTTCTTAGGGGAATATACCTTGAAGTTGTATTTGGTGAAGACACCTTCACAGCTACGTGCATTTTGCTGATCAGAGTCCCTATGCATGTAAGTCTAAACTTCGAATATATCGTGATTGGAATTAGTTTTTTTTTTTTATATGTCTCTTACCAGGTCCTCATTATTTGTGAAGATAAGGTCAAGTGTGTTTTCCAGTCTTGTTGGCTCCACTATCTGCTGACTTAGGGTGTGTTTTTCGCAAAGATTTTGTACCTCATGTGTGTGTGACCTCTCATCTGCGCTGCCTCCAGGAATTGTTTCTGCTGTAACATTATTTGCAACATTCTTCCAATTTGTATACCTTAGGTTGAAATCACCAGCAATAAGATAGTTGTTTGGGGATCGAGCTGGAAGACTTTCCAGACAGCAATCAATTTTCAGTAGCTGTTCCTTGAACTGTTGGGAGGTTGCATCTGGTGACTAGGTGACTAGGTTTTGGTTCTCAATATTCGTTGTTAGAACTTCAACTACATCATTTGTGGTGTTCAGCATCTTCGTGCAGATGAGCGACTCTGACATACAGGCCAACCCTCCCTTGTTGCCTTTTCTTTCTGTCACATCTAAAAAGGTACCCATTTATCCATATTTCGTTGTCAGAGTGATCTTTTTGTGTAGGTTCTCTGTGAATGCTCCAAACATCGCATTTGACTTCTCTAGAAGTCCACTGATAAAAGGTATTTTGCTGTTGGTGGATGGCTTAAGGCCCTGTTTATTAGCAAATATAAATGAGGTTGTATTTTGTTTGTTGGGGGGATTTTGTTATTGGCATCAGTAGTTGTGTTTCTGGAGGGCCATGGGTGGCCACTGGCTGCGCCTCCAGTCCAACAAGGCTCCAAGGTGATGGGCAATTTTTGTTATTTCCTTCCATTTTCTTTTTTAGTTTCCTACCTCTAAAAAATCGCTTGTAGTGGGGTTGTCGTAACTATTGTTGTTTGTCTTGTGAGGTCTGTCCCTCCTGGTCCCTTTCAGATAATATACAGGGCAGCTGGTGTTGTAGCACTGCTTTTGGAGGACCGAAGAGAGGCACATTTTCTGCTTCTGGGGAACT
This sequence comes from Cherax quadricarinatus, assembly GCF_038502225.1. Taxonomy (NCBI): domain Eukaryota; kingdom Metazoa; phylum Arthropoda; class Malacostraca; order Decapoda; family Parastacidae; genus Cherax; species Cherax quadricarinatus. The sequence continues at coordinate 32,549,300 of NC_091327.1, forward strand.
ACTTTCCCCAGAAGACTCCTCCACTACATCTTTAATGTGGCTATGGTCTTGTGCAATGATGGTTGTATATTTAAGGTTTAATGGTGAATGTGGTAGAGTCCCTAGTAGAGTCTGAACTGGCACTAAGGCTGAGTCTGAGTCAGCACCAGTAGCGCTAGGACTGGGTTAGCACTATGTGGGGGGGATGGGTTAATTGACGTTTTTGTTTCCTGCTTTTTTTTCAGTAGGTGACTATATAGTATCGAGTCGTCTGTTGTGGTATGGGTTATGGTACGGCATTCTGCATTTTTTGGTTCACTCCTATCTCTTCCTCCCATGTTTTATATATCTTTTGTAGACTGTCCAAGAGTTCATCTTTATTTTCTTGCTTATTTTTAATATTTATTACCCTCCTTAGTACCTTTCTGATACCTGCCCAATGTTCTATATCTTTATCGAACAACCAGAAGCACCTTGCTAGTTCGAAGTCATTTTTTGAGGCTGTGTTTATTCTTGCAGAAGAGATATGGTGCTTGGAAAAGGACAGGTTGCATGTGATCCTGAATTGTCTTCCAAGGACATTTTTTACATGTCCCACAGATATGTTTTACTAACATCCTACCCGTATCCTACTTTAATCTGTATGCAAGAAAAAAACTGATTTCCAATTTACCCCTCTCTGCACTGGTGACAGTAATATGTGAGATGGGTTTCTAGAAACTGAGGCTTGCGGCACATGGGTAGTGGGTGAATTTTGAGGAGGTAGGGGGTGACTATAATATGGCTATATTATGGCATTTAATTTTGTTTTGTTCACTGTATAACTCTTTCCAGATTCATTCCTCATTGATCTTACTGAGTTCCTCACACTGATCTAGATTGGGTTATTGTGGTAAGGGGTATATGGTATTATATGATTGTATATGGTAGGCAGCTAGGCCTATGGTAATTTTCTCCTTACACTTCCATTTAAATTTATTTCATGCTGGTTTCTCAATTGTGGTAGTTTATTTTGTGATATTTTGTTCTAGCTAGTTTACTCCCTTCATTACGGTTACCATTAATGATAGTCCAGGTTTTTTTCATTTTCACTCAACAGTAATACGATTTACTGCTTCCCTCGAGTGGTAACACTTGTTGTTTCCCAACAACACTGGGCTTCGTCTGGGTCCTTGGCACTTAAAATATTTTGTTTGATTTCCACTTAATGAATGCAAGGATCACGTATGTGTCGATCACAGTCGACAAATTAGCGGTGGTCCCTAAAAGGGACCACCGCTAATTTGTCCATTTTAGGGACCACCGCTAACACTCAAGGAAACTGAGCCCACGCACAAACGTGTGTGCCCTACTGGAACAGGACTTAGTGTAACAGAAAGGGGGTGGAGGTTATATGCTACCGCAAATGACCTCCACACTTTAAATAGCTAAGTATGCATGAATACACACACACACACACACACACACACCTGAACCTGGAGCCACATGGGTGCCCAGAAACGTGGAGGGCTAAGATGATGGAGGTGGTACTGGAAAGCATGTACCAACACGTAAGGGACTACCAGAGAGAGAAGAGGATGAACCGGCAAGACTGGACCTAGTATTCACCTTGAGTAGTGCAGGTATAGAGGATATCAGATATGAATGACCCTTCGGGGCAAGTGATCATGTGGTTTTGAGCTTTGTATACATAGTTACTACAAGAGGAGAGGGAAGCAGGAAGGGCAGGATGGATGAAGCCAAACTACACGAAAGGGGACTAACAGGCATGAAGAATTTCCTACACGGGGTTCAGTGGGACAGAGAACTGGCAGGGAAGTCAGTAAATGAGATGATGGAATATGTGACAATAATATGCGTGACATCAGAGGAGAGGTTTGTTCCCAATGGTAACAGAAGTAACAAGAAAGCCAGGATGAGCCCATGGTTCACCCAGAGGTATAGAGAGGCGAAAACCAAGTGTGCTAGAGAATGGAAGAAGTATAGAAGGAAAAGGACTCAGGAGAATTACGAGAGAAGTCGTAGAGCCAGAAACGAATATGCACAGGTAAGAAGGGAGGCCCAAAAACAATACGAAAATGACAGCAGCGAAAGCCAAATCTGATCCAAACCTGTTGGACAGCCACATCAGGAGGAAAACAATAGTCAAGGAACAGGTAATCAGGCTGAGGTAGGAAGGAGGGAAGATCACAAGAAACGACCGTGAAGTACATGAGGAGCTCAACATGAGATTCAAAGAAGTGTTCACAGAAGAGACAGAAGGGACTCCAGAAAGACAGAGAGGTGGGGTACACCAAATGTTGGACACAATACATACAACCGAAGAAGAACTGAAGAGGCTGCTAAGTGAGCTAGTTACCTCAAAGGCGATGGGGCCGGATAACATCTCTCCATGGGTCTTGAGAGATGGAGCAGAGGTGCTATGTATACCACTAACAACAATCAACACATCTATTGAAACAGGGCGACTACCTGAGATATGGAAGACGGCAAATGTAAACCCAGTTTTTTAAAAAGGAGACAGACACGAAGCATAAACTACAGACCAGTGTCACTGACATATATAGTATGCAAAATCATGGAGAAGATTATCAGGAGAAGAGTGGTGGAGCACCTGGAAAGAAATGAGCTTAGCAACAACCAGCACGGTTTCAGGGACAGGAAATCCTGTGTCACAACCCTGCTTTAGTTCTATGATAGGGTGACAGCAGTAAGACAATAGAGACATGGGTGGGTAGATTGCGCTTTCTTAGACTGTAAGAAGGAGCTTGACACAGTTCCACAAAAGATATTAGAGTAAAAGATGGAGGGCCATGCAGAGATAACAGGGAAGGCAATACAATGCATCAAAGAATACCTGTCGGGAAGACAACAGCGAGTCATGGTACGTGACGAGGTATCTGAGTGGGCGCCTGTGGTGAGTGGGGATCCACAGGGGTCAGTCCTAGGACCAGTGCTGTCTCTGGTATTTGTGAGCGACATGACGAAAGGAATAGACTCAGAAGTGTCCCTATTTGCATGTGATTTGAAGTTGATGAGAAGAATTCAATCGCACGAGGACCAGGCGGAACTGCAAAGGGATCTGGACAGGTTGCAGGCCAGGTCCAGCAAGTAAATCCTGGAGTTCAACCTAACCAAGTACAAAGTCGTTATGTTTGGGGAAGGACAAAGAAGACCGCAGACAGAGTACAGTCTAGGGGGCCAGAGACTACAAACCTCACTCAAGGAAAAGGATCTTGGGGTGAGAATAACGCCGGGAATATCTCCTGAGGCGCACATTAACAAATAACTGCTGCAGCTTATGGGCGCTTAGCAAACCTCAGAACAGCATTCTGACATTTCAATAAGGAATTGCTCAGGACCCTGTACACCGTGTATGTCGGGCCTATATTGGAGTTTAGAACCCACACCTAACAAAGCACATAGGGAAATTAGAGAAAGTGATGAGGTTTGCAACAAGACTAGTCCCGGAGCTAAAGGGCATGTCCTACGAGGAGAGGTTAAAGGAAATCTGCCTGACGACACTGGAGGACAGGAGAGATAGGGGGGATATGATAACGACATATACTGAGAGGAGTTGACAAGATGGCCAGAGACATGATGTTCCAGAGATGGGACACAGCAACAAGGGGTCACAATTGGAAGCTGAAGGCTCAGATGAATCACAGGGATGTTAGGAAGTATTTCTTCAGTGACAGAGTTGTCGGAAAGTCGAATAGTCTGGGAAGTGATATAGCAGAGGCAGGATCCATGCACAGCTTTAAGAAGAGATATGATAAAATTCATGGAGCAGGGAGAGTGACCTAGTAGCGACCAAAGAAGAGACGGGGCGAGAAGCTGTGACTCGACCCCTGCAACCACAACTAGGTGAGTACACACACACACACACACACACACACACACACACACACACACACACACACAAATAAGAAGAATCTCCCTCCCTCCATCTTCTAAATAGGTTATAATCACGGGTAAATCTTTTTTTCATGAGACTGTATAGAAGAGAAACCAGAATAAAAATGGTAAAAGAAAAGAGAAATAAGCGAGGGGAAGAGAGAGAGAGAAGGCAGCGGGTGTAATACTTAGATATGATAATAGCTGGTCTGATCAGCAAATTGGATGGGGTTGGGAAAGAAAATTATATGTTCTCCAGGAGAAAACTGTGGAAAAATGTAGAAAAGCAATGTTGATCGCGCTAAGATGGAAAAAGAATATGGCTGAAGAAATAGCTCAGACTAGCAATGGAAAAGACAAAAGCTGAAGGAGATTTTTGGGAAAATGAGAGGGAATGGTGAAGCAAGTATCTGGCAGGTTATGAGAGGCGGGTCTCCTAACTGCTTAAGGAGACCTGGAATTGTTTTTAATAAGAGTTAAAATTAATAAAATAAGGAGTGTGGAAAGCGAATGAGTTGATATTGATATATAGATCATTAATGTGCGAGTCATACTACATACTTAGAAAGTATCATAGTGAATACACTGAGACGGGAGGTTATAGGTGATACATAATCGGAGTAATATTTGTGTGTTGTATTTATTAAGAACCTTCCACATGCAATAAAATTATTAATACTTAGTGAATATTTGCAACGATGCATAAGTGACCAGTAGCGAATATTATATTTTGTAATATGCGCCAATTTAAAAGCAGAATAATTGCCGTAGTGTTATTACAATAAATGAGGCAGCTTTCATCAGTGGCCATGAATTAATTCGACACAGTATTAAACATTTTGGTTCAGAAAGGTTTGGCTGTGCAACAGCCTGTAAAATTAATTTTATATTTGTGTTACATGACATAATGACCGACTGAATTAATGAATTACATATTGAAGACCCGCGGATTTCAAGATATGAAAAAAACATTTATTTCCCAGTTTACTAACCAACAAACACAAATACTGAAAAGTCTGCTGGTGGACACGCATTATGAATGATTGTAAAACGAAAAGTGAAATGTATTTATTAATATTTTCATTTCACTCTACAGGTGCTGCAGCTCTTGACACTGAGTGAGTCAATTATAGATCATGGCTTAATGTAGATAAAAGGTTCAGAAAACCGATAGGATGACTTGTGCAACATTTGGGTATCTCTGTGGAAACGTTTCACCAAGCAACAGCTTCTTCAGTCCAGCAGAGAAGAATGGTTAAGACCGGAAGGAATATGATATAAGCAGTCCCTCAGCCTGGAGTCTTAATGAGAGTACAGCATATGTGCAGAGAAGTAGCTTATGTACTGTCTACAGTAGCTTATGTACTGTCTACAGTAGCTTATATACTGTCTACAGTAGCTTATATACTGTCTACAGTAGCTTATATACTGTCTACAGTAGCTTATATACTGTCTACAGTAGCTTATATACTGTCTACAGTAGCTTATATACTGTCTACAGTAGCTTATGCACTGTCTACAGTAGCTTATATACTGTCTACAGTATATAAGCTCCTCCGCACATATGCTGTACTCTTATCAAGATTGATGGGCTGATCACATCAACTCCAGGCTGAGGGACAGATTACCTTAAACTCCTTCTGATTTTCAACCATTCTTCTCTGTACTGGACTGATAAAGCCACTGGTGGTTGACGAAATGTTTCCACAACAAAGATACCCAAATGTTGCACAACTGTCTAGATCATCATGGCTTAAACAGGACACAGATGATCAAAATAATTTGGCTGTGAAGGAAGTTATCGGAGGTCATCAGAGGCTCAAGATACCTTTTAGCCAAGGAAATAAGGTCATAATATATGTAATTTCAAGATGGAGTATCGCGATGAAGTCGCAAAAGTGGCATGGAGCTAGTAAAGGGTCAATATTTACAGAACACTCTTCAGCCTTACAGGAAAAATGTAAAGCATTTATTTACACTATATATAAGAAAGAGGAACGGAATTCAGCCGCTCAGGAATGAAGTTAGCCATTTTTTTCCTTCTCTGGAACAGATCTCTTTGACGAGGGGGGGGGGGGAGGGAGTCAGTTTTATCATAAACAGTGATAATTCTCTTTTTGGCTTGTATCATAATTAATGGTCAAAATATCAGAGGTAAGCTGAAGGTAAATGAAAATATTCTCTAATTTGAAAAAAAGGTTTAAAACATTATGAATGCAAATAATATGTCATTATTGTCTACAATTCCACTTGTTCACTCTAGCTACTTTTATCGCTCGTAGTAAAGCTCAAATAAAAAATGCCAGGAAATCTTCTAGATATTAGTAAAGGCAGACAAAGGTATAAATCATTTAGAACCAAGTATAAAGTTTATAGAACCTATAAACACAACAGGAAAATATCCTAGTACTTTTAAACTGTACTTTGAACTCATTGCACTTAAAATGTATTCAATAAATACCCCATTCCCCTTGTTAATAATGCTAAAACTTTAAAATTAACGTGATAAAAGGCTCAGAAAGCACTTCTCAACCCAAAATGGAGCCTCCAAACAAATCTCCTTCACTATAAATAATAACAATAGTCATTATATTAAAACCTTCCCCAATAAATAACATCGATCTTATATTACGTCTAAAACTTGTACGTTTCACTTAGTTTTTGTCATATCAGTGGCCATTCTATAGAATAATTATTTTTAACCTCACTCATAAACGCCATCCCTAAAATTAAATCCTTAGAATAAAACTCAAACAAAGAAAAAAAAAATATGCTTCTACAAAAGGCTAAATTTGCTAAATTTATAAATTTACTAGTCTAAGACATAGTCTTAACTAGCCTCACATCCTCGGGATATCTGGCTATTCTTTAACTCCACCCTAATATTAAAATACGTAACACTTCGACTTACCTTAAAGTAAACAATGCCCTGATCTTCAAGCAGAACTTAAAATTATATTTTTCTAATTTCGCTAAAAATAGTGATAAGCAAGAAATAAAATAAATATTTCAGTGTGAAATGTTAGCTTTCAAAGAATGTTAGTTAAATTAAACATTGCTTGAAGTCAAGCTTATACAAATTTCATGTTGTGTAAAAGCTTTTGGGAGAAATTCTCGCTCTTGTTGTGTTTATTGTGATCACATGGGAGGTGGGTGGGGAGGGTGATGGAGGGTCACATGGGAGGTGGGTGGGGAGGGTGATGGATGGTCACATGGGAGGTGGGTGGGGAGGGTGATGGAGGGTCACATGGGAGGTGGGTGGGGAGGGTGATGGAGGGTCACATGGGAGGTGGGTGGGGAGGGTGATGGATGGTCACGTGGGAGGTGGGTGGGGAGGGTGATGGATAGTCACGTGGGAGGTGGGTGGGGAGGGTGATGGATGGTCACGTGGGAGGTGGGTGGGGAGGGTGATGGAGGGTCACGGGGGAGGTGGGTGGGGAGGGTGATGGATGGTCACGTGGGAGGTGGGTGGGGAGGGTGATGGATGGTCACGTGGGAGGTGGGTGGGGAGGGTGATGGATGGTCACGTGGGAGGTGGGTGGGGAGGGTGATGGATGGTCACATGGGAGGTGGGTGGGGAGGGCGATGGATGGTCACATGGGAGGTGGGTGGGGAGGGCGATGGATGGTCACATGGGAGGTGGGTGGGGAGGGCGATGGATGGTCACATGGGAGGTGGGTGGGGAGGGCGATGGATGGTCACATGGGAGGTGGGTGGGGAGGGCGATGGATGGTCACATGGGAGGTGGGTGGGGAGGGCGATGGATGGTCACATGGGAGGTGGGTGGGGAGGGCGATGGATGGTCACATGGGAGGTGGGTGGGGAGGGCGATGGATGGTCACATGGGAGGTGGGTGGGGAGGGCGATGGAGGGCCACATGGGAGGTGGGTGGGGAGGGTGATGGAGGGTCACATGGGAGGTGGGTGGGGAGGGTGATGGAGGGTCACTTGGGTGGTGGGGGGGGAGGGTGATGGATGGTCACATGGGAGGTGGGTGGGGAGGGTGATGGATGGTCACATGGGAGGTGGGTGGGGAGGGTGATGGATGGTCACATGGGAGGTGGGTGGGGAGGGTGATGGATGGTCACATGGGAGGTGGGTGGGGAGGGTGATGGATGGTCACATGGGAGGTGGGTGGGGAGGGTGATGGAGGGTCACAGGGGTGGTGGGGGGGGAGGGTGATGGATGGTCACATGGGAGGTGGGTGGGGAGGGTGATGGAGGGTCACATGGGAGGTGGGTGGGGAGGGTGATGGAGGGTCACATGGGAGGTGGGTGGGGAGGGTGATGGAGGGTCACATGGGAGGTGGGTGGGGAGGGTGATGGATGGTCACATGGGAGGTGGGTGGGGAGGGTGAGGGATGGTCACATGGGAGGTGGGTGGGGAGGGTGATGGATGGTCACATGGGAGGTGGGTGGGGAGGGTGATGGATGGTCACATGGGAGGTGGGTGGGGAGGGTGATGGAGGGTCACATGGGAGGTGGGTGGGGAGGGTGATGGATGGTCACATGGGAGGTGGGTGGGGAGGGTGATGGATGGTCACATGGGTGGGTGGGTGGGGAGGGTGATGGAGGGTCACATGGGCGGGGGGTGGGGAGGGTGATGGATGGTCACATGGGAGGTGGGTGGGGAGGGTGACGGATGGTCACATGGGAGGTGGGTGGGGAGGGTGACGGATGGTCACATGGGAGGTGGGTGGGGAGGGTGATGGAGGGTCACATGGGAGGTGGGTGGGGAGGGTGATGGATGGTCACATGGGAGGTGGGTGGGGAGGGTGATGGAGGGTCACATGGGAGGGGGGTGGGGAGGGTGATGGAGGGTCACATGGGTGGGGGGTGGGGAGGGTGATGGAGGGTCACTGGGGTGTTGGGTGGGGAGGATGATGGAGGGTCACATGGGAGGTGGGTGGCGAGAGTGATGGATGGTCACATGGGAGGTGGGTGGGGAGGGTGAGGGATGGTCACATGGGAGGTGGGTGGGGAGGATGATGGAGGGTCACATGGGAGGTGGATGGGGAGGGAGGGAGGAGGGTGATGGTGCATGATCACATGGCAGGTGGGTGGGGAGGGATAGTGATGGTGGATGATCACATGGCAGGTGGGTGGGAAGGGAGAGTGATGGTGGATGATCACATGGCAGGTGGGTGGGGAGGGAGAGTGATGGTGGATGATCACATGGCAGGTGGGTGGGGAGGGAGGGTGATGGTGGATGATCACATGGTAGGTGGGTGGGAAGGGAGGGTGATGGTGGATGATCACATGGTAGGTGGGTGGGGAGGGAGGGTGATGGTGGATGATCACATGGTAGGTGGGTGGGGAGGGAGAGTGATGGTGGATGATCACATGGTAGGTGGGTGGGGAGGGAGAGTGATGGATGATCACATGGTAGGTGGGTGGGGAGGGAGAGTGATGGTGGATGATCACATGGTAGGTGGGTGGTGAGGGAGGGTGATGGTGGATGATCACATGGCAGGTGGGTGGGGAGGGAGAGTGATGGTGGATGATCGCATGGTAGGTGGGTGGGGAGGGAGAGTGATGGTGGATGATCACATGGTGGGTGGGGAGGGAGAGTGATGGTGGATGATCACATGGTGGGTGGGGAGGGAGAGTGATGGTGGATGATCACATGGTGGGTGGGGAGGGAGAGTGATGGTGGATGATCACATGGCAGGTGGTTGGGGAGGGATGGTGGATGATCACATGGCAGGTGGGAGGGGAGGGAAAGTGATGGTGGATGATCACATGGCAAGTGCGTGGGGAGGGAGGGTGATGGTGGATGATCACATGGCAGGCAGGTGGGTGGGGAGTGAGAGTGATGGTGGATGATCACATGGCAGGTGGGTGGGGAGTGAGAGTGATGGTGGATGATCACATGGTGGGTGGGGAGGGAGGGAGATGGAGGATGATCACATGGTAGGTGGGTGGGAAGGGAGGGTGATGGTGGATGATGACATGGTAGGTGGGTGGGGAGGGAGGGTGATGGTGGATGATCACATGGTAGGTGGGTGAGGAGGGAGGGTGATGGTGGATGATCACATGGCAGGTGAGTGGGAAGGGAGAGTGATGGTGGATGATCACATGGTAGGTGGGTGGGGATGGAGGGTGATGGTGGATGATCACATGGCAGGTGGGTGGGGAGTGAGTGATGGTGGATGATCACATGGCAGGTGGGTGGGGAGTGAGAGTGATGGATGATCACGTGGCAGGTGGGTGGGGAGGGAGGGTGATGGTGGATGATCACATGGTAGGTGGGTGGGGGAGGGAAAGTGATGGTGGATGATCACATGGCAGGTGGGTGAGGAGGGAGGGTGATGGTGGATGATCACATGGCAGGTGGGTGAGGAGGGAGGGTGATGGTGGATGATCACATGGCAGGTGGGTGGGAAGGCAGGGTGATGGTGGATGATCACATGGTAGGTGGGTGGGGAGGGAGGGTGATGGTGGATGATCACATGGTAGGTGGGTGGGGAGGGAGGGTGATGGATGATCACATGGTAGGTGGATGGGGAGGGAGGGTGATGGATGATCACATGGCAGGTGGGTGGGGAGGGAGGGTGATGGTGGATGATCACATGGTGGGTGGGGTGGGTGGGTGATGGATGATCACATGGCAGGTGGGTGGGGAGGGAGAGTGATGGTGGATGATCACATGACAAGTGGGTGGGGAGGGTGAGTGATGGATGATCACATGGGAGGTGGTTGGGGAGGGAGGGTGATGGATGATCACATGCCATGTGGGTGGGGAGGGAGAGTGATGGATGATCACATGGCAGGTGGGTGGGGAGGGTGATGGTGGATGATCACATGGCAGGTGGGTGGGGAGGGAGAGTGTTGGTGTATGATCACATGGTAGGTGGGTGGGGAGGGAGAGTGATGGTGGATGATCACATGACAAGTGGGTGGGGAGGGAGAGTGATGGTGGATGATCACATGGCAGGTGGGTGGGGAGGGAGAGTAATGGTGGATGATCACATGGTAGGTGGGTGGGGAGGGTGATGGTGGATGATCACATGGCAGGTGGGTGGGGAGGGAGAGTGTTGGTGTATGATCACATGGTAGGTGGGTGGGGAGGGAGAGTGATGGTGGGTGATCACATGTCAGGTGGGTGGGGAGGGAGAGTGATGGTGGATGATCACATGGGAGATGGGCGGGGACGGAGGGTGATCATGAATGGTCACATGGGATGTAGATGGGGAGGGATGGAGGGCGATGGTGGATGATCACATGGGATGTGGATGGGGAGGGATGGAGGGTGATGGTGGATGATCACATGGGATACGCTTGTGACGTATCCCCAATCTGATTTCTCCCCGTTGATGAAACTCTGTTGCCTATCTGTCAACCACGCCTCTATCCAGGAAAAAATTCTATTACCTGTGCGTCTGCTTTCCTCAATAACCTCCGATGAAATCCATATACACAGTATCATATTCATTACCATGAGCTACCTCTTCAAATACCCAAGTGAAAAAAGTTAGTAAATTCGTAAGGCTGGAACGCCCCTTTGAAAACCATGCTGGGATTGCCTAATTTAGGTCTCTGAAGGTGACTTCTAATACCCATGGCAATTAGTGATTCCATTAATTTTCCCACAATGGAGGTTAGGCTAAGGACCTGCCTCTTCCTTTGGAGATAAGTATCACATTTGCTTTTTACCAGTTATCAGGCACTATGCCAGTTTGTAGTGATATGTTGAATAGACTAGCCAAAGGTTTGCTAAGTTCCTCTTTACAGCTCTTTAAAACCCTTGTAAACTGTTCATCAGGGCCTGGGGATTTATTAGGTTTTAATTTATCTATTGTCTGGGAGCCAAGATTTGCCCACTCAAAAGCTACTAGAGTCGACTCACTGAAAGTGGCAAAGAAATGTGTAGAACCTTTAACACTTATTCCTTACAGGTTTTACGCAGAAATATACTAGAAAAATTCCGGAAACAATAATTTATGTGGAATAGGGCGAAACAAAGCTCTGTTCATCTCTAATAAATCAATTTCACCTTTTATTATAAGTCTCAAATAACTTCTACATCAAATAACCTAAACTAATGTATCTTCATTCAGCTTATTTAGCTTTTTTTTTTTTTTTGAGACGTGCTTTTGCTGCAGCAGTTGCTTGGTTGATCTGCACCTCAGGCAATATATGAGAACTATACTCACCCCAAGATCCTTAAGTGAGGTTTGCTGCCTTTGGTTTCCCCAATCCCCCCCCCACGAATCTCTATTCCATCTGCGTTCTTATTTGGCCTTCCCCAAGCTTCATAACTATGCACTTGTTGGAGCTTAAATTCAAGTACCCATTTGTTAGACCAGACCTGCAGCCTGTCCAGATACATTTTAAACATTTCCTGGATATAAATGCTCTGGAAAACGTACAAAGGAGGATGAGAAAGTTGATCCCATGTATCAGAAATCTTCCTTATGAGGATAGACTGAGGGACCTGAATCTGCACTCTCTAGAAAGATGTAGAATTAGGTGGGGATATGATCGAGGTGTATAAATGGAAAACATGAATAAATAAAGGTGATGTAAATAGCGTACTAAAAATACCTAGCCAAGACAGGACTCTCAGCAATTCAAATTCAAAGTTTATTCTCTATAAAGATTACAATGTTGAATTTACAGAATTTGGTTGTTGTGTGGTTTACATGTAGTTAAATAATGATTACAGAGTGTACCACTAGAACGCCTAGCATGGCTAGGCATTTCGGGCAGACTTAGTTTAATTCTTTATTTTAAAATATTACAAAGTATGAGGTAAGTTGGTATTATGGCTAAGTGACTAAATACTAGTTTGTGAGTTTAGCAATGTGAATGCTTTTGTTTTGGCACAGTACATAGTTTAAGTATTGGAGTATCATAGGATTCATTATTTTAAGATTGAGATTAATATTTCTGTTTATGGTCAAATGGGTGAGTGAGTGTAAGTGTGAACCACCAGGTGGTATTCGTGTAGTTAGTTGATGGGGTTTATCAGGGAGATAAGATGTTTTCTAATGGTAGTTTTGAAGGTGATGAATGTGTCTGCAGTTCTAGAGTTCTCAGGTAGGGTGTTCCAGATTTTAGGGCCTTTGACATACATTGAATTTTTGTAAAGGTTTAGTCGGACATGGGGAATGTCGTAGAGATGTTTGTGTCTGGTGTTATGCCTGTGGGTTCTGTCACAACTATCAAGAAAGCATTTTAGGTCAAGGTTGATATTGGAGTTTAAGGTCCTGTAGATGTAGATTGCACAGTAGTAAGTGTGGATGTACTGAACAGGGAGTAAGTTTAGATCTATGAAGAGTGGGGGGGTGTGTTGCCAGGGATGGGATTTAGTGATTATTCTTACTGCAGCTTTTTGTTGGGTTATTATTGGCTTTAGGTGTGTTGCTGCAGTTGATCCCCAAGCACAAATAGCATAGGTGAGGTATGGATAAATAAGTGAGTGGTATAGTGTGAGAAGGGCATTTTGCGGCACTTAGTATCGTATCTTGGAGAGGATCCCAACTGTTTTGGATACTTTTTTGGTTATGTGTTGGATATGGGTGCTGAAATTCAGGTTGTTGTCAAGGTATAGGCCTAGGAATTTGCCCTCATTATGTCTGGTAATTAGAGTGTTGTCGATCTTAATGTTAATTTGTGCATCTCCTGCTCTGCTACCAAACATAATATAGTAGGTTTTGTCAGTGTTAAGCGTAAGTTTATTGGCTGTCATCCAAGTCGATATTTTGATCAGCTCCTCGTTAACAATGGTGTTGAGGGTGGCAAGATTAGGGTGAGAGATGACGTAAGTCGTGTCGTCAGCAAAGAGAATGGGTTTCAGGTGTTGGGATACGTTTGGAAGATCATTGATGTATATGAGGAAGAGCAGGGGACCAAGGACACTTCCCTGCGGAACTCCAGTATCAAGTGGCCGTGTTGTTGATGCTGTGTCTTTAATGGTAACATACTGATACCTATTAGTAAGGTAAGATTTGAAATAAGCAAGCGCACGGCCTCTTATACCGTAATGGTCAAGTTTGTGGAGTAGGATGTCGTGGTCTACTGCGTCAAAAGCTTTTCTTAGGTCAATAAAAATTCCTAGTGGATATTCCTTATTTTCTAATGCTGTGTAAAGCAGATCTAGCATTTTTATGATTGCATCATTAGTGCTTTTATTTTTCCTAAATCCAAATTGGCAGGGGTTGAGTATGTTTTGTGCTGTTATAAATGAATATAGTCTCCTGTGCACGAGTTTCTCAAAGATTTTGGATAGCAATGGTAAGTTTGATATTGGCCTATAGTTGTTTAAGTCTGTAGGGTCACCACCTTTATGTATTGGTGTAACCCTTGCCATCTTGAGTAGTTTCGGGAATGGTTTCAAGTTGGAAAAATTCAGATTCAGGAAGGATATAGGAAAGCACTGGTTTGGTAATAGAGTTGTGGATGAGTGGAACAAACTTCCCAGTTCAGTTATAGAGGCTAAAACGTTGTGTAGTTTTAAAAATAGATTAGATAAATACACGAGTGGGTGTGGGTGGGTGTGAGTTGGACCTGACTAGCTTGTGCTACTAGGTCAGTTGTGGTGCTTCTTCCTTAAGTGAATGTGACCTGACCTAACTAGGTTAGGGCACTGGCTTAAGCCGGTAGGAGACTTGGACCTGCCTCGCATGTGCCAGTAGGCCTGTTGCAGTGTTTCTTGTTTCTTATGTTCTTGTGATCTTTTCATCTGCTCGTATTCTCATCAGTTTCACATTTGTGAACAGGGGTTCTTCTGACTAGTCCTTCCATCCTGTCATTCACATTTACAAGAAATAGTACCAGCAAAAAGAGATTATGAGGTTAGTTGCATGGGATTCAAAGATTAACCCAAAAGATTTCTTTCAGATATCAAGGAGTAAGATTAGGGACAAGATATGCCCACTCAAAAGCTACTCGGGTCAATTCATCGAGTGTGACAAAGAAATGTATAGAGGCTTTAACACTTATTTCCTTTAGATTTTATGCAGGAATATAACTGAGAAATTCCAGAAATAATTTATGTAGAACATGGCGAAAATAAGTTATGCACGATCAGAGTCACTAGCCCCTTGACTGTCGCAACCCCCAATCCTGAGGTGTCTCCTGGTGTCGCAAATTTAAAAAAAAATTATTTTTTCTTATGAAATGATAGAGAATCTTTTCCCGATTGTAATGACACAAAAAAAACGAAATTTGATGGAAAACTGACAGAATTACGCTCTCGCGAAGTTAGCGACCTCGGCAGTATTTACAAATCGGCGATTTCGCCCACTTTGAACCCTACTTTCGGCTAATTCCATTGTTCCAGTCGACCAAACTCATAGCTTTTCTTTAGAACTCTTTTTTTTCTATCGATTGAGTACAAGAAACTGCCCATTTACCAATTTCAACTACCCAATAACGTGGTCAGAAATTTTCAATTTGGCCAATTTCACGAAAATTAAAAAAATATGACAATTTCAAAATAAGGTCCAGAATGAACAATGCAGACATTCCTGGCTCTAAAATAACATTTTCTTTGCTCATCAGTCATGTCTCCAGGCCCCTCTGATATTACTCTTGCTTTCTATTTTGAATTTTTATTCAAAAACTAGAAGATTTACTATTATGCAGACTACTGCAATACTGTAATAATTGTATAAATAACATCAACCCATTCATGACTGCATATTAGAATGGCTAGTTGGACATTTATTGGACAATGACATCATTTGTTTACTTTTGAACATCGGCAAAAATCAAACATTTTCCCTACTTGGAGCTCCATTTCCAGGTTTTTTTTAGAGCAAAATCACCTCTATTTCTATAATATGATTTCCATTCTATCAAATGAGACCAAGAAAACGAGAATACAACCATAAATACTATATGAAAATAGACCACAAAGTCGGCATTTTAATTAAAAAAAACGGTCGGAGTTTTGTTTTTCTCATTATGCACTGCGCGCTCCAGGATTTTTTTTTATATGGTGCACACTGACCACACAGAACTTATGAGTATATATACGTCAAACACGGTACCTCATAACTTATATATACGGCCGCGACAGTCAAAGGGCTAGTGACTGTGATCGATGAAGGTTGCAGTTAAGTTTCGATATGTTAGGAGCATAGTCATTGCTCCTGCTAAAACCGGAAGAGATAAGTAGGAGGCCGGCAGTAACAACTACTGATCATACAAATAAAGGTATTCGGTCTATTAATTGCAGTGATTATAAAGTTTACATCACCTAAAATGGAAGAGACCCCGGCCAAGTGAAGAGAGAAAATTCCTAGGTCCACCGTAGCTCCTGCTTGGGTGATAATTTCGGCTACAGGAGGGTATACAGTTCATAGTCTTCCTAAACCTCTATCAACTATTCCTCTAGTTAGAGGGAGGGTTAAGGAGAAGGGTAGAAATCATATTCTTATATTGTTTATGCGAGGAAAGGCTATATCAGAAGCTCAAAGTATAAGAGGAACGAGTTTCCAAATCCTCCAATTATAATATGTATAACTATAAAACAAATCATTACAAAAGCATGGGTAGTAACAATTGCATTATAAATTTGATCATCTCTAA